>NC_053167.1:71861113-72461113 GCF_016835505.1 Polypterus senegalus
GCACTACACCAGCCCAGGAGGGTGGCCATCTTGCATCCAGGGGGAGGTATTGCACTGTCCAGGGCTGTTCCCCCTGAATACAGTGTGCAGGGGCGCAAGGCGCCTGTCACTATATATATATATATATATATATATATATATATATACACACACACATATACAGTGGTGTGAATAACTATTTGCCCCCTTCCTCAAAATGTTTCTGATCATCAAACACATTTAACCATTAGTCAAATATAACACAAGTAAACACAAAATGCCGTTTTTAAATGATGGTTTTTATTATTTAGGAGAAAAAATCCAAACCTACATAGCCCTGTGTGAAAAGTAATTGCCCCTTGTTAAAAATAACCTAACTGTGGTGTATCACACTTGAGTTCAATTTCCGTAGCCACCCCCAGGCCTGATTACTGCCACACCGGTTTCAATCAAGAAATCACTTCAATAGGAGCTGCCTGACACAGAGAAGTAGACCAAAAGCACCTCAAAAGCTAGACATCATGTCAAGATCCAAAGAAATTCAGGAACAAATGAGAACAGAAGTAATTGAGATCTATCAGTCTGGTAAAGGTTATAAAGCCATTTCTAAAGCTTTGGGACTCCAGCAAACCACAGTGAGAGCCACTATCCACAAATGGCAAAAACATGAAACAGTGGTGAACCTTCCCAGGAGTGGCCGGCCAACCAAAATTACCCCAAGAGCGCAGAGGCGACTCATCCGAGAGGTCACAAAGACCCCAGGACAACGTCTAAAGAACTGCAGGCCTCACTTGTCTCAATTAAGGTCAGTGTTCACGACTCCACCATAAGAAAGAGACTGGGCAAAAACGGCCTGCATGGCAGATTTCCAAGACGCAAACCACTGTTAAGCAAAAAGAACATTAGGGCTCGTCTCAATTTTTCAACAGCATTTCAGAAAAAGAACATCATACCAACAGTAAAATACGGTGGTGGTAGTGTGATGGTCTGGGGTTGTTTTGCTGCTTCAGGACCTGGAAGGCTTGCTGTGATAGATGGAACCATGAATTCTACTATCTACCAAAAAATCCTGAAGGAGAATGTCTGGCCATCTGTTCGTCAACTCAAGCTGAAGAGATCTTGGGTGCTGCAACAGGACAATGACCCAAAACACACCAGCAAATCCACCTCTGAATGGCTGAAGAAAAACAAAATGAAGACTTTGGAGTGGCCTAGTCAAAGTCCTGACCTGAATCCAATTGAGATGCTATGGCATGACCTTAAAAAGGCGGTTCATGCTAGAAAACCCTAAAATAAAGCTGAATTACAACAATTCTGCAAAGATGAGTGGGCCAAAATTCCTCCAGAGCGCTATAAAAGACTCATTGCAAGTTATAGCAAACGCTTGATTGCTGTTATTGCTGCTAAGGGTGGCCCAACCAGTTATTAGGTTCAGGGGGCAATTACTTTTTCACAAAGGGCCATATAGGTTTGCATTTTTTTTTCTTCCTAAATAATAAAAACCATCATTTAAAAACTGCATTTTGTATTTACTTGTGTTATATTTGACTAATGGTTAAATGTGTTTGATGATCAGAAACATTTTGTGTGACAAACATGCAAAAAAATAAGAAATCAGGAAGGGGGCAAATAGTTTTTCACACCACTGTGTATATATATATATATGTATGTATGTATGTATGTATGTATATGTGTATGTGTATATGTATATATATGTGATGTATGTATGTATATGTGTATGTGTATATGTATATATATGTGTGTGTGTATATATATATATATATATATATATATATATATATATATATATATATATATATATATATATATCTACACTCACCTAAAGGATTATTAGGAACACCATACTAATACGGTGTTTGACCCCCTTTCGCCTTCAGAACTGCCTTAATTCTACGTGGCATTGATTCAACAAGGTGTTGAAAGCATTCTTTAGAAATGTTGGCCCATATTGATAGGATAGCATCTTACAGTTGATGGAGATTTGTGGGATGCACATCCAGGGCACGAAGCTCCCGTTCCACCACATCCCAAAGATGCTCTATTGGGTTGAGATCTGGTGACTGTGGGGGCCATTTTAGTACACTGAACTCATTGTCATGTTCAAGAAACCAATTTGAAATGATTCGAGCTTTGTGACATGGTGTATTATCCTGCTGGAAGTAGCCATTAGAGGATGGGTACATGGTGTCATGAAGGGATGGACATGGTCAGAAACAATGCTCAGGTAGCCTGTGGCATTTAAACAATGCCCAATTGGCACCAAGGGGCCTAAAGTGTGCCAAGAAAACATCCCCCACACCATTACACCACCACCACCAGCCTGCACAGTGGTAACAAGGCATGATGGATCCATGTTCTCATTCTGTTTACGCCAAATTCTGACTCTACCATTTGAATGTCTCAACAGAAATCGAGACTCATCAGACCAGGCAACATTTTTCCAGCCTTCAACTGTCCAATTTTGGTGAGCTTGTGCAAATTGTAGCCTCTTTTTCCTATTTGTAGTGGAGATGAGTGGTACCCGGTGGGGTCTTCTGCTGTTGTAGCCCATCCACCTCAAAGTTGTGCGTGTTGTGGCTTCACAAATGCTTTGCTGCATACCTCGGTTGTAACGAGTGGTTATTTGTCGGCCCATTCTCCTCTGACCTCTAGCATCAACAAGGCATTTTCGCCCACAGGACTGCCGCATACTGGATGTTTTTCCCTTTTCCCACCATTCTTTGTAAACCCTAGAAATGGTTGTGCGTGAAAATCCCAGTAACTGAGCAGATTGTGAAGTACTCAGACCGGCCCGTGTGGCATCAACAACATTACTGAGAAATTGAACAGGTGTTCCTAATAATCCTTTAGGTGAGTGTATAATAGTGTGTATATAGTCCTACTGTACATTCTTCATACATGCACACCAATGTAGGGAAAATCACACAAAGCAAAGCTTCCAGTTTTTTTAAGAACCTCTGAAGCCAGATAGGTTTCTTATCTTTCACATCTTGAAGCTGCTGTTGCATTTTGACACACAGAAGCTCACAGACTCTCTTGCATGTGCTACAAGGCAGCAGTGTAAATTCTGAGGGTTTCTTGTTTGTTTGTTTCTCTAAGATGAGAGGTTAAGTAGTAGACTCTGTCTATTATCGGATTTCTACTGCTCACCTCAGTACCCAGAATTCTTCAGAGACACTTGAGGAAGTTCAGCTAAAGCAAAATGTTCCCAAAGTAAGAGAAGGCTGGCCGTCATGTTCTTCTTCCCTTTTAAAGACCCACAGGCCTCCGTACTTAAAAGTCTTGTTTTTATGTTAATAACAAGGCCATGTCTTCTATTCCAGATATTATAAGGTGTGCTAGATGTTGTAGAGAGTGTTTTTGGGACACTTTGACATTATAATGAATAATAAATTTCTGTCGGCTGATTTATTTAGTGTCTGGCCTGACGCTGCTGCACTTTATTGAGTGCTGGTCAGTGATTTGTTAGGGATGGCTTCTCTTCAAGACCAGGTTTTAATGTTTACCTTCCAGTAAAAGCAATTCTAGACATGTCAGCTTGATCATTCTGTGATGTGTGCACTTTCTTCACTTCAGTAGTGTAAAGTGTGTTCCGTCAGGAAATGCAAATCTTGACTCCCATTCCAAGATGACCTATGCTGCCAGTTGTTTCCCTGCTCTCCTGATGAATACTTGGTCATTACTGAGGTGGGGACGTCTCGTGTGAATTTCTGTATTTATCTCTTGAGCATCTTCTGTTTTGCTCCTGGTATGGAGGTTGCAATATGCTGACTTAGGAGATAAAACTGCTGTTGCTTAGTGTTTGGTTTACACATACTGTGGATGGCGACATTCTTGTTTTAACTCACTGGTGCTAATGGTGAGAGAATAGCATTACTTGGAGCTCAAGATCTTCTAATCATTTCAAAACTGCTTATATACATAATTAAATGTGATAACATTTGAAAATCCCCAGCTGCTTTATCTCTTTCTGGTTAGCTAGTCTGTCCCTAAATGCTACAGTAACTGCTTTCAGCCTTTAGCACTTCCGGTTATGCTTTTTTATGAAAAATGTTCATTATTAAATGTTATTAACGTTTGACCTTCATCTCATGTTTAAGCTTATCTGAGTGATGGTTAGATGAGGAATTTAATTTGATGAAACTAATCTGTGATGTGTGTGTGTAAGAGCGTGAAAGTGATATGATCTAATTCCAGAATTAAGCCCAGTGGACGACTGCCCACTCCTCTAAATGTCTTGACAATTTCAAACTGTCCTGCAGTCCAATGTAATCTTATATAAAAGGCACTTTTGCCCTTTTTAGCTACACTTTTTTTTTTTCTTTTCATTGTGACTAATACCTTAACCAGATTCAAAAAATGAACAAAATGACATGATGTATGATTGCTACACTCAAGCACACTTTAATAATAATAAGACAATAATACAAATAAATAATTCAGTTTTTTGCATACTCAAACTGTAAACCTACTTTTATGTATGTGTGTTTATGTATAAATACAGTATATAAATAAAAACACACACACAATGCGATACCATGGGTACCAACTATTCATTAACATTGGGACCAAAAATGATAGACAACAGCATAGATAATAATATAGTAATACTAATAATAATTAAATAATGAAACTCCTTTTGGAACAGCATTAGAGAGTAAAACTAAAAGATCACGTCAACAGGACTGCATTACTAAATGACAAGCATCACATAAATGGACTTACATTAAAATTTCATAAATCCGGCCTGCCTTCTGCTGTTCCCCACCATCAGTGACATGATGACCATACCCTTTACATTTGCTCCAGGCACACTAAAAAAAGGTTTCCTTGTGGATTCTCTCCAGAAAAACTGATGCCATGCATTGATTGGATGGTGGTATTCTGTTCTTTGCATATATTAGTTAGGATGCTAATGGGTAAATACATACAGATAATCATTATACTTGATTTTCATTACGTGTGGTGATTAAATTAGACTAGTCAGTTTAGTTCAAGGGCCTACAGTATATGGTTACAGGTTATGGGGCAGCATGATAAAAAATATAACTCTGCTGTCACTATCAATGTAAGCTACCGGACACATAGCCGGTTACATACTGAGCTACCAAAGATTATTTGTTTCTGATGCCATTCAAATATAATATAATTTTTGTTTCATTTACGCAACACAAATTTGAACTTTTCAGAGAAAAGTTAAAGGCAAAATAGAGCCTGCCAATGCAGACCAGTTGCGCTGTGTTCTCCGCAATGTCACATCTCATGCACATATTTTCCTTGCAGACTTTCGGTGATAATTCCACTCAAAGTATCTGCCAGGCAGGGACCATCATGAGCCAACCAATTTGCAGTTGTTTTACACTAAACAATCTGAAGTCGGCATGCAGCTAATAGTTATTTTTGTGTATTAGGTCGTGTCTGGCTGATGATTTAATTGGTATTCATTTTGCAGATTCAGGATAGATATTGGTACAGTCACATCAGATTTGAATCACAAAATTAATTTGAATATAAAATTATATATGTGTCATAAAATGCAATTGTGATGCTTTTAATTGCAGTCTGAATGTCGCCTCAGAAGACGGCAGAGTCGAGTACGGCTGCTATGGGCAAATCAAATACATTTTACTGTCGCGACTTTTCTCTAACATTTCTCTGGGATTTCCCCAAGCAAGATTGGTGCCTATGGTGATATGTAAAAATCAGGAAAATATATGCTAACTAATACTACAGGGTGGTCCAGATCTAATTATGCAGATCCAGATCATTTGGATGACTTTGATTTATGTGGGGACGATTCCAGTTCAGAGCGAAGACGATTCTTCATGTCGTCAGTTCGCACACTTCTCAATGGTCCAGGATTTTTTGGGTGATTTTCTATGTAATAAACTTAAGTTATAGAGTAATGAAAATTGTATAATTAGATCTGGACCACCCTATATGTCTTGATATGTGGCTTCAAAATGCACTTCCACCATTTTGATTGTGAGACAGATGCAGTGCGATGAGGCAGTGCAAACTCTGTTAATGCAAAACCTGAAACATTTAAAATTAAAAGTTTCAAAGGTAGTATGTGTGTGTGTGTATATGTATATATATATATATATATATATATATAAAATATGGCACTGGATATGGATATGTTGTACTTCTTAAGGTTTACACTGAACCTTTTTATATTCCAAAAAATGAATTCATAATGTTTAAAAAAAAAAAAAAAAAAGCGCTACCTGGAAATACCACCCTTACAAGAGTGCCACCTGAGGCGATTAAATAAAACAATTCACTTTATTTTTGTATCTATTGCATTGTTACTGACATGACACATCCATAATGCCTTCAGATAGGGGCACAGGTGCTAGTCAGATAGTGCCAGGTCTAGAGAAGAGGACCGATATGGCATCTCTTCACCTTCATAGTTTGATAGAGCAGACTTTACCACCCGGGCAGGGGTGTGAGGGGACGCTGTCATGAAGCAGTAGGACTAATGGGTGACAGCTTCCCTAACGGCTTTTCCTTGAGTAACTGACTGTCGTAGACTCAAAAGGAACCTACAGTCATTTTTCTCCAGTTGTTTGTGACATACACTGTCACCTGATTTTGAAGCTAGAAACATGCACTATAAGCAGCAAATTTAAAAAAGTTAATGTCATTCTTTTATGAGGTATCGATGCACAAGCCAAGTGTCTGTTCTGGTGCTTTTCATTAGTAATGGCCTTCTGCTCAACAGTCAAATTTCTATAAAAAATAAATAAATAATTGGAGCATGAAGCAGATGATAACTGTCCACCTGGTTTATTACTTTTAAAGAATGTTTGATTTTACTAAACCCAAGAATTTTCTACTGCTGCTGGTGACAGAAGAAAAGCAGATTGAGAAAATGGATGAATATCTGAAAGAGGCCACAAAGTGTTTTGTTCTATTTGATTTTTAAAAGCGTTTAGGTGTGACAGATGGATGTCTTTCCAGGTGGATATCTGCCTTTATCCTCTACAGGGCGGCACACATCAAAGTCCTCCTTGCTCACCACTTCCCATTGCAGATGGCAAAGACATTATCTATAACAATGTGCCGGACAGCCCCAGACACAAGAAGTAATAACGACCTGCAGTATTTGAATAGAAATAAGTAAATAATAACATTGGGGTCTCCGAATGTTTCTCTGTTATATGTTAATGGCACAGTTGTCCTCCAAACTGCAAAGAATTGCCCAGACGCAGAGCAGATTTCATTTGGCCTCACGTGTTTGAATAGTTTCTGATTTCAGTGGAGAGGCACTCGAGTCTGAAACACAGGAGAACACTCATGTAGTGCTATTATAGGGACCTGCAGGGGGTGTTAAATGGAGGAAACGGATTTTTTAGAGAAGTATGATTAGCAAACAATGTCATGGAATCGCAACGTTTTAGACAGGATTTCTACAGCTCTCGTAACAACTATAATGCAGACAGACTGCCCACATGGCACTTGCCTGTTTTGTCTGCCATCCTTTGGGCCACTTGTTCCAATGTTTGCATCATCCACTGAACGGGCAGTGGCAGCCAGCATCTGTTAGTATTCATTTGTCTGACAAAAATGTTTAAATCATGTTGTGCGGGCCGGGCACATTCAGGATAGTGGGATTTGGATCAGTTCGAAAACTTACCTGAAAAGTCAAAAAGAAAAACAAAAGTATACAATTAGGATACAGCAAAGCAGAAGTCAGACAAGAGGAGCTTGATGTCAACCACAGCAAAACTTTGAATGTGTGAGAATGGAATACAGTATATGGGAACATTCGATCAGGGCTCATGAATTCTGTGTTACGCCACTGAGGACATTGGGTGTTTTTTGCACAAGTTTAGGAAATCTTGTCTTGTCTCCCTTTGAACGGTTGCTTCTTGTATCAGTATTGCATGGGGTTAAAAACTGAGAGATAAGTAAAGAAATGTAAAGACAGACTTGGACCATTTGACCCTTGCAGTGTTTTCCAATTACAGGTAACATATTTTTGCCCCACTAAATCGATTTCCATCAACCTCGGTGTGACTCACAGTCGGGATAGGAAACCACTCCAGCATGCTTTGTTAAAGTAGCCTGCTTCAGCATCTACATACTTAAAATAGATTTTCTTTTCACACAGGAACCAAGTAAGTAGTGCATCGCTGTCATGCTGTGCGGGTTTATAGCACACAAAGCCAGTGCAACGTCAGAAGTGAAGTAAGGTAAAAACGTGAAAAGTCCAAAACCCTACGGAGTCTGTGCCTCACCACTGAACTCTTAAGTCTTTGTCAACAATTTAAGTGAGAACTTGTATGCTTTTCATTATTCTTGTCTAATTATAAACTGGCTGTAACACACCTTTGCTTTGTTCATCTCTTAAGGGGGTTTCAAAGGTTACTTTCTGGGCTGTTTCAAAAAAGCCCTTTTTGCTATGAGGCCGCCTCAGTGCCATCCCAGACTGGGACAAGACGAGTTTTCCTATCGTCCTGCACTCCACAGCACGGGCTCTAGAAATGCTATCCCGTTTCTTTTAAAGTCATTCATGTTGGTCGAGTGTAATTGATGGCGTACTTGAACTGCCGTACATACTGTGTGTGATACAATGTATCAGAAAAGCTAGCAATAGCGCTAGATAGTTTCTGATATTGACATGGATTTAAGATTCGGTGTTTGAGCTCCTTGATTTTTATTGCATTCTCTCCTGACTCAAACTCAAGACACTCTTGGCCATGACTGTACTGTATATCAAATATGTTTTGAGAATAACACAAGTATTGGTTTTCACAAAGTTGGCTGCTTTAGTGTTTTTAGATCTTTTTGTCAGATGTTTCTATGGTATACTGGAGTATATTTACAAGCATTTCATAAGTTTCAAAGGCTTTCATTGACAATTACATTATGTTTATGTAAAGAGTCAATATTAGCAGTGTTGGCCCTTCTGTCTTTCTCAAGACCTCTGCAATTCGCCCCGGCCTGCTGTCAATCATCTTCTGGGCCAAATCCTGACTGATGGCAGCCCATTCCTGCAATAATCAATGCTTGGAGTTTGTCAGAATTTGGTGAGTTTTTGTTTGTCCACCTGCCTCTTGAGGATGGACCACAAGTTCTCAATGGGATTAAGGTCTGGGGAGTTTCCTAGCCATTTCTAGCCGATGTTTTGCTCCCTGAGCCACTTCGTTATCTCTTTTGCCTTATGGCACGGTGCTCCATCAGGCTGGAAAACGTATTGTGGGTCACCAAACTGTTCTTGGATGATGGGAGAAGTTGCTCTTGGAGGATGTTTTGGTGCCATTCTTTATTCATAGCTGTGTTCTTAGGCAAAATTGTGAGTTAGCCCACCCCCTTGGCTGACATGAATGGTCTCAGGATGCTTTACTGTTAGCATGACACAGGACTGAGAGTAGCGCTCACCTTTTCTTCTCTGGACAATCTTTTTTCCGGATGCCCCAAACAATCAGAAAGGGGATTCATCAGAGAACATGACTTGTCCTCAGCAGTCCAATCCCTGTACCTTTTGCAGAATATCAGTCTATCCCTGATGATTTTCTTTGCTGCCCTTCTTGACACCAGGCCATCCTCCACAAGTCTTCACCTCACTGCACATGCAGATGTACTCACACCTGCCTACTGCCATTCCTGAGCAAGTACTGCACTGGTGGTGCCCCGATCCCGCAGCTGAATCAGCATTAGGAGACGGTCCTGGCAACTGCTGGACTTTCTTCGGTGCCCTGAAGCCTTTTTCACAACAGCAGTGAAAATGTTTTTTTTCGGGATTAAGTTCCTTTTCATGGCTAAGAGGGACTCTGTAATTAATTGTAATTCATCTGATCACTCTTCATAACATACTGGCGTGTATGCAAATTGACATCATAAAAACTGAGGCAGCAAACTTTGTGAAAATTCATATTTGTGTCACTATCAAAACATTTCGTTGTGACTGTATTTTGCTGCTGTTCTGATTCTGTTATTTATTGGCTTGTTTTTTTTTTGGTTTTTTTGGAGAGAGATCTTTCACTGCTACACCGTGAAGTCAGACTGTTACTAAAAAAATGATGAAATAACATTTTGAAAAGCTAAATCTGTTAAATTGATTGCAGAAGGCTCGCCCAAATCATCACAAAATCAAACAAGTAAAAACAGAGTGGGAATGATTTAGAATTCATTTTTTTCTTTGCACACTGTTAACGTGTGTAGTGGGGGGGTACAAAACTATTTGTGACCTTTATTCACCCAGCTTAACTGGTCTGCATGCAGTTATTGTGCAAAAGTGCACAAGTAGAGCCAAACAGGATATTTTACACAACATTTTGCATACGTAGCAAATGGTGTGAATATATGTAACAGTTCAAAATGCAAGTAGAATATACATGTGTGTCATATTATTAAAATACACCATTTTTAATACTTTCAACAGCAAAATTCTTTAAATAGACTTTAAATAATAATCCAATTAAATAAAATGAATTTCCAAATACTGCAGAAGGGTTTTCAAAACCTAATCGTCCTCAAGACCTAATCTGTGAGATCTGTCTCATACTTGACTAGGACTTCCTGTAGCAACTTTACAGTCACACATCTAAAGAAGAAGAAAAAAGTGGTAAGATATATTTAGATAGTACTGACCCCAGAATTGTTGAAGCAGCAGTTGAACTCTACACTGCACCCTTTACAATCAAGACACTTTACCAGTGTGACACTTGTAAACTGCACTGAAAAATCTGAACTTGGTTGAGATAATTAATGTACATTGAGCTCATCTCCTGCCATTGAAAACTACTTCTCAATTTGCAGAGTCTATTAAAATAAGTGTCAAATTATTGCAAAAATG
Source organism: Polypterus senegalus (assembly GCF_016835505.1). Taxonomy (NCBI): domain Eukaryota; kingdom Metazoa; phylum Chordata; class Cladistia; order Polypteriformes; family Polypteridae; genus Polypterus; species Polypterus senegalus. The sequence continues at coordinate 71,871,924 of NC_053167.1, forward strand.
TGTGGAAAGGTGCACATGAAAACACTACTAGCATAATGTACACATCACAAAACAATTTAAAATACAGTATAAAAACTGAATACTCTTTAAAGTTCAAATATTAGCAATATAACTTTTAATCAGTGCCCCTGTCAACAGCCTGCAGCACATTTCCTTTTTGATTTGTGCCTTCACCACACTTTGTAACACACATCATGCCACTGGTCCGCTTGTTTGATTATATGTCATCTGCAATAGATACGGTACAGTAGGATAGTCCTTGTACTTTATTTTTTCTGAGTTTCTATCAAAATTCAACCAATGAAGTGTTTTATACACAGCAATATGTTATGTTAATAGGCAATGGTATTGGAGCAAGTAGTGATGTCTTTGGGTTCATTTTTAAGCATGGTCATTGTCTTTGTGAATTTGGAAGTCATTGTGCACATATTCATTTTCATTGACTACCTAATTTCCAACTCTGCTGTAAACACTCTTGTGTTGGTTTAATTGGTAGCTTTAAAGTATCTTGTTGTGTCCTTGTGACCATGAATATGCTCCATGATGGACAGTTTAGCATTCTGTCCAAGGTCTGTATGTACCTGATGCTCCTGGCATAGGCTCTGTTTCCTGCTGACCTGCTAATGGATTGATACATTTTGAGTACTTTTATGTAAAAACACCAAGGGGGGGCTCTGCCCCCTTCTCACTTCGCTCACCATCCCTTGGGCAGATGCTACACACTAGACACTTCACAGATCTGGGGAAGCGGATGTACAATTTAAACAGATTGTTATTTTCATGGGAATTGTTACATATGCATAATAGACCTAATTATTTTACATTACAGTAAGTAATTAACATTAGTAAAAAACGGTAAAACGTAATAAATTGAAAGAAAATTGTTTCATGTTGCATTAGAGGTATTCATTGCGTTATATGTTTTCTTTCTGTTTGGCTTTGAAATTAACATGCAAATACTTTTATAAACTTTTACTGTAAAACTTTAGTAGAAACAATTTCTGGATTAACTTTTCATCAACATCGCATTGATTTTTGATAACACAACATATAACTGCCCCGTGAGTGAATTTCTTTCCTAATTTAGATTAAAAATGCTTGGTGTACGATTAGTTTAACTAAATATATATGAAGCCTCTCTATCTTTGTACCTGTAAAAAGAGGCGAAAAAAATCTTAAAGCAGCCGGACTAATCACTGAATGCAACAAAAAAGAAGAAAAACTGCTGAGCTGTACATTTGCAGAATATTATATATTCTTACGTTTAAGTTAACTTGATGAAGGAACATTTTGTAAATGGATACTCACATCAAACTATTTTTTCACTAATACAGGCTAGTCCCAGCCAAGAGCTCATCCGCTCTTTGACATTTGCCTAACTGTAGCATTTTGTTTGTGAATTTTCAGAAAAAGGAATGCATGATCAAAAGTTACAAACTGATGAAGATATTTGGTAAGAATTCAAATCATGTAACCAGAGATTTATGATAATACTTCCTGTATAACTGCTTCACTTCTGTGTCATCGGTCACCACCTCTGTAGGGCTGAAGGTCCAGAATGATCGTATGCTCTTCTTATATTTGGAGTCGGACTACAGACATTCTCTGTTGCCTTGTGACATCAATGGGTCTTTGATTGATAATCTCCACTTTTTGACCCTGAGGAGTCTGCACATTCTCTCAGGGGCTACATACACATCCCTGGTTACTCCAGCTTTCATCCATGTTTCAAAGAGATTGCCTGACAACTCTAAATTCATATTATATGGTGGAAAGGGTGGTGTGTGCATTTGAGTGTGTCCTGCTTGGGCTATTTGGTCCAACATTCATTGCTACCTTGAACAGCTCTTGTCCCTTGCAATCATGAAATAAAAGAAAGGAGGTTCACAATTGGATCATTGAATAATATTAATTTATTTTTTTTTAAGTTTTGAAATTATGTCCTTACATGATTTGCACAGAAAATTGGTAAAGTTTTACTCTGATTAATTTGTTTGCAGAAATACCTACCTTTTTAAACTTTTTTAGTATTTCGATGACAGACTCCTACAAAATGAACAATAATGACAGTATAAACCTATAAATTCAGTGTGTTAGTCTACCTCAGAGGTGCCCAATGTGTCGATTGCGATCGACCAGTAGATCGGAAAGGGAGTGCAGGTAGATCGCGTTGCAATCAAATTTTTTTTTTTTTTATATAAAAAAAGCATTAGTCTATTATTATATATCCTCCCTATGGCCTTTGCCACTTGATTGACATACAGGGTGCCCAGTCTGAGATCTCTTTTCTTCTAACATGCTGGTCATCCTACAAGCACGATCAAACAGGCAAGCTTTCGAACTGTTCATAAAAATTACGAAACTGACGTCCTTCCAAAAAGCCATCTGAGAAAGAGAAAGGAGAGGGAACTTAAATCACAGTTAAATCGGACAGCCGTCATTTTTCACTCAGCTGAATTCAAAAGCTCCTTGACTGGATTATTCGGCTCTACTTATTTATGCGAGTCAGCCATTTCACACATGAAGATTATTAAATCCAATTACTGTAGTGACCATAAATGTATTGAATTGTCATTGTGCCTTAAAGGTTATTCAGTTATGCTAGGTACGGCAACACATATTTTATGTATAAAGTATACTCAGTACATATATATATACAGTGCATCCGGAAAGTATTCACAGCGCATCACTTTTTCCACATTTTGTTATGTTACAGCCTTATTCCAAAATGGATTAAATTCATTTTTTTTCCTCGGAATTCTACACACAACACCCCATAATAACAAAGTGAAAAAAGTTTACTTGAGATTTTTGCAAATTTATTAAAAATAAAAAAACTGACAAATCACATGTACATAAGTATTCACAGCCTTTGCTCAATACTTTGTTGATGCATCTTTGGCAGCAATTACAGCCTCAAGTCTTTTTGAATATGATGCCACAAGCTTGGCACACCTATCGTTGGCCAGTTTCGCCCATTCCTCTTTGCAGCACCTCTCAAGCTCCATCAGGTTGGATGGGAAGCATCGGTGCACAACCATTTTAAGATCTCTCTAGAGACGTTCAATCGGATTCAAGTCTGGGCTCTGGCCGGGCCACTCAAGGACATTCACCGAGTTGTCCTGAAGCCACTCCTTTGATATCTTGGCTGTGTGCTTAGGGTCGTTGTCCTGCTGAAAGATGAACTGTCGCCCCGGTCTAAGGTCAAGAGCGCTCTGGAGCAGGTTTTCATCCAGGATGTCTCTGTACATTGCTGCAGTCATCTTTCCCTTTATCCTGACTAGTCTCCCAGTTCCTGCCGCTGAAAATCATCCACACAGCATGATGCTGCCACCACCATGCTTCACTGTAGGGATGGTATTGGCCTGGTGATGAGCGGTGCCTGGTTTCCTCCAAACATGACGCCTGGCATTCACACCAAAGAGTTCAATCTTTGTCTCATCAGACCAGAGAATTTTGTTTCTCATGGTCTGAGAGTCCTTCAGGTGCCTTTTGGCAAACTCCAGGTGGGCTGCCATGTGCATTTTACTAAGGAGTGGCTTCCATCTGGCCACTCTGCCATACTGGCCTGATTGGTGGATTGCTGCAGAGATGGTTGTCCTTCTGGAAGGTTCTCCTCTATCCACAGAGGACCTCTGGAGCTCTGACAGAGTGACCATCTGGTTCTTGGTCACCTCCCTGACTAAGACTCTTCTCCCCCGATTGCTCAGTTTAGATGGCTGGCCAGCTCTAGGAAGAGTCCTGGTGGTTTCGAACTTCTTCCACTTACGGATGATGGAGGCCACTGTGCTCATTGGGACCTTCAAAGCAGCAGAAATTTTTCTGTTCTTCCCCAGATTTGTGCCTCGAGACAATCCTGTCTTGGAGGTCTACAGACAATTCCTTTGACTTCATGCTTGGTTTGTGCTCTGACATGAACTGTCAACTGTGGACCTTATATAGACAGGTGTGTGCCTTTTCAAATCATGTCCAATCAACTGAATTTACCACAGGTGGACTCCAATTAAGCTGCAGAAACATCTCAAGGATGATCAGGGGAAACAGGATGCACCTGAGCTCAATTTTGAGCTTCATTGCAAAGACCGTGAATACTTATGTACATGTGATTTCTCAATTTTTTTATTTTTAATAAATTTGCAAAAACCTCAAGTAAGCTTTTTTCACGTTGTTTTTATATGGGGTATTTTTTGTAGAATTCTGAGGAAAAAAATGAATTTAATCCATTTTGCAATAAGGCTGTAACATAACAAAATGTGGAAAAAGTGATGTGCTGTGAATACTTTCAGGATGCGCTGTATGACTCTCAATAGTCTATTTAACATTATATTAAGAATACCAAAAGGAACACATGCAAATAACCTTTTATATCTTGAGGTCAATGCCAAAATGTCAGTTATAATTTAGTTTCCTGATGATAAGGCAATGCAAGTACACAAAAATGGAATGATAAAAGCAAATATAAAATATATTAAGTGACAGAGTAGAGATAAACCTACACCGGTGGAGGAAAAAAGATATATATTGGGTATTCTAGGCTTGAAATGCGCCATTCAGCAATTTCCCTAAAATTCTGCTTTATCTCCAAATGTGTCCTGTAAATATATAATAAGTTGAATACTGAAGGTTTCTTACATAGGAGTCTCTTCCCAATACAAAGCTTTTTTTTCCTTTGTTGTTGTTTTTTTTTTTTTCTTTCCTTCAGTATCCTGGTTGCCTCAGCTGAGATAATGTTTCCTTATTATTAATTTATTGAGCCCATCTTGTTACAAAGAACTTTACGTGATACACTGAGGTAACAGCTTTTCTGTGAGCCACGGGTATCCAAAATAAGTTACCACCCTATACACTCTCTGCTTTCAGGCTCTGTATGAAATGTGGACCAAAGTCACTGAATATACTGTATGGTCCACCTTGGATGATGGCACAGTCCAATAATGTATTGCATTTTTACATTATAGTATTAATAAACTACTAAGATATACATATTCAAGATTTTTTCTGAGCAATCCGTGGTAAAACTTATTACAGCTTGAATGCAGTTAATGTGCAATTCACTAGATTAGCCCTAAATAAACGGAACAAATTACTAACGCCTTGATTTGCCTAACTGTATATTGGTATACACATATGTTTACTGAATAGTAACTGAGCAAACTGTAACAATGATTGTTTTGTCTATAGTTCACAGTATATACTGGTTCAAATTTTTAATCCATACACTTTCTTTGGAAAACCAGTGCTTCTCTTAGCAGATTTCAGTGAGTGGCAGAATGAAAAAGTAATGGGGTGCCAGTGCATTAAAGGGCTCATAAAACCCACCTACTTTAATTTACTATTACTTGGCCAATTTAGAATTACTAATGGATCTCACATTTGTCTGTTTGGGATCTAGGAGGGAATCCCATGCAGATTTCATACCGATAGTGACTGGGCTTTCACTTGGTCCGGCAAGGTTGCAAGCTGCTAAGTGACTAAACTTCTGCAAAATAACTGCTCCATTCCTTATTTTATCATTTTAATTTCATTATTAAAGACATTTTAAAGCTGTCCGCTATATTAACTTAACATCTGAAAAGAATTCCAGTGATTTCATTGTTTAATATCCATCCATCCATTATCCAACCCGCTATATCCTAACTACAGGGTTACGGGGGGTCTGCTGGAGCCAATCCCAGCCAACACAGGGCGCAAAGCAGGAAACAAACCCCGGGCAGGGTGCCAGCCCACCGCAGGGCACACACACACACACACATACACACACCAAGCACACTCTAGGGACAATTAGAAATGCCAATGCACCTAACCCGCATGAATTGGGACTGTGGGAGGAAACCCACAAAAACACAGGGAGAACATGCAGATTCCACGCAGGGAGGACCCGGGCAGCAAACTTTTGTTTAACATGTAATAGAGATATATGATAAAGATATGCTGTTAAATTTAGGAAAATTAAGCTTGTCTTACTGATCTAACACCAAAGTATTTTCACATGTTATGTTTAAATTATTACTGAAACTAAAATGAAATTAATGACTTACATGATCCAAAATGGAGAATCCCTGCTGCCATAATTAACAGCAATCATTGATTTGCATCACCATAAATGAACAATGAATCCTGGTGTATGGTCTCTGTGTAGACATTGAGGGACTTAGAGTTTCAAGCTCCTCAATTATTTGATTGAGGACTGTAAGATAGATTTTACAAGACACCGCTATGTTGTAACTACTGTAAACGCAAGCCCCAAAGTGTGCAAAAAGCTGCTGGCAAAAAATGTTAAATTCAGGGCATACTGGAAAGTCTCCCCCACTACACAGCACTCCAGCCCACTTCTCTACAACAGATGCTTTTCAGCCATTCCCGTAATGCCACTTTGGTTACACCACAGCTTACAAACTTCACTCATACTGATATACTGTACCTATTAGGGGATGACAATGTTGGAACTTTATCACATGCTTTACATAACTATAAGCTGTTTTTCTAGAAATTAAAAAGGCATTTGATAGTCCTAAAATATTTGTAATTATATCTTATTTTTTTCCCAGATCATGTACATCACGTTCAGAACTAGAGAAAAATGGAGGTCATCTCCTATAGTTTTATCCCTCCATCTTCTTAACCTGCTTACCCAGGGCAGGGCTCTGTGGGGCAACTGGAGAAGGCATTGGGCACAAGGCTGGACCGACACCTGGACAGGGGGAGCCCACCAGCCAGTCACTAGGCAAGTATGTCATTTGTTTAAAATACAAATCTGTTGATCCCAATTAAGTCAACTTTATACAGGTTATGTACTTACTGTATGTGCATTAGTATGCAAAGTCTTAGCACATTCAAATCATACCTAAAGAAAATTCTAAATATGAATTTTGATTACAAAATAAATGGCAACTGTAAAACCATTATGACAGGACCTTGTAAATAAATTCTATTTATTTCCACCAACATAACATCTTAAGCCAGATAAACTAGAAAAAGACCTTGGCAGGCGCTCTGGCTCATCTGCTTTACTCTTCTTATTAAATTTAATAATGTAAATGTTCGCGATTTTTTTCTTTCTAGACACCAATAATTAAAAGGATAACATAGTTTAAACAGCATAAATACTTACTCCCCTATATGAAAATACGTGTCTGAAAATATTCGATTTAATCTTATAATCAATCGTATTTTTAAGATAGTCCTATATCAGAATACCTATCATTCATTACAGAGTATCGATATAAAAACAGCTAGCAGGGTAGAAGATTCATAACTAAATCTGAAAGTATTACATCTTAAAAAATGTAGTCATAACTTCCTCGAAGGTGAACTTTACAACAAAGAAACTTCATAAAAAAATAGAACTGAAAACCTTCAATAAAGAGGATTGCCGGTGGTAAGAGGAAGCCGACGTCACGAGTACCTCAGTAACAATTTGTTCCTCGTTTACAGGCGCCTGTTAATCGTGCCTTTCTGTCCAGAAAAGAGTAAACAAATGTCACGCGAATTTTAAGCGAAGGTCAAGGCTCGTTTCTAATTTTATAATTTTATAATGGTTGTTTATAGTTCAACTGAAATGAGTCGCCATAGGTTTGACAGCGTACTCAGACAACGGAGTTAGGTAGGAATGAACCGTGTCTACAGTGTAGGCAGGCACAGGTCAAGAATAACTTCGGAATTGCTACTTCAATTTTAGTAATATTACTGGAAGTACATTACTCCGCCCGACGATGCCAAAATTAAGAATTACCTAGTCTGAAACGGAAATGAGGAAAGGCAGCGGCAGTAGGAGTACTTGAAGTCACTGCTTTATACACAGGCATAAATCAGTTTTCTTCTCCAGCTCTTGCAAAGATTGAATCAAAACCCTTTTAGCAAGGTATATGAGTTAAAACGATTCAATATACATTTGTTCATATATAATAATAAGTAGACTTGGGAACGCGCCGACCAGGGTTGGTTTTCTTTTAAGTTGTACCTGATGATGCTGCTGCCGACCGGTACCCTGCAGAACTGGGGCTATACGTGTACGTATGGGGAAATTGACGTATGAATAAATATACTGTGAGGAGTCTCTATTCATGGGGTTTTGTACGTGTGTGTGTGTGTGTATATGTATGTATATATATATATATATATATATATATATATATATATATATATATATATATATATATATATATATATATATATAAAAATCTATGAACGCGAACGTGTATATATAGTATACATAAAAAGTGTGTGTCCATATATATATATATATATATATATATATATATAAGCTGTGTGTGTGCGCGTAAGCAAATATAGAAGGCTGAGCATTGTATGCCACAAAAAAAAAAAAAATTTAAGCATAACGTAAAGGTTATCTTTATGTTAGGATGACAGGCTTTACGGTGTCACGCATCGCTGAAACAAACATTGCATCATTTTGGTAAGGGGCGCCAAATTCTAAGAGGTCTAAATCTCTGCTGTAAATCTGCTCGCTCGGAAGTTCGAGATCTTATATTCAGCTCATTAACGCAGTGGCTCCTCCTTAATTTAGCATTGTTAGAAGAGTGCGTTATAACCAAAGTTTGCATAGAAAAAATTATAAACGTCTTAAAGGAGTATTCTTAGAAAACGTACTTTCACTCAAATTTGACCTAAGGAATGCAGAAGTTGCCTTAACGTTCAGGAAGTTGCCTTAAGGTTTGGGGGCTGAACAACTGGAGACGAAGTCGAACGGCCGCTCGAGGCTTAGCGACATGGGACCAGAGTGAACAGGTGACGGGATACATACGCACAGACAAACGGGGTCCGACGAGTTCTTCAATCTCACCGTCGTTCAAGAGACCGCTAGCTTTTCCAGCAGGTAGGTATGTCATTTGATTGTGTCTGTAATGTGCTACAGTATGTTGTATTCTGTACGGGACATCTTCCTCAGTCATTACTATATTCGTTTTCGTCCAATATGGTTTTGCTCTTTACACAAAATTATATAAAGAATTAATGAGGAGAAATTCTACACAGCCTGAAGCAGGTGGAGTTCTGTGAGGTTGTAGTCCTCCTTTGATTTAGAATTGTTCCTTTACCCTTCATTTAATAGCATTGTACTTCGTAATGCTTTTACTCAATTATTATTATTGTTATTATCAAGTGTGTTCGCAAATCAGATAGATGAAAGAGTTACTGTAGAAATGGCTACTTCGTTGTGATTTATTCAGTTGATTTTATTATGGTGCTTTCCACTGAGTAAAGGCACAGAGTGCTGTGACAACTTCTTGGGTAACACGCAAGTGTAAATTTTGCACACTACTAAACAGAGTTTGTACACATAAAGACACAGAATTAGCATAATTTAATACTCGGCTGCCGTTATAAATTCATTGCTTAATTCCTAAAGCTTGAACAAGAGCAACGCGATCTTATTTTAACGGAACTATTCAGACATCAGCTGTGAATTCTAAGTCTCCCTTCCACCTGCCTCATGTACACATTCTTCGGTCTCATATGGGTTTGCTACAATTTTTTCCCACGTAGGCTGTCTGGTCAGAAGTAAATTGCAAGTACTCCTGGGCAAAGTTTAACCTTGAACTGATTTTAGATAAGGACACTGTATAAGTACAATGGTTTTGTTTTAGATCTTCGGGTGAAATATAAACCAATAAACTGTAATAACTGCACCATTTTGCATTTAGTTGACTAGTGGAAACCCGTTATTCAGTGGTATCCAGTTACAGAAAGAATCCTACTATTGTATTGCCTGTACATGCAGTCATCGAAAGCACCCTATCTATTCACTTTCTGGGCCCAGTTTCCACAGGTACAGGATGGCAACACACTGAAGAGATGAGACGCATATGGAAAAGCTCAGAAGCAATGTTTTCCACTTCGAGTGGGTGTCTTAGTCCGTAAGGCTTTATTTGACAGCCGTTGTTATTTGTTCCAGTTTGCAGTGGAGGCTCCTGGCTTTACAGCGTATTGTCTCGTTATATCTCCGTTTCGGGGGTGGCCACATATTGAATATTCATTCCTTTAAAGGTTACCGATTTTCTGACAGTGTTCAACTATTAGAGTGTGTTAATTTCGTTCGTTTCTACTGACCCAAATATGTTCAGCAAATGGCCCGATTTCCGCGCTTTGTGCTGAAAATCGGCATTAAATTCGGTCATGTTAATACAGACAGACCGTCACGTGCGCAGTAGGCGGACTTTCATAAAACGATAAACATATACTTGTGTACTGAAACGTTTGTTTCAACTGTAAATACGATTGCACTTGACCATATCTCCAATGTGGATTTTTTTAAATGCACAATTATCCACGTCGTTGTACAGATTTATGCACTGCCCCTTCATGACTGCATATTTTCGACAAATCAGCTCTTTCACTGTCGTATTTTTAAACAAGGTAAACACAGCCGAATTGCCCTGCGTTCATATACTCGTATGCCACTCTTGCATTTTAGGTTAACGAAGTTTTTCCATGTCAAACATATAATGATTGCTGATGTTGATGATTAAAATAACAAGGGTGTGTCACCATCGACTGGCAACTGTAAAATTGCACCTCATGTCCAGACTTGGGTTTGTTCTCGTTTTGCTTTTTCTAATTCCAACGGGTTCCAGCTACCTGCCATCCTGTTACGAAAAACGGTTTCACAAAATGGGGCGTTTAATGCAATCACCTATTGAAATGATTAACGTGTACCGCCGGGAGGCTTCTAGTAACTTGATAAATTAAAGCAGGCGCCTCACTTGTTCTAGAACTCATAAAGAGTTCTACTTACTGAAATGATTTACGTGTATCACTGGGAGGCTTCCAGTATTTGGTAAACTAAAGTAGGCGCCTCACTTACCGTTCTTAATAAAATAACGTAATGTCCATTATTTCTGCGACTAGCTTGCATTGTTTCAGCTGCGGTTCGTGGCATTTTCTTTTGACCCTGCATATTAATAATTACGCAGTTAACGCAAAAAGGACAAGAAGCTCGGCAGAGCACATCTCGCGTAAGAAACAAAATATCCTAATGCCACACTTGCAGTCTGGCGTGTGCCCTGAATACGGCTACTGTTGAGTGCATAATTAGAGTGAACATTATCAGTGCAGACGTTGTGTGAACAGGGAGCTGGTGGATCTGTTTACTCTCGTAATCCTTACATTGTAATCCGAGAATTGAGGGGGTGTGAGCATGCGCAGGCGCAGTCTCGCACACAACCTCTCAAGTCACAAGGCGCAGACGTCATAAATGCACAAGATCAATTAATAATAAGTACCGTCAGGTGTACAGTGCCGCTACATAGTGTAATGATGGGGATAATAAGTGCTGAGCTCTTCCCGTGCTGTTTAGTTGTTACTTCTGGTTTGTCTCCACGTTTGACACTGTTCTGTTCACTCTGCTGACAGGTGCCGATCGAGTATGCCAATATTTAATCATGACATAACGGTTTACATATTTTAAGGCTGTGGTTTTCTTAAGAGAAGTATGAAAAAAAACATGTTGTTCATGATGTTGCTGTTAAACCTACAGGAGTCGTCCATTTTCACTGAGACTGTAACAGTTAAAACAGCAATTAGAAATGATCGCTGTGTAGCTTATGAACACCCACTCCACGCTTGTTTCGTCAAATGAATGTGGTCATCAGTTTCTTTTAAGAATATTTAAAACATGTGAAATTATGTTTTGTTTTTCATTTTCAAGTATAGAATACAACATGTCTTTAGCCTTTTCGTCCCTTATTCATAATGATATCGGGAAATGGTAGGAACCACCTTGAGTGGACGTTGTTGGCCCGCATAACGTGTGTCGTACCGAAATACGTTTTTCAGTAAGGCAAGAATATATGTATATTGTTTACAAAATGATGGACGTTTGTCATCACGGGTGTTTTTATTATTAGGTTAGCGCTTGCTACAAGAGCTATCTTCCAACTTTGTGCATCGTCACTTTTCCTTTTCTAAGCAAGGCATGCTGGTCTTCCTTCATGCTAAATTATGCAAATACATGCGTCTGCATTTTGGGTTTCAAGTTAATTTTATGCCTTTTAGGGGCTCATGGTTTAGAGACGTGGTCTTTTAGATAGGTGTGTGTTACGTGTAGTGACCTCTGCTAGCCATGAAGAATTCAGATTACATTCAATGTTGGAGTAACCTTGGATACCAATACTTGGAAGGGTACCTAGTTTGGCCAGGGCAGGCTTTGCTGCTAACGTGAGAGTTCCGGCAGTCCGTTTTTCTAAGCGTGATAACTTCAATTTCTCACAGAGTTTGGTAGGTGACGCAACTCTGCAGCAACGCGAATCATGTAAGTAAGTCTCTTTTGGCAACCCCGGGTCTGTATTTCGCTAAGGGTTAATATCTTTAAGGAACTGACTCACAGCGTGATGTTGTGTTACCGATCCTGATTCCTGTCGGATTGACACCCAAAAAAAAACCGAACAGGATCGTGAGGATACTGACTTGTTTGTTCAGTTGACCAACCAATCACGGCCCTGTGCCTTTTTAAAGGATAGTGGCTTCTTTAATCACCTGTTCGGGCACAACACCTGGCAAACGGTGAGCCACTCTACGCATGCTCCATTTCTGACAAGTTGGTTAAAAAAATCCCTGACATTGAAACCCATCAACCAATGGTCTTCAAATCTTTCCAGAGATAAAATCCAGGACATCGGCTCTAGAGGATTTGCAACCAGATTGGAGTTTCCTCGCTGATTTCAAAGGATTTGAGTAGCCGAGAGTGAGAGATTCAACATGCCAAGGTCTTTTTTGGTAAAGAGTAAAAAAGCGCACAGTTACCATCAGCCCAGATCCATAGAAGATGACTATACCAACAGACTGGACCATATTTTAACTCACATATGTACAGGTAAAGAGAACTTAACGATCATTTCTGTCTTCTAATGTAGAATGAATTGAGATTGAATTATTTGGCATGATTGTTTATTGCTAAAAATAACATTTAACCTGGTGTTGCTGTTTTTGTTAGATTTTTTAATGATGTGTCCTTTAGTTTCTGATATCTTGTAAAATAGCCAATAACTATTTGGAAAACGCCTTTAAAACATAAAACTGCAAACTCACTGTAAGGAATTCTGGCTGACATACGTAAACGTTGTTACCTAAATGACCCAATTTGATTTGTTTTGACAATCTGGATGCGCTTTGAAAAAGGTAAGAAGCAACATTTAGACTAAGGAAATTGTGCATCATAATAATTGGACATGAAAACGTTGATTTCCGAGTTGAAAAACGTACCATCACCTTACAATTAAACGATGATTTTAATGCATTACGTGCTGCGCTTTGGCATTTGTTTTCGTTTGAAACAACGAAGTGTGTGCAATAAAGCCATAGAAAACTACAATAATCCGGTCTCCGATTTTTTTCCCCTCAATACCAGCAGGTGTCTTTTCGAATTTATTCTCACATTTTCAAAAGAAAATCGTTTATTTAAAATTAAATCCGGACAATAAAGAACATACATGCGTCTGTATTTAATACTGTATATTTACTAAATTATTGGATTTACATAAAAACGTTGATTCAGATTGTTTTAATCCTGTAGTTTCGATTTTTTCTTCAATGTTATTACATACGATGTATTTTCGTTGAGAATGGTTTTCATTTTTCGATGCTTACAGAAAGTTGACGCTAAATAAAAGCCGAGCCATGTACGCTAATGCAATGTCCTAAAAGGGTTGCAGTTTTTTATGTCCCCAGTAACTATTTTTGTATGGGGAGGTCTTTGTTTCTTTCAGAGTCATTTTGGTCCTTTTTTATTTCAGAAGGTAGAATTCCCGAGGAAACGAGCTCTTCGTCGGAGACTCAAGAATCCGATTCCAAAGGACGATTTTCCCCAGAGTCCGGCCTCGTTCAAAGGACAGAGCACTCGTCCAAGTCGCCAGATAGCTGCGAGGGCAGCGTTTGTGACAGGTCCTCGGACTACGAAGACTACTGGAGACCACCTTCCCCTTCAGCATCCCCAGGTACATTTATAGAGATTAGTGAAAAAATAAAAATGCTGGGGTGTTTTAAAATATTGAGATTGTCTGGTTAACTAAACCTTGGGCTTTTTAGTTTCTTGTTTTAAATGGGAAACCTTGAGCAGCGGGAGCAGTTACTTGATCAGATGTTAATTTACGCTATATACTTTTGTTTTTTACCAGCAAGAAGTGACAAGAATTGTCTTAATTTTTCAGTGATTACAATTATTACATCCACTCATACAAAAGATAGATAATCAGGTAATGCAAGTATTAATTAAACAAACTGTCCTGGCAGCTAACAATCAAAGGCAAAGAAAATTCGTTATTAAAGTTTGACAATGGGATAAAAACAATTATTAAAGACAACAGGGCTTAAAACTATTAAGGGTATTGTGTGAACAGATTTAAAGTTGCTTATTTTAATGATTAAGTTGTTAATAAGGTTGTTGGTAATAATATAATACAGTAAATATGTATTAATACTTTAGGAATGATATCCTGATGTTAATAGCAACAAGGAACAAATAAACATGTGTATACGTTATTATGACTATGCTGACTGTATTCTGATGTACTAGTAGAGAAAATTAACTTCTTAAACACAAAAAATCACTTAAGAATAAACTGTCAAAATACTGTTGAAAACCATTATGCACTGTAAATGATGAGTTTCAGTAGATTAGAATAAAGTACAAAATTGTATTAATACATACATAAATGATACAGTACTACAAGTAGCAAAACAAACATAGCACTTATTATTAAGTAAATAATTGTTTTTTATTATTTTACATTAATATACTTTTTGGACCTTTCTGAAACTATTTTATTAGTATATGTATAGCCTATAGTAGGAACCTATTGTCTTGTCATGTATCTTGAAAATGCCGGCATATATAAGCTATTAGCAGTTTCACAAGAACATCTGAAATGTGTAAATTTTGTGTCCTAACTTTAGTGAAGTGACAATTATATTTGAGTCATTTATTTGATGAGTTATTTTAGGGCAACACTAAAGGAACATATTAAATTTAATCGGCAACACTAAAGGAACATATTAAATTTAATCTGTATGTGTTGTTTGTCTGCAGAGTCCGAGAAGTCTCTGTCTCCTTCTGTGGATGAAAGCCATCCCTTTGCCATCCCTTACCGACCATACACATGGAGCAGTTACCCTGGGTCAGAGCTGAGGCACTTGGTGCAGCCGGGATTCCACAGAACCCCTTCAGTAGACCGGGGTTTGGCAATGGGAATGTACCCCGAAAGGGGACCTGACTCCACCCTGTTTGTCGACAGGGGTTCCTCGATGGGATTGTATAGTGACTACAGCTCTGCAGCCAACCTCTTTGACCACAGCACCTCTGCAGCCCTTTATACGGATTCCCATGGTCACAACATCCATGAAAAAGTACCGGAAATTAAGGAGGAATCTGAGCTTCTCTGCACACGCCTGCTATTCAATAATGGCTCATATAAGTGTATTAAGTGCAGCAAGGTATTTGTTACAAATTTATTCTAAGGAATAAAACAAATTGCTTATTTTTATCTGTGAGCAGAGGATTTTAAAAAAAATGGATTGTGTGTAACTTTACACTAGCCATTATTTTTAAAGTCAAGCTTAAGTAGGATGATGATACATGGAAGCATCAATTGTTCATTTTATTTTGTAGGTATTTTCAACACCTCATGGGTTAGAGGTACATGTGAGAAGATCCCACAGTGGCACAAGACCATTTGCCTGTGACATCTGTGGGAAGACCTTTGGCCATGCAGTGAGTCTGGAGCAGCACAAAGCAGTCCATTCTCAGGTAAACACGAATTCAAACTTGTCCAGTGCAAAAGGTTCAGCCAGCCATTCATTACTACACTACCAGTGGTGTACTTCAATCTAAATACTGACTCCTAGAGAAAACCCTGCCTGTCCTTTGATATTAAATCGTACCTGTTTTGGTATATTTAATTGTGGCCAAAATGCATTTATTTTAATAGACATAATTAGTCCGTGCATCCATTTCTGAACTTCAACCAATTTCAGAGCCATGCAAGCCAAAGCCTATTCTGAAAGCCTTGGTTGCAAAGCAAGAACCAACACTGAATGTATGTGCTAGTCCACTGTGAGGCACCCTGACTCAGCTTGAATCTGAATAAATGCATAGCATATGCAGATACTGCACATCCACAATGATGAACATTTTTAAATACAGTGTAGCCAAGCAGTTTTTGTTTTTTAGCCTGCACAGACTATTGATCTTGTCGTTCTATTTTGACATGACAAGAGCTCAAGTGAAGTGACTTGCTCATGGTTACACAGTGAGGCAGCCATTGGTTGTGAATCTGTGGTTTCCAATCTCACTTTTCAGCTACCAAAAACACATTTCCTGTTGAAATGTTTAAAATCAAGCACAGAAATATCAATTTTTAATTTGTTATATTTAAACAGATCATTTTTGTACCATGAAACTACATGCATGTACATTATGAATTGTGAATCACTTTTACTGTTGAAATATTTACAATAGGATTGATAAAGATTTTGTGTTTCAGTTTGCTGTAACTTCAGTTCAAGTCTTCCATGTCAAACTTAGCTAGCAACTAAGCAGATGAGCTGAAAAGCCGCAGAGTTTGTAGGTTTAGTCTAGACCACTTGGCTTCCACTACTCCAGCTGTAGTAGTAACATGCATACAACTTCAACTTGTAAGTTGCACAGTATCACAAACATCAAGAGAAGTAAGGGGTATCTGTAAGAACTGACTTTTGTTATTTATTCTTATCAATATTTTCTTTTTTTAGGAGAGAAGCTTTGATTGCAAAATATGCAGTAAAAGTTTTAAACGTTCCTCCACCTTGTCCACCCATTTATTAATTCACTCTGATACTCGCCCCTATCCGTGCCAGTACTGTGGAAAACGTTTTCATCAGAAGTCAGACATGAAGAAGCACACTTTCATCCATACAGGTAAGGCCAATTTCAAAGCTGTATTCATTAACTGGGCATGTTCTATCCTCTTTAAATACATGTACCGCTTTAGTAATATCTTAATGAAAAAAAAAAGGTCATTGTTTACATGGTGACAATTATTTTTATCAACTGAATATTTTACACCTAAACTGTGTGTGTACTTGGAATAAACTGCTTCTTCTGAGCCTTTAACCCATTAATGCCTTGTGTTCCATTATTGGAATGACAGTCAGGTAATTTTATACGTTATGCTAGTGTTCCAATTTTGGAACGCCACGTAACTCAACAATGGAATGTAATACATTTTTTTTTCTCTTCAAATTCCTGTTCCTTATATTTTTCTATGCAACATATGTGAATTTCATGCACAAACTCCTTAGGCATAAATGGGTTAAAAAAAAAAGGAATAAAATTTTGCATGGAGAACAATTATTATTTTGGAGGAGCATGTCGGTTTTTGCAGTTTCAGAGCTGTGAGTTCACATCCAGTGTGGAGTTTGCCCTTGGCACTAATCCACATAATGAAATTATAAAAAAGTAAACAAAGTATTGTGATAATTGGGTATTCATAGTTTTAATGCTAAATTAAATATGGACTTTGAACAGCTTTAGTTCATAATTTTGATAAGAATGTTTTTTCTACTTGAATTTTAACAGAATCTTCTTTTTCTGTAGGTGAGAAACCTCACAAGTGTCAGGTGTGTGGGAAAGCCTTCAGCCAAAGTTCAAATCTCATCACCCACAGCCGTAAACATACAGGATTTAAGCCTTTTGGGTGTGACCTCTGTGGAAAAGGCTTCCAACGAAAAGTGGACTTGAGAAGGCACAAGGAAACGCAACATGGCCTAAAATAATAGGGTGGGCACTGTTACCTGAAGACAGTTTACACCATGACAAAATGGGACAGTCCTTGGTACAAACACTAAGAGGATTATTGTGCTGTCGCTCAAAACCATCGTCTCCTCCTGAAGTGATGCACATTGGTCACCAATGCATGATGCTCCTTGGACAAATGGAATCCTCGTTGACCGAAGAGTGTATTGCCGTATTGAATGCACTACATACAGCTCAAATTGTGCTCAGAAATGAGATTATTTTTGTAAATATGAAGTTAATAAATGACAGTTGTTTAATAGCATCAGCAAGAAAGTCAGAACCAGATATATTTAAAGCAAAATATTTTTGCACAATAATTTACCTACAAGAAATAGCTAATATTATTTGGGATGGTGGTAAATTTTTCTTGCTAATTTAAAATTAAAAGCTAAAGACAAATTTTCCACAAAAAGCTGCAAGTTACTTTAAAAATGCTACATACACAGTTAACTTTTGAAATAGATTTTTTCATTATAAAATACATAAAAAAATTTATTGGCCTATTTTTGTGTTTTATTTGAATTTGTTTGTGTGTTACTATATTTCCTAATATATTTATTAATTGCATATCATTTTAAATAAATAATTTTAAATTTAATTTGTTTATTTGGCCTTTGTACCTTTTGTGGAATCAGGACTGCCTAGGTGTTAGAACTGGACTGCCAACAGTTAGAATTTCTGATGCCATACGCTTACATTTGTGAACAGAATTAAAGTACACGCCATAATCGGCTCAAAGTCCATTTCAGATACTCCTTCAGTTAGGAAAACAGCCTGAAATTCTGTCATTTAGATTCAGAGTCTTAAATAGGTGTAGTTTTAGACATGCCCGAATCTGAGCTTATTCCCTGTTTAAAAAAAAAAAAAGTCAATCGTAGGGGTAATTAGCAAAAGTATATTAAAAATACATTATGCAGATTCCATGTCCTCTTATTTGCCGATGCCCTTTGTTTGACTGGGTAACAGAAGACTGGGTAAGAAGAGATGCGCAGCTCACCTTTGTTTCACTCGGTAAATTTTTAATGGCACCTCCAGCTAGCCATTTGGTAAGGCTCAGTCTAGAATGCTCAGAAGCGCAATAAGCTGAGCTTCGGCGCTGAAAGACGAGCCTTTCAAATGGATAGCTGAAGACTAGCCGTCGGCCACCTCAGGGATGATTAGATTACGTACCGTGGCTTGGTTCAAGGCTTTGGGAAAAGGAGGACAACCTGACCCACAAACCAGGGGACCGTAGTGTGGCCCAGGTGCTTTTAGGGAGTCCACGGCTACTCGAAGGAGCACAGCTCAGAGTACACGAATGCCAGCTGAGAGAGCGCACGTTCACCACGCCCAGTTCCTCTAAATCACTCCTTTGGCTAACGTTGCAAGACCTCCGCACGCGACACATCTGCTGCAAACCAAATATTTTCAGTCTACTGCTTTGCTAAATAAATATTGAACCAATGAACTGCGGCTATTAAGTGAAGTGTGCAAACTGCATAGCATTCATTTTGCCCTTGTTAATTAGATTACACTGAATAAAAAGGTGACCTCAAAATCCAAGTGTAGAACTTGTTCTGACACCAAAGGCGCTACAAAGCGATTGCTTAGACTAAAGAGCGCGGAAGTATAAAAACCATAATGTTAAAACCCAGTATTTCACTAATTTAATACTGAAATATGTTTATTTGTAACAGAATAATTTAAACCAATATTTACACGTTAAACCTTTGTCTCTCGCCTGTAGTTTATATCACTGCCCACTCTCGGTCTCTGATCTACATTTTTCTCCTCATATGTACTCCTGTTTTGTATAGCAAACAAATTTATTCGTTCTCGTATACTTACATGAAGCAGAAAACGAACAACTAGCACATTAAAAAATAAGTTCCTTTTTTATTTGCCAATCATCCATCTGCCCATTGTATGTATCCACCTATCCAAAAAGTAGGCATTTTATGTAGAAACTTTTAATCATGTTTGGAAAATCGTTCGAATAAACACTAATAGTCTCATAAAAGAGCAAATGTATGCTGTATATTTTAGTCAGTACTACTATTAATACAATAAAACTACCCAGGCGGTGTTATTCGTTTTAGAATAACCGTACCCGTTAATAGCTCTCTCATGGTTCTGAAAATGGTAGTGAGACGTATAAATTGAGACATTTCTCTTAGTTCTTCGATTGGTGATTCATTATCGTGGCATATGATAAATCCACAAAGCGTCTTTTTGATACCTAATTGTATAGATGGCTTAAAACATAATGCGGCACAGAAAATAATTAGCAAAACACTTGAGAAGCGCTAAATGTTCATGATTTTTTTAAAGCGGCTTATATTTTGATTTGGCTTGACGATATATTGTTTATGAGCAGCCATACTGACCTGCGTACTTTGATCTTTAACTGTAAGCGGGTATAGAAAATCAATTAGTAGATCATTTCGATGGGTTGGATGTTTCGTTAGAACTCCGGCGCTTGGTCGAATTTCCGTCCCGCTCACGGTTCCTACATGACGCGAAATTGAAAGGACGACCGTCGCATCTCTCTAGTATATACACACTTTTAATAAAACTAGAAATCTATTTATGTGGTGTATTTGTATTTTTATGTACACTTTGTATTTTAAACGTATTAAATCAAGTACTGCGGTGGGCTGGCGCCCTGTATTGGCTGGGATTGGCTCCAGCAGAACCCCGTGACCCTGTCTTAGGATATAGCGGGTTGGATAATGACTGACTGACTAAATCAAGTACAAATTAAAGAAATCTCGTACTTTTAACTTACTAGTTTCCAAATCTTCCGTTATTTAAAAATTTAACTCAATATAGTTATGTCATTTTTACTAACATTTTGATTTAAAAGCCCTCCATTCATGTCAATCCGAATTGCTCAATAGTAAAGCACAACAGCAGGGAGTCCAAAGAGGCGTTAAAAGAGGGTCACGAAGTAAGGATTCTCCTTCTAGTTTACATATCAGGAGCACCGCCCTTGTTGCGGGAAGACAGATTGGGATCGAGAGGCTGCAGGGTGGGGCGTCTCACAAGTGGGCGAATTCCGCGGTATTCCACTGCTTTCTTTACCTTAAGATAATGAATGTGTTTGTTTACGAGCTAACCTGCCATGTCACGAAGTATAAACGACACGAGACTGCTTCACAGAGCGCAGGTCGGTTATCAGAGACGAGCATGCAAATACGTTCTGAACTTCAATCAGATGCCCACAGATCTCATCTGATGACGACTAGCAAACGCTGAAAATTGCCTGCCCCAGAAAGTATTTGTGCTAATTCTCATCATGGGAATCTTTAAATATAATGGGAACAATTTTTCCAAATTATAATAAATGTATTCATAACACTTATGAAATATGATCAAAGTTTCAATTAGAGTACTGTATATGTCTGTATGACTATTTTACATATGCTGTGCTATAACATATAATATTTTATGGCACAAAAAGGTTGTACAAAGGGAAGTCACCTTTGACTGTTACAATGGAAGAGTAGTTGTTCCCAAGTTCAGTCATGGTGCAGGTTTTTATTCCAGTGAATTTTAAAATCAGAGATTCATTCTTATTCTTAATTGATATCATTGTTTAATTATCTGGCATTAGTTCTCTTATTCTAAGAAATTCTGAAACATTTGGATTATTTTCATAGTTTTAAATAATTTCCTATACCATTTCCTTTTAAAGGTTACCCATTCCTGTGACATTTGTTTCTTTAAGTGTATCCAAATTACATTAATTAGTGAAGGGCAATGCAGACAATAGGGGGGCAAAAGGGGCGCAATTACTAAAGTATTACATTTGATTGTATGCTCAACTGTAAGAAATATGAGACGAAGAGAGGATACAACACTGAAGTAATTGCTTTGTCTTTATCATTCATTGTTGCAGCCTTTGGAACAATTAGGTGAGCAAGTGTAAATTAAAAAGAACAAGGTATAATAAATGCAGGCATTTAAAGCTATAACAGCAATACAAGTATTGGTGAATTTCTGAGAATACGGTGGCACTGGCCAGAAAGCAGGAGACAGAGCTGGAGATGGCCAGTTAAAGATGCTAAGATTTGCATTGGGTGTGACGAGGATGGACAGGATTAGAAATGAGAACATTAGAGGGTCAGCTCAAGTTGGACAGTTGGGAGACAAAGTCAGAGAGGAGAGATTGTGTTGGTTTGGACATGTGCAGAGGAGAGATGCTGGGTATATTGGGAGAAGGATGCTAAGAGCTGCTGGGGAAGAGGAAAAGAGGAAGGCCTAAGGGAAGGTTTATGGATGTGGTGAGAGAGGACATGCAGGTGATGGGTGTGACAGAGGAAGATGTAGAAGACAGGATGATATGAAAATGGATGATGCGCTGTGGCACACCTAACGGGAGCAGCTGAAAGAAGAAGATATGACATTAATCTGCATCCAGCCCTGCATATAGGCCCTCCAACCTGCAGGGAAAACCTGGGGGTTGGTGGCAGAATTGGCACTCCAGCCACCATAAAAAAAACCTCACATTGGTTCCACTCCATCTGAACTAGTGTGGTGCTGAGGTGTCACCCATCGCATGGCTGCACTTGGGTCCTAATCTGGGATCCTGAGTTGGCCTGTCATGTGGTGGGTGCGGCAATGTGCTGTATCAGGGCGTCTTCCTAACCTCTTCTAACCGGTATGAGAACACCCGCACACAGATGTTGAATGTTTTGCCATTTTCCCCCATTTTTTGGCCCTCTAGAGTCTAAAACCATCTCATTTTTAGGCAATTTTTGGACCATATTGTGTGCAGGAAATTACACCCTTACGGTAATGAGTAAACCGATAAGTATTTTCAGTGAAAATAAGTCAGAAGGATTTGAAGTTGTGCATGCCGATCAACTGATTCCAGAAAGGGTCAAAATTACTCTTTTTCACCAAACTTGTAATAAATGGGGATTGGTATTGTATTAATTAATTAATTAATTGTATTTATTCATTAATCTATTGTTTAATGCTATTTTGAGGGTGCTGATGACAAATATGACACTATTTTTTGATGTTTCATTCTTTACTGGTGGTCCTAGCCCTCTAAGAGTCACTCCCAGAGGGTTAAAAATGACACATTTCAAATATAAGAATGTGGGGGCATTGTTTTAGACATTGCTCCTTTACTAGGGAGACATCTGTCCCCCTATGGACATAGAAAAATGACAACTTTCTATTACAATCAAGAATATTTAGTCGTTAAAACATTTCAATTGAAGCACACATTTTAATATTTCAAATATCTGACACAGCTATTCTTGCTTATTACATTTCTTACGGACACCTTGTATTTGGGTGGCTTATGCTAATTCAGACTTTTTAACGTCTGGCCTATAGTACTGCAACCTGTCGTTCTGAAGTGCTGTGAGAGGCTGGTGTTGGGCCACTTGAAAGCCGGGCCCTTCCACATTACACGCCCCTCTCCAGCACCATTCAACTGAGCACATCTCATCTATTCTTTATCTGGCCTGGACCCATCTGGACAAAAGGGACACTTTGGCTAGAATGCCTCTCATTGGCTTCAATTCAGCCTTCAACACCATCTGTAGCTCATAGGAAATTTGTCTTTGCTAGGCGATAAGCTAAGCCAAAACTGCCTTCCCTCTTCCGCTCCACACTCCTGACACAACAGGCTTTCCGAGGTGACGCCATAGCGTTGCCAGTGTGTCATTTACAATTAGAGCTTATGTAAAACCATTTTTTGGAGAGGGCATTCTCATGGCACGCATGACGTTCACTTCTGGAACGGTGCGAAAACGATACATTGGAATTGTCTTTAACGACATATGAGGTTTAGTTCCTAAAACAAACGAGAACATAAGAAGGCAACCATTACAGAACATTAATCACAAAAAAATCCTTCAACATGGGGCTTACTTGTTGTTTTACCACGCCATCCCTTAGTGGTGAAGCGCCTGCACGCACGCCAAGTCTCGCGTGCGCCGTCTTTAAACGCGGGTTGTTTGGCGGGTTGGGCGCATGCGCCGCACTGTACGCTTTTTTTAATTGCCGCTGACAGTGACGGGTGCAGTACTGTACGTGAAATTGATGATACCTGGTGAAAAGGAGCTTTTATACATTTTAATTTTTCTTAAGACCAAAAGTGAAATAAGAAAAGGCGACACTCACTGAAACAGATTTTTATAGCACTGACCAAACCAAACACCTCCGAATAGCAAGCTGTGGGAAAAATGTTTCAGTGTTCCGCTTAAGAGACGTGATTTTAGCCGTGGTACGAGGTGGCACGTGGTTTATATGCATGGCAAGCCAAAACCGAAGTAAGATAAATGTTGAAAGTGTTTTTAAGACGTCCTGAGATGAATTTAAACATCCAGCGGATTCAGATGCCAATTTCAAGATAATATTAAATGCATTTTAGGAGATCTTCAAATGAAATCATTGAAATGCAAATCCTTAAACACGAAGTATTTTTAAAGTTGCTCAAGTACATCTGCTGAAGTAACTTCCCGTTATTTTTGAGGTTTCCAGTGCATACCAGGATATCCTGAAATCATTCTCTGCACGTTTTGAGATTTCTAAGATAAATTTCAGGATATATTGAAACAACTGCTTGTAAATTTTCTAGTTCTCAGTGCGATTAAGTGTCATTTTAAGATATCTTGCTTAAACTACTCCAAAATGTGTTTCTGATATCTAAAAGCTCATTTTTCGAGAAATCTTAGTATGGTCTGAAACTTATTTCAAAATATCTTGTAATATGATAAACACATCACTAAAAGTTTCTTAAAAGTAATTTGAGATACCTTCACCTTCACTTACATTTGAAACATCTAAAATTATTTTTTTTTATATCTTAAAACAGGTTTTGGTACGATTTCTGATTTACAAGACACGTTTCAGGATATCATAAATAAATTTGCTTACTCTGTTGTTAAATGTCTAAAGTGCATTTCAAGATATCTCTAAAATACTTCCTTTTTATTTTAAGATATCTGAAATCAATTTTGAGATACCTTAACATACAGTCAGTAGCATAACATTGTTACATAAAGGGTCGCAGGGGACTGTAGCCTGTTCTAGCAGCAGTGGGTGTAATGCAGGGATTAGTGCTGGGCAGAGTGCCAATCCATCCCACACTGGCACTGTCCTTTGGCATCAACAGTCAAGCTAACCTACATATCTTTAGAGATATTTCAGTTGTCTACTTTTTTAAAAGGTGCACAGTATGGAAATCCATCAAAGATCAATCTAAGATATCCTGAAATAAATTTATAGATATGTCAAAATTGGAAGAAAATCATTTTAAAAATATCAAACAGTATTTGTGATATCCTAACCCGAAATGCATTTATGGTATCTGAAAATAGATTGTAGGATCATAAACTGGAGAGGAATGTATTAGAAGATATCTTGAAATGGAACTGTTTCACAGGAGGCAATATATATGAAACCTGTGTTAAAGAGTATATACGATTTTATTTACAGATTACACTCTTGTATATTGGGAATCATCTCTTGTGACATGTTCTGTCTTTCTGAAATAGTGTTCATGCACAAATGTGTCACCAAATGATATCATTTGGCAAGAAAAGTGTTTTGTTGTTTTAAGCTGGCAAATAGTGCCTTAGGGACAGTTGTGGACAGATGGATGGATGGATGAGCAGAACCAACTCTAACCATACAGGATGACTTAGTTTAATGTCTGTAAAATAAGAGATGTTAAAAGATTTAATGAGGACAATTCAGTAACTGACTCTCATCACATCCCGGGCAAATATGAGGGAGGCGTCTGGTTAAGAGCTGTTGAAGAAACAAAATACTACACTCTACCACAGATGACAAATGAAGTAATATACTATAAACAGTAGAACTCATGTCAGGGGTGCTCTTCACATTGCAGCATAATTTGTCAGTGTTACATATCACTCCAAGACTGGTGTTTTGTGCAGCACTGGTTTCTGCCTTCTACCCAATGATACAACAATACACGCAGACTTCTCGTCACCCAGAGCTGATTAGGAATTAAATACAAAACAAGTAGAAACATCATAAAACTGAATTAAACATGCAAAAAGGGGCCAATAGGTATAATGTACAAGAGGTTGTCACTTAGCTCCTTTATGTACATGAAGCTGTTAACTGAGGGATGGAAAAAGGAATTGAAAAGAACTGAAGCGAGAAAATAAGGCACATCAATTTTTGTTTTACATCGCAGCCTTCATATCAAGTCGAATTTCACAAAAACAACACAAGATAAAGTAGATTATTGATCTTTCAAAGTCAATATAAGACTCTGGACAAAGCGTATAAATGCCCTGACCTCAATTCAGAGCATCAAACAATTAAATGAATGTACAGTATATAGAGAAGGCAAATTGACAGAGTGGCAAATACAAAACAAAGAAGCTCTGTGAAGTCATTAGTATCGCAGGAAACGCCAACCAGTTTTAAACACTGGACATGTGAGGTGTGCGTGAGGTGGACCCACAACTGGTTTTGGCCTTGCACATGAAGTCACCAGGATAGGCTCTGGTCCCTTTGATACTGCTGTTTTCAAGAGCAATTTGAATATTTTAACTCGTGAAGATCTACTTAGGGAGAATACACAGAGAAAGAAGTAGCCACAAAAATGAACTCATTTCTGAACCAGGATGAACTGGGCCCCTTGGGGTTGGAAAATCAAAGGTGTTTATCAAGGATACATTCAGTAAACTCTTGTCGTGATTATTCTGGACTGGGTGTTGAAATTGGCAGTGTTTCAACCTAATGGCCAAGTTGTGAAGATTGTGATTCAATATAAGTGAGCACATCAGTGGAGCTGAGGAATTTGGTCAGAGCCACGTCCCTGAGAGAGCAGTAGTAGGACTCAATAAAAACCATCCTCCATTGTCCACCAGTATTGTCCTTTGAAATCGTGCCAAAGATACCAAAAAAGGTTGTGCTGTTCACTGGAGACCCTGAGTTCAAGTCCTGCTACTTTCTCTTGAATGGATAAACAGCAGAGAGGAAGGCTTTTGCCCTGAGCTGAGACAGCACTAGCTGTATTTGTCGTGAGTTAGGATTTGGGCAGCATCACTTTAACTATTTAGATGGCTGTCACTGAACAATACAGTTTACAGTTCTGACAAGAGGAAACAGGAGACATTTTGTTACTTGACTAACAGCAAATTAAGGAAAGGAAAAGAGAGGAAAGGTGGATTAGATTAGGCCCTGCAACATTAAATTGAGCCTCACAGAGGAGCTCAATCGCTGTCCTGCCTGAACTTGTACCTGAGGGCAGGGGCTCTAAATATGTTTGACTGAGATGTTGAAATCTCTTTAATTAAACAGCATTTGTGACATCACTGAAGTTACCGGGATGTTTGGTCTGCCCTTCTGCTCTGTCTTGGATTAAATGGGTTCACGAAAATGACAAAGGGATAATCTATAAGCAAAAGCAATCCCTGTAGACCACTTGCAACAATCTAAGTAGGGTCTGAAAGTATCAGCACATCACTGCCCATGAGGTAGCTGTTATCTTCCACACGTACAGATCTGAGTATAGCATAAAATGATACATATTTCCAATAGAAAATCAGGATGCTAGTGATGTTGTCTACCAATATGAGCATTTTATGTTCATAGTGAAGGTCTGTTTGCCTTTACTAAAGTACACAAAACAAGTCAGTGTGCTGAGCAGGTGTATGAGTGGCTTTTTCCCATTCTTTGAGTAACATACTTAATGCACTTCTGTAAACACTTTTTCACGTAACTGTATGCTGGTTGGCCCTTACAGGGTGATCTGAGTTAGTGGATGGCACTGGAAGCCTATGAAAGGCTCATAAAGAAGGAAATTAACTATGAGTCACAACTACTGGGACAACACGAGCCAAGGGCACATTGGTCACTGGTATGTGGCCAATCATTATTAAGAAGCCGCTTTCATTTTTCAGACAAAATTATAATAAAGACTGAAAACAATTTTTGAAAATGCAGAGCCATAATATCTCATTAACTGGTATGGTCCAAAATAATTTGCTTCCAATGAAAACAAATCAGTTAGAACAAAAGCCTGAAGCCATAATGACCTTAGTAGAATGTTGTGAGTCATCAGCGTACATCTGGGGAGGTGGGTTTGTGTGCGTTGGGGGCTGGGGGTGTCCAGCATTTATCATCGTCTCAGTCAAAGGACACAGGCAACAAGGACACAGTAATTCTGGCAGATTCTAGAAAGCTGCTTCTCATCTCTAGTCATACTGAGGCACCCATTTAATACAGACCAGGAGCACCAAGTGTTGGCACTAAAACTATGATTCAGTTTTTGATGTGTAAAGCGTGTTCCACATAGGTAAATGGATTTCCACAGTTAATAAGACACTCCAGCATCAACAGGAGAAATGCAGAATAGACTGTATGATTAACTTCACGGCCTTTGTAATCTTTCACCGATCAACTGAAATATTATACATTTCTTTTTACACATAATCAGGTACATGTAGAAAGTGTTTACTGACAATCAAGCCCAAAGCTACAAAACCTTCTACAAGGTGCCAAGTTAAGAGCCCTCAGAATGGAACAGGTGGTGTATACACAGGGCTGAACGAAATCCCTCAAGGCAGTTTGGTGATTTTTTTTTGCTACAGTAGACTTGTTTCCAATACAAAGATTTTCTGCCCTCACAACTGGAACACACTGTACAGCTCAGTGTACAGAGTGATTTTCACATATTATTTACTATTTTATTTCACCTCCTGCACTTTATTAGTCAACTGATTCTGTCTGATAAAATGCACAGGAATCTGTGTATTTGCTCATTGTTTAATTTAAATCCTAAACCACTTGGCAAATGTTCTTTTTTCTGAAAATTTCAAAAATGTAACTCTTTCTATACATGACTAAACAATTATCACCTAAGGGCTTTCAAGCTTTGCAAATTAAAGGCCCCTTTTCACAATTTATTAATCATACTTTTACCAAGATGCAGTAACAGCCATACATGTCTGCTTACAGCAGTGTTTCTCAAATAGTGGGGGGCGCGTTTGACCTCGGGGAACATGCTTTTTTATTTTTCTTTTAAATTTTTTTTGAATTTAGAATGCACTTTAAATCTTTTCTGTTACATTTAATAAAGCTATTCTTTGTTGTAAATTGGTCCATATTTCTTTTTTTATTCTCTTATACGTTAATAAGGATACAGTGTTATGCAGAGGTGTACTTATAACAATTTTATAGACAAATGATACTATTTATAGTCACGCGGGGGGCGCGAGATATTTTTTTCTTCCTTGGGGGGGCATGACAGAAAATAATTGAGAAGCACTGGCTTACAGGAACTACACCAAAGTAAATCTGTCCCTCATGGTGTGCATTCAGTGCCAGGCTATTGTTTGCTCACATTATTTAATTAGTTGCCATAAAACCCTTCATGTTGTACAAGTTAACCTTACAAAGGGTCCTTAAAAACAATTAGCAATGAACAAAGCATGAAGAGGAGATACTAGAGATTTGTCTAAGAGGTAATGGTACATGATATGATAAGGGGGTATTTTTTACTTTCTTTTTGAATTAATACAATTTGCGGCAGATGAGTTTTGATTTTGATACATTTAAACACTTAAAATAATTAACATTAGTGTTTGAGAAAAGACTACACATTTAATAGACAACACTACTCACATAACACTTTAAGATAAGAAAAATTATGTTGTTAGGATTTTTAACAAAATTTGCTTTATCAGCTCAGGCTTTGGAGGACCACTGCCTTTCAGGTGCTAAGAATATTAAGACTTGGAGACTGATGGACTGTGAGAGTAGAAATAAAAGTTTCTATGTAACTAATTTTACCCATGTTCCTGTAGGTGAGATAGCTCCCTAGCTGGAATAAGTTCTTTTGTAATTGCGGCGTTTTAAGTAACCGAAAACTATATAGATATATTAAAAGGCGATACCTCTCCCATAGCATGTCGCCCTGACGTCACATGTGATGAAGACCATGGAGTGGCTGCTGCTTCACCACCTGAGGCCACAGGTCTGCTACCCCCTCGACCCTCTCTAGTTCGCATATCAGGAGAGGATGGGAGCGGAGGATGCCATCATCTATATGCTACACCAATCCCTCTCCCACTTGGGACAGAGGCAGTGGTGCTGTAAGAATTATGTTTCTGGACTTCTCTAGCGCCTTCAACACCATCCAGTCTCTGCTCCTTAGGGACAAGCTGACAGAGATGGGAGTAGATTCACACCTGGTGGCATGGATCGTGGACTATCTTACAGACAGACCTACAGTATGTGCGTCTCGGGAACTGCAGGTCTGACATTGTGGTCAGCAACATAGGGGCGCCGCAGGGGACTATACTTTCTACGGTCCTGTTCAGCCTATATACATCAGACTTCAAATACAACTCAGAGTCCTGCCATGTGCCAAAGTTCGCTGACGACACTGCTATCATGGGCTGCATCAGGAGTGGGCAGGAGGAGGAGTATAGGAACCTAATCAAGGACTTTGTTAAATGGTGCAACTCAAACCACCTACACCTGAACACCAGCAAAACCAAGGAGCTGGTGGTGAATTTTAGGAGGCCCAGGCCCATCATGGACCCCATGATCATCAGAGGAGACTGTGTGAAGAGGGTGCAGACCTATAAATATCTGGGAGTGCAGCTAGATGACAAATTGGACTGGACTGCCAATACTGATGCTCTGTGCAAGAAAAGACAGAGCTGACTACATTTCCTTAGAAGACTGGCGTCCTTCAACATCTGCAATAAGATGCTGCAGATGTTCTATCAGACGGTTGTGGCAAGTGCCCTCTTCTATGCGGTGGTGTGCTGGGGAGGCAGCATAAAGAAGGACGCCTCACGCCTTGACAAACTGGTGAGGAAGGCAGGCTCTATTGTAGGCAAAGAGCTGGACAGTTTGACATCCGTGGCAGAGCAACGGGCACTGAGCAGGCTCCTATCAATCATAGAGAATACACTGAATCCTCTGAACAGGATCATCTCCAGGCAGAGGAGTAGCTTCAGCGACAGACTGCTGTCACTGTCCTGCTCCACTGACAGACTGAGGAGATCATTCCTCCCCCACACTATGCAACTCTTCAATTACACCCGGGTGAGTAAACGTTAACATTATACAAAGTTAACGTCGGTTATACCTGCATTGTTATCACCCTTTAATTTAACATTGTTCTTTATCAGTATGCTGCTGCTGGAGTATGTGAATTTCCCCTTGGGATTAATAAAGTATCTATCGATCTATCTAGTGATACGGCGGTAAAAATCATATAACAGAAAACAACTTAGTTAGCTATCTATAATGACGATTTACGCAGCATTACAGGTGGAAAGCCATAGCAGGACATTACCAAGGTGGGATCTTGATGTATACAGTCTGCCATTTTCCGTTGCTGCGCTAGAAGGGTTTTCAGGACGGATGACGATATCACCCATCCGTCCGTCGGCTTCCAAGTATTTGGCTGCTGTCCAAGTCTTATTTACTGGTTCGTCCACGTGCAGGCCCTTACTTAGGTTCCAAACAAGGGAAGGAGAGGGTTCCATTTCATCTCTAACACACAGAAATAGTACAATGCCCATTTTTGTAGTTGTATCTTCTCTCTTCAAATGCTTGCCTGGCAGTTCTAAATGCTGAGAGTCCCAGTGTGCTAACTTTGGCCTGGCCTTTACATGTGAATGGATTTATAAGATCATTTTTGTACACAGCACAGTGACATTAAACTTATATTCTTATTATAACCCACAATCTTGATTTCTGTTACATTTCAATCAACATCAAGTTTGGCATTGGGAGCACAGTCTTTACTCAAATCAGCACCAGCGTTCTCCCATTTGACATATGTCAGAACATTAAAGAACTCTTTAATTTCTCTGTGATTAATTTTACAACTTTTACGGAAGCATACCCATTGATCTACCCATTGTAACAGTCTCTGTATGTAATTTAGGCTTACTGCATGTTCTTGGCATGAACAAACAAAAAAAAAATCAATGATAGAAAACTGAGTATCATAAAGTTGAGGGTAGAACTAGTGTGATGAAAAAAAAAGCACAAAGGTAAAAGATTAAATGCTGAAACACCATTTTAAAATGACATTTGCACTTCAGCACTGTTCTGAAAAGTAGAACAAAAGGAGGTTCTTGGACAAGTTTATATTAGACAGAAGCAACACAGGTGGGAAGTTTCACACTAACAGAATGTTCTTCACACTATACTCACTTGTAAGGGCTTTCAACAACTGTCATTTCTGGTATTTTTTTTAAGGGAGACGGAGCTGACACTAGACTTAATGTCCAAATTTGTGTAACTACTCTCACCACTGCTGGTCATTATAGAACTAAGTCAGACTGGATTTTTGCTTAAAAGCCACTTCCCGAGACTCTTAATGCCAGCTAAAAAGCCTTGTAAGACGATCAATTCCAGACCAAGTTATAGTGTAACATCATATTCTACAGCAGGTAGACTCAATTATGGCGCTGAAGGTCAGCAGTTGGTTGCAGGTTTTGTTCCAACCAGTTTTGTAATTACAGGTCATGAAACTTGGTATTTAATTATATGGCTTGTTAGTGCTTACATTCTTCCAAGACAAAAATCGCATATTTTTTGTTCTCTTAAAACTCAATCCATATGTTTTGTGGTCCTTCCTTCTCTCTCATTTATTTCAAAGCACTGAAGTAACACAGATACTTCATGATGCATGTACACAGGTTTAAATGGAAACATGTTAAGTGGAAGGCTAGAGGGACTTTTGTCATTTGCACCCTGTTATTAATTGATGGCTGGTTAAGAAAACAGGCAAACATTAAAACCTAATTACTTTAGTTTAAAACTAAAGTAGGATTTTGAATTTTAACAAGCCATTTCTCTAAAACTAAGCGCATTAAAATATTGCTTTATTAGTAAATAAATGGATTCTAATAAGTAAACAAGTTAAAATGAAAACCTGTAGCCACTGTGGACCCCTATGGCCATCCTAGAGGTATCAGCCAGACACGAGTTTGAACAAAAAGCCAAGATTTAACAAGACACAACTGTGATGGACAGAACTTTGTACCAATTGTTAACAAAAATGATAGGCTCATGTGCACACAAGAAAACAATGGCAAGACATCTGCTCATTCCTTTAAAAGCCTCAAACACACCCTAACTCACTGGTTCCTCCATTAAACTCACTGCTTGGTCAGGCCTTAACTTCTGCTCTGCAGAGCAGGGACCCAGTAGCTTAGGGTATAGCCATAACAAAGGCAACAACAATCCATTCTCACCATTCTACTTCAAAGCGTTACTGGTGCTGGACTGGAAAAATAGAAGACTATCTGTAAAGAGGATTTGGACAAGTGTCTGCCATTAGTACAAACCTTGCTAAGGAGATTAGTGACTGAGTAAAGGAAGACTGTAAACATAAAGCCAAGCGTTTGCATCACCAATGATAGAGGCTGACTGATTACCAGCAGACCCTACTAGGCATAATTTTTTTAGCAACAAGACGACTGACACTATGTGTTTCAACCTCATGAAGAAATTGCAGTTCCACTTGCAACCTGAAGGCAAAGAAGGAGACAAACTCCTGAAACAAAGAAAGAAAGGGTGCTGCAAATGATTCCCTCTGTCAGGAGAAAGCCAAGCAGGAAAGGAGCAAAGTCTTGCTTTTGTCAGACCATACGCACACCCACTTTGATTCTGAGAACTATCAATTGTAACATGATAGTTAGGACAGAGTCAGCTCATGTATTATGGTATTGGTCTAACCATAACTAACTGGTAATGAAATTGTGCTGTATAATTTCAAGTCGGTTATTATGTTCGAAACATGAACAGCAGGAAGATTTATATTGGGATAGACTGGATACTGATCTAAACAATAGAATAAGCTGAAGTACAGCAGAAATAAAGGAAATGTGTTAGAAAAGGAAACTTTGTACATTACAATTCAAGAAAAAAACACAATTTCATACTTATTAACCAAAAAGTCAATTCTACATAATCAAAAAGTATAATAGGAGTTTTGAACGAAAGAACTGTTTTTTAAGTTTTCTAACTAAAAGAAAGCCTAAGAAAACACAGACCATCTTGTTATCTAAATTTAAACTTCTGCAACCTCGACAAACACTGGCAGATGAATTAAAACCTGCCTGGCTGGACTTCTCAGAGCTACAGAAAGGGTGGTGGTGAGAACTGAATAAGTATATAGATAGCTATATATACACCTGTAACTAAAAAGTATAAAAGTTATTAATGAAAGTGCATGTGCAGTAAACAAAATTTCTGTATTTTAAATTATACAATATGTCAAAAGTGCTTTGGAATAAATAAAAAAAATGTACCCCTTGCATGACAATGTAAACAAGCAGGTAGCTGTCTCTGCAACAGAAGTGCAATTATTTGTATAGCACGTGACTTATTCACTCCAGAATAACATGTTGGGAGAGCAGATAGGCTGGGAAATTGAGAAATGTCACTTTAAAATGAAAACATTTAGTTGTGCAAGAAGCTAAGAATGTTGACTGATTATTATGTTACACAGAAATTAGTATAGATTGATAGATAAATAGATACTTTATTAATCCCAAGGGGAAATTCACAAAAGCATTTGAAAGATAAACCTTTATTTTTTTTTTCTGGGTAAAAGTCGGACCACTGAAAAAAAGATGATCTTAGATCAAGTGGAAATCTGCACTAACCCTATCCTTCCCCTTCCACGGGGTTACTGTTGGCTGTGAAGACAATGGTGAATTGGTGATGGAGAAAAAAATTCAACTACATTTACATTTTTGTGTTGATTAACTATGGCAACCCAACACAGATGTCCTGATGACAGTATAGTATATGCATGTAAGTTTTTTTGTCAATTCCTTCTCTGAACTTCTCAGTTACACCAGCAAAAGACACAGTCACAATTTCAAATCAGTTTTTATTTCAACTTTACATAAAAGAGAAATATAGCTGTTTTCTGCCAGATGGAAAAAAATCATCCTTATAACAAAAATGGAAAGATGAAATGTAAACTGCCAAAAGCAGGAAATTCATCTTCAACTTCATCTGCAAAAACAGAATTAACAAGTACATTTAGGTATTAATCCTGTATGTAACCACACATGTTTAAAATGAACCAAAACACTTTATTATGTATGGTTTAAATTGTACAAACTCTACATTAATTAGTGAAAAATACATGCTTACTGTTTTGAATACATATTATTAGAATTCACAAGAAAAGATAGAATTTAAATTGGTTAAAGGTAACATTTCTTTTGAAAGTAACATTAACCTGAAAGTTGTTTTTTTAATTTTATTGTCAGTAAATACATCTTGTTTAAATAAAATACATCTTGTTTAGACATTGAACAAATTGGGCAATGTCCTGTGGGTCAGTTGGTTTGCCTGAACAAAGAATTGAATTTACTATGTGGTGGCAAATTAGTAATAAAGTGAGCACATACTTGCATGTTTTGTTCAGAAGTGACCTATATTGCAAAGATGTCATCACTTTTAAGTATTTGAACTAAGGTGCCAAAATCTTCATGCTTCAGGTGTAGCTCCTTCATAAGTGCCGAAATAAGTTTAGTAGATGTATGTCTTTGTAAAGATTCCTTTATTACTGGAGAAACACAAGATAATCTGAAATAAAAATAATAATATATATATATTCAGTGTGCAGTACACATATAATCATTATCTTCTACATTAATAACATGCATTCAATGTAATATTAAAACAGTGCACATTGAACTAAATCAAAATTTCTAGTACGAAAAGAAACACTTTTTAACTGTATTTTCTATTCCAATATTTGTGTTTGTCTGAAATAATTCACTCAAGTCCAAGAATATACGAATGCAAATCTGAAAATTCATCTTTGTAACAGTGTGAATTTAATACAGTGTTATCTGAAAAGAAAGGGCTGAAATTAAAATGTATTACCTCTTAAGAATTCTAAATAAAATTCAGTCTTTTTTTACATGCAGCATTAAGAACATCATTGTAATATTATCTATACAGTTCAGTATATATATAAAATGCTAAGGGTGGTGTCTGTCTGTCATGCGATTTGGTCGTATTTAAAAGCTTATGGCAACTTCTGCAACATTATTGAGGTTCATGTCTTTATTATGGCAAATTGTATAGGCAAACAGGTCGAGAAGATGACATGGATGAAAGAAAAGGAAGAACTGCAAGATATGCTGAGCATGAAGCAAAATACAGAAGCTAGGATTATGTGTTCCGGCATCTACTAAGCAACAAGCATGAGGTCCTTTGTGTTAACCCTGTCTTCTGTTTCATTAGCAAACTAATCTATTTTATAAAATCTAAGAACTTTCATTCATTTTGTTCCAGGTATGAGTGACATATAAGATGCAACCTTTTGTAATGCATATTTATATACTGTATGTATGTATGTATATATATACACTGTATATATATTTATATTTATGGAAAAAAAAAAGTAAATAGGCCATTTATCATGATGAGACTTAACTTATTTAAACGTCTATAGTTAGGCTTATGATACTGTTTTGTCTTGGTAAAGTTCAATATTACTCTACTTTCCCTTTTTGTATTCTTTATTGTGTAGATTTTATCAGAATGCTTCAAATCCCATAGACTTATCACTGTATCAACGTATTGTACTTTATAACTTCTTTGCACCTTCCCTTCGAAATCTATAACCTCAGGCAATTACAAAGAGTAAAAGGACAAGCAGGAGTTAAGTTACAACTTTAAATAATGTAGTACTGATAATATTCATAAAATAATAACAAGCAAAGTACATGTGAATATTGGTAACCATACTGTACATCCTGATAAATGATACTGTAGATGTGTAGTTTCAAGCACCTCACAGACTTAATAGTTACTTAAATGTCTCTAGTTATCACTTCTCGTCTCAATATGGCTGCCAAGTTGTGCTTTCTGCTCGTGTTCCTCTCTTCATTGCTATAGTGTGAGAATGATAGAGACTGAGAGGTAAAGCAACCAAATTTAGAGATTCTCTGTCCAAATCCTTACACCAATAGGGTGTTGTGGTACTTAATGGCCTCTGATTCAATACGAATCCCAAACAGCCATACTTCAAATTAATGGATACACACACTATCTTTTCACACCTGCCCCCAAGACCTTTGCTAAGCTGCAGTTTGCCAGGTAGGTAGTTTATGGCCATCCCGTGGTGGTTGTCTCTTATGAATGTTCTGCACAGAATCCCTCCAGAATGCGGTTTGAGTCACACAACCGGCCCAAAAACAACCCTGCAATAAAATTCACACACCGAGTCAATCCTGAAGATTCAGGGTTGGTTAGACATGAAAGCACTGCTATTCTCATCAATGAAATAAAATATTTCTCATGAAATACTAATATTACATTTGCTTTGTCTGACTTATACATATACATTCAAAACATTTATCAATTTATATACAAAATTTTACGCCACAACAGATACTATGCATGTCCACCACTCATCCATATAAACTCTTCAGTAAGTACAGTATATATTGACACCCCTTCTTTTTTTTTACATTTTTCTCCTGTTACATCTCTAAATTTTAAATCATGAATTAAAAATATACATTCAATAGATATTTATTTATTTAGTTTCTGTTTCTCCAGAAACATTTCTCATTTAGAAATATTACCCCTCACTCAATACTTTGTACACAGTTCTTTAGCTACAGTCCTTTTTGCTCATTCTTTAATACAAAGTTGCTGCATTTCTGTCAACTTAGATGTAGAGCTTTGGTGGACAGCAATGTTCAGATCATATAGCTCTGGCCTGACCATTCCAGGATTACTAACCTTCCTTTTTTCAAGCAATTCAAATTTTTTTTTCCTTGTGTTTTGGATCATTGTCTTTCTGGTAAATATATCTCTGCCCTAAACAATCTCTGGTTGACTGAAACTAGTTCTCACCAAGGATTTGCTTCCATTTGGCTGAATTCATGATGCCCTTGATGGGAACAAGCTTCCTGTTATTACCATTCAAAAACAACCCCAGAACATGATGCTACCTCCATGTTTGATAGTAGATATTGTGTCACTTTTGTGCTGGACTGTAATTGATTTCTGCCATAGAACTTTGGTTCTAAGCCAATGGGCTCAACTTTAGTATCATTAGACCACAAAGTTTTAAACCAAAATGTTTCAGATTTTGGCATGTGACATCTAGAAAACTCCAGGTATGGTTAAGTGTTGCCCAATCTCCTCAAGAAGCAGAATCCATTCAGAGCTGAAGATCTGGAAACTTTCTCCCATTTCAACCAAAGAGCTCTGCAACTCTGTTGTTGTTGTTGTTGTTGTGTTTGGCCTCTTTGTAATTTCTCTGACAATTGCTCTTCTTGCCTAGTTTCTCAGTTTGGTAGGATGGCTTGATTTTGGTAGTGTCTGTGCCAAGTCATTTTTCTATTTTATTACAATGAACTTCCATGCTGTTCTTGGATTTTTCAAAGCTCTCAATCTTTTTTTGTAACCAATTCCCTCCTAATAAGTTAATCTCGAAGAAACATGTGCAAATCCTACAGTTAGACTGTTCTAATCTGTTGTGAGACTTCACAAACTCAGTAATATTTATTGTGCAATTGAACACACGTGTACCTTATTAATGTATTTACCATGATTTAAAAAAAAAAAATAAAAAAGAAGAATCTCTCACTCAACACCAAAACTAAGGTGGGTGGAATCCTTATCAATTATTATTTTATTATTGTACATAATCATCTCTGTAGGAGCAGAAAAATACCATTCATTTAATTTGACTATCCAACACTGAAAAATGAGCTGGGGTGACTATATATTGAAGGCACTGCATACATGATATCAGAAGAAAACAAAAAAAGAATGGCCTAGCATTTTTTCAAAGCTGGCAACTTTCTACAAAGCGTGTAGCAAAAAAAAAATCAATTATCCTTTCCTTGAAAGATACAAAGCAGTAAAGACGTTAAGTCAGTAAAACAGAATGCAGAATTCAGTATTACTTCAAAAGATAATATAATCACATATACTTTTAAGTTATATGTAACTGCAATATGCTCTTAGTAAAATTAAGTAATATTTTAAAATAAAGATTTATAATTACTTGACAACAGTGTTAACATAAAAATGTACTGATTACTACCTAAATCACCACTACATACCCTGTTTATATTACTGCTTTAGTAATCAAAGATTCTTGCTTTGAGTTCTTCCATTTACAGAAGCATATTTATTAACTACTCTAAAATTCTTACACAGGCATTAGATGACAATGTATGTACTACTTTGTTGGTAACATCCTGTATCAATGTTCAACTCTCTTTTATTGTAGATGGGAGATTTTTTTTTTTTATCATGTTTTCCTATACATTTCTCCTTAATTCACACCCTACTCTATTCTCTGTACACCAATGACGGCAGGTCCACTGACCCTGCAGTAGAAATCATTAAGTTTGCCAATGACACCACCATCATTGCATTAGTTACCAATGAAATGGACCTACATATAGAAAGGAGGCGATATGTCTTTTGTCTTGGTGCGCTACCAATAACCGGATACTCAATGCCACCAAAATAGTGGAAATGGTAATTGACTTTTGCAAAAAGCAGTTACAACCTCTTCCTCTTAATGACTCTAAAGTCAACATGGTGGAATCTTTGTAATAACTGTGCCCAGAAATTTCAAACACTCTCAGCTGGGACATTAACACTACTTCCATCTCTAAGAAGGCTCAGCAGTGGATGTACCTTTTACATAAAGTAAAGAAATTAAATATTTCCCAGCCTATTTTAGTACCATTCCACAAAGCCATAACTGAAAGTGTGATCAAATTCTCCATTGCTGTCTGGTTTGGTTCAGCAATGGTCCACTCCAAAAAATAAATGACATTGTTTTGTGAGATCCCCTGAAAAAATAACTGTGCTCTTCCATTTGTTGTAGACTTGAATGTATCGTTGTGTCATAAACTATGCCAAAAGGATCACAACTGGCTCATCTCACCCAGATTATCATTTGCGTCAAAAACTTTCCTCTGGTAAATGTTTCAAGTCACTCAAAAACAGTTTCTTTCCCAGAGCAATAGCCCTCACAAACCAGTAGTTTAACCTGTCTTCCCCACTTGTTTGTGTATTCTTACATGTACTGTGTAAATGTGTGTATGTACAGTATATGCATGCGTGTGTGAATAATCACTATAAACACACACACACTACCATCTGCACATCTCCTTTATAATTGAACAATTCTGCAACTGTTTAGAATTTATGTTGTTTAACTTCCATTATTTATGCCCTTTTGTATGTGCTGTTATAAGCAGCTCCAACCCAAGTTAAATTCCAATAGATTAAATGCTACTGAATAAAAGTGGTTCTGATTAGTTATACTTACTAATCATGTCTGCCTACAGATGCTTAGAAAATCATTTAATCAAGAAATAAAAGATATCATATAATCATTTAAATTTTCTTTATGAGCAAAGGCAAAATAAATAAAATAACTAAAATAATAATAATAATAATAATGCCCCCAAACATCCCAGGTACCAAGTCACTTCAAACTGCAGAGTCACTCATCGTCTTCACTTGTAATAATGACTGGTACCAATGCATTTTAATGAGAATAGGAAAAAAGGAAAATCTACCCCTAGCTTGGTAACTAAAAATAATAGGCAAAACAATATGTCAAATAATGGCAATGATCCTAGCCTTAAGTTAAATGAAAATTACTGATTTGTTCTCTACAACAGAAGTACATAACATCAGTCTTTTTGGATGATTATAAATAGCAGAATTCCTGAAATAATAAAGATAAAAGAAGCAAGTAGTCTGCTGAAAGTATCATAAAAATACAGTACAATACTTAACCTTATTTTTAGAACAAGCAAGATAGTGAAACATAATGTTACACTTCCTTCAGAAATATTTTCTCTAAATAGACTGAATAACAAAGAAAATATATTTTTGGGCATTACCTGGAACAGATTTTCCTTTGTGACCTATTAAATTATTTTCTTTATCTGAAAAAAACGTACTGCCACTGGGCATATAAAATATAAATAAAATAACTCACTGAATGTGCCGATCAATAAATGTGGGTAGATAATCAGAGCAAGGCATTTTCTATTCTGTGAATCTGTGGCATTTAACTTTCTGCACTTGCAGTACATTTTATGATATTCAGGAGAAATACAAGAAAACGAAAAGCAAACTATTAAAAATGTATGTAGTTGCTAGGTCATACTATTGACAGATGTCTGAATATTTGATATGGATGGAAAAACGACCTATGTATATTTAAAAGTGAACAAGAAGCAGCAATTCAAATAATGTTATAAGTGTAGGATTTGTTATTCAATAAAATTAGGACATTTGGTCAAGGGACTGGATAATTTTGCCACACACTGTAGTTGACTGCTGCACCTTTGCTGTACTGTCAGCTACTATCTACTATCTCTGTGGTTCTTTGAAAATGCTTGTCAAAACAATAGTATTATATTACCTTTCAGGTACTGTTTGGATGGTGCAATTCAGTGTCCATTTTTAAATTACAGTACTGAACTAAACCATTTAGAAAGAGAGATCCTAATTGATATAGTTTGAACCCATTTCTTAATCTACAATTTTAGTTACTTCATCTTGAAATTCGTTGCAGGGTTGTTAATTTTGGAATTTGATAACCTTTACCTCAGATTCACTATTAACAATGATTCCTGAACAGACGTGAGCTTTACCAATAAAAAGATTGGCAGTGATTTCAGTTGTGCACAGGCAGAAGTCTATAGTAATTATATCCTTATTTTTTGACCATGTGAAAACTATAAGATAGTAAGCCATGGGGTCAAAATGCATATTAGTATATGTAGCACATTTCACTTTTGCACAGTTACTTGCTGTCAAGTAAATTAATTTTTCAATACATGTGCTTTCAATAAATACACAGTCAGGAAAATGATTTGTGAATATCATCTGTAACCCAGCAACATTTAAAAACTTTTAACCTATCTGATTGCTTTTGCAAGACACTTTAGATAGCTATGATAGATGGATACTATACAATAGGTTAACAAAGAATAGAAATAAAATAAAAAAAAGGAGACTGTGTGCTTGTAAAAAGCAATTTTTCCAATATTTTTAACTGTGCAATTAGTCTTTTATGCTGACAATTCCATTTATGAATAACTTACTACCTAAGGTACATCCTACATGGACCATATGGCATATAACCAATTTTTAACTTCATGATGCAGACTTCATTTATTATCCAAACCTGCAATCTGTTGTGATGAAGAAAGAAAAAAAATCACACATAATTTTTGACAGTGCTTTACAAGTTTCGACAGACCCTTTAGGCTACAATCAAGGTATTACAACAGCATCTGGCAAATGAGAAAGGATTAATATGAGAAATAACCTCTTCAGAACTGTGGTATAAATTGGGGGTTGTTTTAAAAAGGTAGTTAAAAATAATTCTAACACCAAATTTAAAAAATCATACTCAGCATTTAATTTTTGTAAAGTGGTTGCAAAGTTCACTTTATAATGAACACATGGATAACATAGTAATGTACTATGAAAACTTAAAATTAACTAAATAAATAAATATGAGCTTATTAT
The DNA here is from genome assembly GCF_016835505.1 of Polypterus senegalus. Classification (NCBI taxonomy): domain Eukaryota; kingdom Metazoa; phylum Chordata; class Cladistia; order Polypteriformes; family Polypteridae; genus Polypterus; species Polypterus senegalus. The sequence continues at coordinate 71,914,234 of NC_053167.1, forward strand.
TATAATCTTATTATATAGGTACAGTATTCCTTAAGAATGATCAAACCAAGTTAAAATATTATATGTGAAGTTAACATTTAATGGTGTACCTGATCTGCAGGTGGGAGATGGGATAACAATCGAGCAAGTTCACACACATAAATGATAATTTAAAACTACATAGTTGTGCAAGTGAAATTTAATAATCCATTGACGTGAAAGCTATAGTAGTATGTGTGTATGAAGTCTAGTCCAACAAATCTGACCTACTCCAAACTTAAGTATGTGAAGGCCTACTTAAAACCTAAGTAATTGATTGCCATTAGATGATTGAAAGTAAGCAGGGATATTAGAAGATGCAATAACTGACCAGAAATCATTTGGACATCTACTAGGTGAAGGCCTGTGTTTATGTTTTTAGTCACATCTGTGTGATAATAGAAGTTGTGTAAGAATTTAGTATTTTCAAACAAAAAAGAGTTAACATTAACAAATTAAACAATAGAAAGAAATAAAATACCCAATTCAAAAAGCCACATAAAATATTTGGCAGTAAAAAACTCTGACCATCTTATTTTAAAAGACCTTAACAGTAAGTACTCTAGGATATAGCACTTGTTAGTGACTGATAAAACAGGATAATCACTATTTTTCTATGGTATTTTTATTACAATAAGGTCATTCAAAATTAAATTTTATTTAAAAATAGCAAAATACCCACGCTTTGCAGTGGGGCAAAGTACTGCCTTAAAATTTTTAAGAAAAAAAATAAACCTTTTTAAATGGAGGGAAAATATACCAATAATTATTTGTTAAGGATCTCTATGTATGCCACTTTGTCAGTTCGGCCCTCCGGTTGTAATATGACCAAGCTGTGCGCTGAGCTTACTCTTGAGCATGCAATGTACAGTTGGCCATGTGAAAAGCAAACTTGCCTCAAATCTCATAGCTTGGATTGCTGCTGTCATAATCGGTTTGAGTTTCATGGTTTGTTTCAATTACGTTAGTATTTGCAGGACTTGTTGTGTTGAAGTAACATTCGGCATCTGTAAGCATACAACTGGTTTCATCGATAACTTCGCATCCAGCTTTTGAGAGTTTAAACATTCATAAACATCAAAGTGTCCACTACTGAAATTGTCACCTGTGAATGTAAGATGTTTAAGAGGCATTGGCGGTTCTCCAAAGGTGTAAAATATTTGGCTATTTTGGTACACTTGAAAGCGACAACCGAACAATTCAGCGGCAGCCATCAACTCACATGCAGTACCACAGGTGAAGGGCTTAAGCATTTCACTCTTATAGTGCCCCTTTGTAGTATAATTATCTCCTGTACCGTCATCAGTCCACACCTTGAACCTTTCCCAGTCATTCAATACATAAGACACAATATTCCTCCGGATATCAAGTGTGAGCCTGATATGGCCGTGCAATATGTAACACAGACAATGGAAAAGGCAGGCACCACCTCCGGGCATGGAAACCACTCGGTAAGTGACAGTTCTTTGATCGATGGTGATCACCTTGATAGACATGTTAATGGGCGTACCAAATTTCTTGAAGATGGGCCCATAGGTAACAAAGACCGTTGGAAAGTTCAATATGGCAGCCGACAGTGGTGTCATACCAACAAAATATGTACGTACATCGGTTTTGGTTAGCGTAGGGAAATCGCCTACCAAACTTCATGAAGATGGGGCCATAAATAAGAAAGTTTAACATGTCGGATGTTGTCGACCGTTATGACCGTTACATGTAGAATTTTGAAATGAAACCTGTTTAACTTTTGTAAGTAACCTGTAAGGAATGAGCCTGCCAAATTTCAGCCTTCTACCTACACAAGTAGTTGGAGAATTAGTGATGAGTCAGTCAGTCAGTCAGTGAGGGCTTTGCCTTTTATTAGTATAGATACAAAGACAACAAAAACCAGGGGTGTTCACAATCCATCTCCAAACTCAGAATAAATGATAAGAAATTTATAAAAACATGAACTTTGTGGCAGTACCATCTAATAAATATTCTATCAGCTTTCTGTGTCTTAATATCATCAATACTTTCCGTCAGGACTAGGCAAGTGCAGTTTCTTTTTTCATTTAATGCTAGACCTTTTTGCGGATAAATGGCAGACAGTTTGCAAAGAGGAAGGGCAGGGTTTTGGTGAGCCATCTATTCCACACTGGTTTTACTAACTGTATAGCAGAAACAAAACTCTTGCCACCGAGGACAGTGGCCTCCCAGCTGAAAGGAGACTGGAACCTTTAAAAAACATTGATTCAGTTTGGATTATACATCATGATATATGTTCAATGCCTGAAGACTACACCTTCACATTTGAACTGGAAGGATCCAACAGACTTTTCAAGTATGGTGACTATATATTCTATCTACTTCATTGTCAGTTTATCTTGTCACGCTTGGGTCACAGATTTGCACAGAGGCACAGGAGGTCGTAGAAACAAGAAGGATTTTTATTCAAACACTGCAAACACATGAGCTTAAACATGCTCCATGACAAGTCAGAGATGACAGTTCCGCTAGGAGCAGAGACAGAGATAAAAGCAAACAATCAATTCCAAATCTGACAGGCGCTGCACACGGCTTTTAAGTCGGTGGAGTACCGCACGAGGCTTGTATTACGCGTTATAGTGCAAGGATAAGGAGCAATGTGAGGGTAGTCAGTGTTTCAGGCTTTGTGGTTTTCCCAGGGGCGTTTGTCTCTATTTGGGGTGCGATCAGCCCTCCAGCTCACAATCTTTACTCTCATATTTGGATTACATATAGAATTTGATAATTTTTTTGGTAGCGCTGATGGTTAGTGTGGTGTTGCTACAGATCATTAGTGTTTATGTTTTAACACTAGAATCCCTGAAGCGTATGATAAATGTTGTAATCCTGGGTCAGCTTAAATTCCTTTGCACCTTTTCTTTAGTGTCTTTTGTTTTGCAAATGCGTAGATCAACACAAGCAGCCTGCTATCCTATCCCCACACCGCTGCAGCGCAACTCGGAAAAAAAGTTCTCCCAGCTCAAGTCTATTTATCTGCTTGTAAGGTGCCTGGAGTGGAATAGGGTAAATAATACATTGTTATTTCTAAACACATGCATTTCATGTGTGTTTCATGTCTACAATAATCTGGGTAAATACAGGATGACAGAAAATGCGAGGCAAGAAAATGTTGAACACATACCTAAAACAGAAACTATTTTCATGTTATAGTACTAATGAGAAAATTTTGACATGAAGTGTATAATGTGTGAAAACTGGAGTCCAAATATCAAATAAACACTTTCAGAAAAGATACAAGTATAACAAAACAAGTGTGCTTTTATTCAAGAATAAAACTGATCAAAAGGAAATCGAGTTATGGTACGATGCTGACACAATTGTTTGGGTGGTGCAGTGGTAAGAACTGCTGATTCATAATCAAGAAGTTGCCGGTTCAATTCCGGGTGCTTCCTAGATTTACCATCTTGAATAGTGAGTTGCTCTTATTGTTACTATTATAGAAATAAAAGCATACATTTGATTTGATTCTGTAACAGCCGGTGTAAATTTATGGTACTTATAAAGGTTAGTGTTTTTTTTTTTTTAATTCAGTTTTATTCTCTCAGTACCGTTCACGCTCTCCCAGATCTGACACTGGTGTTTTTTAAAAAAAAAAGACGTGCTATAACAGAAGTGAACTCAGATGATAATGAGGGTTCTGCATCGGAGAAACAGAACAGAATCCCTCCCCGCAAAAAATGTTCACTCACACATAAGAACAACGCAGCTGCACTAGGCATAAAAGCCGTTTGGATGCAGCAACAGGTTGGGCGTCATCCTGCCAGTGAATCTGCCACACGCATGTCCTTCAATGAAACAGCACGTCTTACAGAGCTCGCCACAGTATCGGGCAATGTTCCATTTGCGATTATGTTTCTTGATGGCACATACAATGTCAGCATGGCACTTCCAGATCTAAAGAAGTTGCATAAACTCATTTTTAGAGCCATAGTAAGCTTGAGTATATCAACTTCCTTATATACATTCACCTAAAGGATTATTAGGAACACTATACTAATACGGTGTTTGACCCCCTTTCGCCTTCAGAACTGCCTTAATTCTACGTGGCATTGATTCAACAAGGTGCAGAAAGCATTCTTTAGAAATGTTGGCCCATACTGATAGGATAGCATCTTGCAGTTGATGGAGATTTGTGGGATGCACATCCAGGGCACGAAGCTCCCGTTCCACCACATCCCAAAGATGCTCTATTGGGTTGAGATCTGGTGACTGTGGGGGCCATTTTAGTACAGTGAACTCATTGTTATGTTCAAGAACCCAATTTGAAATGATTCGAGCTTTGTGACATGGTGCATTATCCTGCTGGAAGTAGCCATCAGAGGATGGGTACATGGTGGTCATGAAGGGATGGACATGGTCAGAAACAATGCTCAGGTAGCCCGTGGCATTTAAACAATGCCCAATTGGCACTAAGGGGCCTAAAGTGTGCCAAGAAAACATGCCCCACACCATTACACCACCACCACCAGCCTGCACAGTGGTAACAAGGCATGATGGATCCATGTTCAAATTCTGTTTACGCCAAATTCTGACAACAGAAATTGAGACTCATCAGACCAGGCAACATTTTTCCAGTCTTCAACTGTCCAATTTTGGTGAGCTTGTGCAAATTGTACCCTCTTTTTCCTATTTGTAGTGGAGATGAGTGGTACCCGGTGGGGTCTTCTGCTGTTGTAGCCCATCTGCCTCAAGGTTGTGCGTGTTGTGGCTTCACAAATTCTTTGCTGCATACCTCGGTTGTAACAAGTGGTTATTTCAGTCAATGTTGCTCTTCTATCAGCTTGAATCAGTCGGCCCATTCTCCTCTGACCTCTAGCATCAACAAGGCGTTTTCGTCCACAGGACTGCTGCATACTGGATGTTTTTCCCTTTTCACACCATTCTTTGTAAACCCTAGAAATGGTTGTGCGTGAAAATCCCAGTAACTGAGCAGATTGTGAAATACTCAGACCGGCCCGTCTGGTACCAACAACCATGCCACGCTCAAAATTGCTTAAATCACCTTTCTTTCCCATTCTGACATTCAGTTTGGAGTTCAGGAGATTGTCTTGACCAGGACCACACCCCTAAATGCATTGAAGCAACTGCCATGTGATTGGTTGATTAGATAATTGCATTAATAAGAAATTGAACAGGTGTTCCTAATAATCCTTTAGGTGAGTGTAACACATAATAACCACAATCACTCCTATTAGACAAATTCAGAGCTGACAAATAAACTCATTCATGTCTTTAGGATTTGGCTAATGGAAAAAAAAAAACAAAAAAAAAAACCCATCAGACTACCTAAAGAAAAACCATGCAGTTACAAGCAGAACATCACATAATATAAGGCATTTCTAAACAGGACAAACATCATTTATCTGTTCTAGTATTGCTCTTAAATATTCATTAAAACTTGTCAAGGTTTCCACTAGAACTACATGCTCAGTAAGGGTTAACATTTCTGTGTGTGAAGAAGTACTTCCCCTTAATTTCCACATAGAATTTTGAAGACCAGAATTAAGATCCTAAGTTTGGTTAAATTGCCTTAGCCTGTCAAGAACAGGACATGCTCTTTAGTCTTGAGATGCATTAGTTTGCTGTTTTCTAAAGTTTCTGTAACTGCTAGGTCTTTTTCGTGGCATACATGTAGTATTCCAAAAGAGGTCTCACTAGCATGTTGAATATTCTGAGCATAACATCCCTCGATTTATAATTAGCATTTTTACAATAAAATAAACATTCTCAAATTATCTTACACCAATTCAGGGTTGTAAGGATTTGCAACCTATCCCCTCAATACTGGGCATGAGGCAGGAATCAGCCCGGGATACCAGTGGCACTCCAATGCAAGGTATACTCATACTCACAAAAAGGCTAATCTGGAATGGTAAAATTAACCTACCTTTCACTTTTTGTCCACTGAAAAGAAAAACAAAAGATGAAACTCCATAGGGGCATTGACTGGGCACTATAGTTAACCTAGGATGTAGGATCCACAAGGAAGCGGCATTAACCACTTGCCATGCCACCCACTAGTTAATATAACCTAACAATTTTATTTGCCATTATTACTACTACTCTTTCTTTAGACAATGAAAATGTTGTATCAAGTTACACTTCAAAATCAATTTTGGCATTTTCCATCTTGCATTCATAATTCAAGTTCCTTTTGGCTGCGTGTAGCACTTTGTACATCTTTTTAGTAAATTACTTACCAAGCATTCACCTAATCTTAAGTCTAAGACTCTATAAACAAACACAGATCGTCAGGCCCAGATGTAATCAGTATAGTTCTAACTGGTTTCTAGGATCAAGTGTCAACAAGTAGCTCAATGTTTCTTAACATTCAGGACCCCTGGTGGCTGCAGGTTTTTATTCCTACCAGTTTCTCACTCACAATCATTGTTATTTTTAATTGATCTCACTGTCTAATTAGCTGACCCATTATTTTGTTATATTTTGTTGGACCTATACCAATAGACTGTCTACAGCTGGCTCAATGCCCCATGACTCCGCCCCCCCCCACCACCCCCAAGTTTCCCATTAGACAAACTCTCACTTTCAGCTCCTTAAGACTGAAATCTCCTAACTCTGGTTATCTTATCCTTCAAGCTCTGTAAACATGACACAAAGTAAAGAAGCATTTAGGTTATATTCCCAACTGACCCTTACAAAGCCCAATTTTCAATAATCAAGCTATGCATATTGGTGTGCACCCCATCTACTTTCTTTTACGTATGAAAAACCTGGGCAATGGCTTTGATGATTTGGGTTCCAGGAATTAAGGTCCAGGGTTCTCCATCACATCCTCCTCTTGTTTTTTTTTTTTTTTTCATCTTCAACAGATATCAGTTCTTAATACTTGTGGTGTGTTCTTTTCATCCTTCCTTTTCGTCTTTTATTTTTTCTTGTCACAAAAAAAAAGTAGCTGTGGTGTTTTCTGCATTGCACAAAGCACCCTACAAGCTCAGCTCCATATGTGTATTTAGTCTGGCAGCATAATGTCCCGTCTTCATTACCTTATCTTACAATGCCACCTTTAAGAATATCATTGTGTTTTCCAGAAACCCCAATCATCAGCATACTCAAATTTTGTCCACTGTTTTATTGTACTTCTCTTATAAATACTTTGCAGTGGGTTTATCCTCTGACCACCTCTGACACTTTGGCTCCCTGATGTTTCCAGAACCACCGCAGGTTATGGGATTATCCCTATTTTTTTTTCCTCCCTGTCCAGATTGTTATTTTCCCCCCAATTTCGTTCTCCTAGACCTTTCCCCCCTCTACCCTAATCCAAACCAGGAGAGACTTTTTACTGGGTTCCATCACCACAACACCAGGAAATAGCTTTTAGATGTCATTCACTTGGGTGACTGGATGCCCAGCAGTTGGTGATGTCAGGAGCTCATTCTCCCTATTGCCTTCCTTGATTTGTCACATAGATCCATTTTAGTCATTTCTTCTGTTTTGTTTATTAGTGTTCCTCACCAGTTATTATCAGGTGTGTGCTTTTTTAATTTTATTTTTTAATTGCTTATAACCTGTTTTTTATGTATTTCATTCATCTTGTTAATGTGTCACAGACCACACTTATGTATACACTCACACTTACTCATACTAGGCCAATTTAGACTTATCAATTAACCTAACAGTATATATTTTGTATTTTGGAGGAAAAACTCAAGCACTTATGAAGGAAACATGTAAACACTATAGTGTAATGTCTGGGCCAGAACCCATTACCAGAACTCTAGATCTGTTAGACTGCAATTCTAATCACTGAATCACTAATATGAAACCATCAGTATAAAAACTATTACCCTATTGCGGTCCCTATATCTTCTAAACAGGATACGTAATTACATGTAGAAGTGTCCCAGTCAGCCATTCCTCTTACCTAATAAAACAAATTATCAACAATACTTACAGGAGCATGAGGTTGGAGTTGAGGTTGGGTTTTGATAGTTAAGGTACTGTTTTGGTTGATTTTAGATGCGTTACTGTGATTTTTATGTGTTTTTATCACTAACATACATCTCATCTAAAATGTACCCAGGGCAAAATCCAATCTATGAGAAATGCCACCAAATGCTTGAATAGCTAGGTCATATATTTTGGTAATATCCTACACTTTAACTGTTTGGGCAAAAATACTGTAAGTGGAGATCATGCTTAATGCTCTAACAGCAATTTTAGGCTAGCACCAAATGGAATAACAGTGTGCTATGAAAAATCAGTTGAAATATCGAATACTCTATTATTGTACAAAGATGTACATTGCAACAAGTGGAAGAATCCCAATCCACACTCAATAACTGAGTGGATAAGTAATGTTTTGCATTATCTCAAAATGTAAAAAAAAAATTCTCTAAAAAAGGATCTGTTCTGAAATTTTAATAACTTGGCAAGAACACATTAATATAATTCTAAATTAGATATATCAAGCATGTGCTCAGTTTTATTGTGTAAAAAGGAATATTTTAGATAGGAATTTCTAGCCATATGTTGAGTGAGATTCATAGATTGTTTTTCAGTGCAGACTATTGTAATCACTATGTCATTTTCATTTGTTTGATTGTGTTCTGTTATAATGTCATTTCCAAACTCCAAATACAACTATTAAAAAATAATAAAAACTATTTTATATAAAGAGTGCAATTTATTTTAACAGTGTAAATTGCTTCACTGCCAGTATAGCCTATATAAAGTATTATTTTCCATTAAAACAAATTGAACATTTTTTTATTTAAGCAAACACTTCACTGCAAACTGTAACAAATAAATAACAAATAACGTAAATAAAAGTCTACAAGTTGTAGCTGTTTATAAACATGAACCATAACATAATTGCTATCAGACATTTTAAGGAACATGGATGTGGATGATAAGGTGGATGACAAAAAAGTAGAGGGAATAACTGTAGTAAATCATTGAGGCGAGTTGTAAATTGCATGTCTTTGACAACTTAACTATGACTACAGCAATGAACTTAAGGGAGCAATTCACCCTAGATACAACAGTATTGTTTGAAATGCTTTTAATTTTTAAACACACCAATAAGTTGCCTATTCTGCTTTTAAGTTATTCCATAAATACTAGAGCAAAAAATTGGAAGCACGGGATAATCTGGACTCAAAATTGGGATGTGGGTCCTTCTTACGGCAAACTTTTTCTGAAAGAAAAAGAACAGTGGAGACATCTGCTGAGAGTGAAGTGCAGTGCATTGATTAATCAGACACATGTCAATTGTGAATACATAATGCAGGCGCAACAAACATAGTTAGCCACCTGGACAGAGTGATCATTATGATTATAGTATGTCATGCATACTGCATTTAAACTAATCCATCATAGAACTTTTAACATCCATGGGATTTGATGCCATATATCCTGAACTGTCAGTTTGTTTGCTATGATTCATAAATTTAATATGTCATCAGTTATCAAACCTGATGCTCCCAGGGATGACACTCTCCTGCTCTGAATTAAATCAAGCCGTGAATGAATGTACTGATTAATGATTATGTATTTATTGCTAAGGCTGGATGTTTATAGTAACAAAATAAGATCAATTAACCACTTCATTTGCTTGTTTTAGGAAGAGATGTTAACTGTCCAAAGCAACTGCCTCATATTATTTCAGGAGAATTACCAAGCTAGCTTACAGCCTGAAATATGTATCGTGTCTGGGTTTCTTGTAGTGAGTTGTTACTGGTAGAACAACTAACCATCAAATTTCTGAAGCTACTTTCTACATTACAAGGTTGCATGAAGCTAGACACCATCATTGGCTGCACTGGGCATACAATGTTATTACAGTCTTGGATGGTTACCATGCAGATTAGCACACTCCCAACAGGCCAATTTAGAGAAACAAATGGACTGAACATGCACAGGTTTATGACAAAAAAAAACCAGAATGACACAAATTGTGCAAATTCCACAGCAGCCATACCACTTACGCTTCAGAACAGGTCATCCACCTGAAGCTAAGCATGCTCAGGCATGGCCAGTACTTGGATGGAAGGCCATCTAGGAAAAGCATGGGTTGCTGCTGGAAGAGATGTTGGTGAGACCAGCAGGGGGCGCTTACCCTCATGTCTGTGTATGGATCGCAATGCCCCAGTGCAGTGACTGAGATACTGCTATAAATATAGAGCCGTCCTTCAGATGATACGTAAAACTGGGGTCCTGGCTCTCTGTGGTCACTAAAGATCCTTGAGGTTCCTTCATAAAGAGGAGGGTTTATCCCTGGCTCAATTGCCCAACACAGCCCACCCCCTAATTCTGGCCTCATAATCATCCCATTGGGAGCTATGAGGCAGCAGCAATACTAACATGAATGAATTTGAAAAGAAATGAGCACAGTGGCGCAGTGGTAGTGCTGCTGCCTTGCAGTAAGGAGACCTAGGTTCGCTTCCTTGGTCCTCCCTGCGTGGAGTTTGCATGTTCTCCCCGTGTATGCGTGGGTTTCCTCCCATAGTCCAAAGACATGCAGTTTAGTTGCAATGGCGATCCTAAATTGTGCTTGGTGTGTGTGTCCTGTGGTAGGCTGGCGCCCTGCCCGGGATTTGTTCCTGCCTTGCGCCCTGTGTTGGCTGGGATTGGCTCCAGCAGACAGCCGTGACCCTGTGTTAGGATATAGCAGGTTGGAAAATGACGGACTGACTGACTGAGCTAAGGTCACATTTTGAACATGAAAGCAAAGAAAATGTGCCAGAAACATATAGGAAAACATGCAGAGGTTACATTTCACCAATTTTCTTGTTTTGCTTATCCTGGACAAGGTCACGCACAATTATGTATTCATGCAAACATACAGTTAAATATATCTTAACATATCACTGCCTCCTTGTCTTCTATGAGGCCTCGTTGTAATACACTGACTTCTTTAACTGCTCTATAAAAAGCATGTAGTTAAGAAACAAACAGAAAACCTTGTCTGTATCTTATGATTGCAGGAATGTTAAAGATATGAGATTACTTATTAAACAATATCAAAGCCTAACAGTGAATGCCAAAACTATAATTTCAAAAATATCTCAAGTACTACAGCCTGTCTGTGGACTATGATTAATGTTTTATAGCTAGTGAGTTTGTTGAAAGGGTGGATCTCATACTAAAGCACAGCTAACAGTTATATAAATGATGTTAGTGACAATCAGGATGTGCTTTGACTTACTAGGAATGAAGGGAGACTGAAGCATTATATAAAACAATCATTTTCTTAAACATCTTTACTTTTCCATTGCATTTTAAAACACTAAGCAATCACATATTGCACAATGAATAAAAAAATAAACTGAGGTTCTTTCATATTCATTCACAAGGCTTGGGCATGTGTATGAAGAAGATGTCTGTTAACTAAACTTCACACAGAGTAAAGAAAATTTAGTATTTGTTTAATAATAACACAGTACTACAGGATCATGGACGGAAATAACTGCACTCAGTTGTTAATTGGTCCCCAAGGGCTAAATATAAAATGTACTTTGTACTTGTTAGATGAATGACTGATCATTAGAAGACAAAGTAATAGAGAGGTTTAGACTATAAACTGGCAATACAATACAAATAATGTAAATGAAAAGGAAAAAAAAACACACAAAATTGTCCAGGTAAAACACAGATACACAGGTTACTACTTAGACGCCAATGTATTACTAAAATTGGATTTTTGCTGCAAATGGTTTATAAGCTTTACTCTACCACAATTCTGTCTGACAACTCTATACATGTCTTTCCTAAAGTTTTACAGTCCGAATTTTGATCTTATGTTTATGATTATATTTCAAGAGGTATGTATACATTCTCATTACTTTTAAGAATATAGCCATTGCTGTTCCACAAATTCAACTGTGAAGCTAACAAGTTGTAAAAGAATTCTATATAGTTTTATAACAGCATGTTTTTACAAAAAACACAGACATATTTTCAAGGCTAAAAACATAGTGCCTTACAAAAATATTCAGACCTTTGGCTGATTCTCTAATTTACTAAATAACCAGTTCTATAGGCAAAACATGTAATATTTTTATTTCAAAGCAATTCATCTGAAAATTATATGATACCTTTTTACATTAGAAAAAATGTCTTAAGAAGGAAAAAATAAAATATCCTACTTGCACACATATTCAGTGCCCAAAATGTAATATTTTACAGAACCAACTTTTGCTAGAATACAAAAATCTTGTATAAAAAATTTGTATTGCCCAGAATCTGTTCTTCCTCCCATTTTAACCACCATACTTCATCGTAGGGACAGTGTTTTTGATGTCTGATATTTGTGCCACATATACATCTCTTTAAACTTTGGTTTAAAAGCTCAGTCTTGGTCTCATCTGACCACAAAATGTTTTCCCACATCATAAGTGGGTCACTCTCACGCTTTCCGGGAAACTCCAGATGTACTTTCACATGGTTCTTTTTGTTGACTAATAGCTACTTTAGTGGCACCCTCTCCATATAGGCCAGTGTTGTGCAGGTGCATTGATATAGATGCACCTCCTGAACTTTGTAGGTCCTTCAAAGTGATTGTTGGGCTCTCTGAGGCTTCCCTCATAAGCCTCCTCTTTCTCTGAACAAAGGATTTTGTGAGCATCAAGGTGATTTGATTTAGCTTCCACTTTCTGAAAAGCAACACTGTGACACCCATACACATGGATAATATATTGTACCTTCTTCCCAATTTATGCATTTGTATTATTTAATTTCTAATGTCTTTAGAATGACTGTTAGTCTTCATTTTCACACTTGTCCTTCAGATTCAAAACTACAACACCAACCTTCTATGGATTTAGTATGGAGAAAATGTGGTAGTGATTATAAAGCAATTTTATCAAACTTCGGCAACTTTTGTATCTATAGATCACAAGGTTAGTGAAGAGGCAATCACAAGAACAAACACTGTAAACATAAAAATTACTGTATGTGTATATATTTATAATTAAATACTATCAAGCTGTAATTTTTTTTCTGTGTTAAGAATTTTTAAATATAAAGCAATGTCTCAAAAATAATTAAGAAAATAATTTGCAGTGTTTGAAATACAATACAAAAATCACTGAGAACAAAACTTTAGTGCAGGATTTGTTATTTAGTATAATTAAGAAAATTGATCAAGAATCTAAATAATTTTGCAAGGTGCTGTAACTTAAAAACTACAGCAGTTCAGCAAATGTGTGTTGGAAGTAAATGCAGTAAAAATTACAACAAAGACCAGTTTAAGAAAGTGCTTTTATAAAATTCAAGTATTACCTGTATGTAACGCAGCTAGGTGCTGCAGCATGCAACGTGGTCCTACAAGTTTGCAGGTGATCTGAAAGATTTCTTTATTAACTGCTTTCTATTCTAATTACATGCTCACTAATAATCCAATGCAGAAAAGAGATAATATAACACAAAATATGAACTATTTTGTGAAAGAGGCAAGCAGTTATAAACAAACACATAAATACTATATGCTAGAGAAAATGTTTATTTGCTAGACTGATACCTACAACTTCAAAAAAAAAAAGTGGAGAATTACTGTATGAAAATTTCGGGAAGCTGATTACTCCTGATGCCTTTGCACAAGCTGAAGTATTTCATTTGATTACAATAATATTAATTTACAGACTATTTTTGACTCCTTTCTTTGTATAAACATTACAGGTTCAAATTGAAACCATTTATGTCTAGAGATTTTATCTTAACAGTAAATATAGTCCTCTGGTGTATATGACCATAAGGCATTGGCTATTGGAAATTATTGTGCCTTAATTAAGTGATTTGTCCATTATCTGAGCAAAATAGATGGTTCAGTTTCTACTTTCTTTTTACCACCACAAGATAATGGTGAAGTACTGGCAAAATAAAGGGAAATACGACATTGTCCTAAAGTTTATTTTGGAAGAATATCATTTATAAAAATGTAACAGCCTTCCTTGTGGAACTGACCACAATTCAGTGCCATCAGCCAGTTCAGATAAATAAAATGAAAGTAGACATATTTCTCAAGCATGCCTTGAAAGCTTTCCATTAGCATGTATCTTGGGTATAAAACAAAAACAGCAAGTGTCCAAGAGAAAGCTGACTAGTTTAATAAATTGCAGCTTTAGGCTATCTGCACGGTTAAATATAAATGTATCTTCATCATTTGGCATTATGCATGAATTATAAGTTGATTCAAATTTAAACTACAAATTTCCAGTAAATTAATAACCAGTAAACATTTTATGAAGTGTTATGATTTTACTTTAAACTACATTCAGTAAAAATACATATAATCATAGTGATAACATTCCTGCCTTTCTTTCTAAATGTGACATAAACAAAAGACAGATCAGAACTATTTTTAAAATGAAACATTCATGAATTTACATAATATCATTTGATTTTTTCTGAAACTTTTTCAAGTTTTTCTGATACAAACAGTAGGAAAATATCCAAATTTACAAAAGTGATCGAAATAGCAGTCTTTTTACACACATACCATTGAAATCTTTGCTAATTAAATTATTTTTACTAAAAAAAAAAAAAAAAAAGGTGAGGTCATGGGTTACTACGATGATAATAACCACCAAGTTATATCATTTACATTTTTGTTTTCGGTTTAGCAAACCAGTCTCCATTTTCATGTCTGTCATTTGGGTAAATACTTAAAATAATTTTAAATTGTCTTAATAACTGTTAAATGTTGAACCTTAATGTATATTCCAATTTACAAAACATATCATAAAACCTACTGACAGGGCTGTGAAAAAGAAGTCAACATTGTTCAGTTTCTCAAGTTTGACTGGTGCTATGAAATTTTCTAAAAAATTCATAAGATCTATTTCACAAATTATTAACCAAACCATGTGGGCATACAGTAAAATGACAAAAGATTTGTTCTCAGAGTTGATAAAAAATTTATACTAAGGCATTCTTGTAAAGTTACTTTCTGTGTTCTGATTTAATGAATCATTTGAGCAGTATTTGGTTGAGAGACATAGATGTAAGGCTCGCTGAAGCCTGCTCTAATGCCTGCTGGAGCAGCCTTCCTAGGGACAGCAGGCCCAGAACAATGTGTCAGACTACAGTAATGTAATGGTAGAGTAAACTAGACATATCAAGGAGGCTTACAGGAGGCTAAACTGGACCACAGCACATTCTGATCCCGGGAATGCCTAGTAAGTACCTCTCTGCCCTAGAGGCTACACTTGGCAGACCTGCAGGATAAGTGATGGGCTGATAAACAGCTAACAAAGTAAGATTTCTTCAAATCCTTTAATTCAAGCTTGAAAAATGTGCAAAAATTGCCCAGTGACCTTAAAAAACAACTGAACATCATTTCTACTGCAATGTTTAAAAACAATGTTGATACATTTTTAGTTTCTACCTATTGTTTACCAATTAAAATGATGTAAAATCTAGTGATGGAACACTTTGCACTTTTGTACTAGAAAAAAATATATCCTAATATCCTGAAAAAAAATAAGAAAATGCATATATAACAGACACATTCAGTTACAATATATTTTTAAATTATAAGTATTGGCAAAATTGTGCTGTCTCACAATGTGTTCTCAATAGGGTACACAAAGACTGTAAAATATTATTTCTGCTGGTTCTTGTACTTTTAATAATATCATCTCAGTATTGGCCAATTCCTTCTAAACTATCTGTGTTTTGATAGGCGGAACAGCATTCTAATGTAGAAAAATGTACAATACAATTAATTTAGTTTTATTTACTACTGTAAAAACATCATTTAGCTCTAGTAGATGCAGCTGGCTTTAATAGTTTACTAATGTAAACTTGCTTTTTATTGTACCCAGGGCAATTTATCCACATATTTTCAAGAAGTCCACCTGTCTCATGGTCTTGATACTTGATTCCAATTAGTGGAGATTTCAACTATTTCGGTAATAAGTGTATAAGTCCACATTTTTTACATAATTATTTTTTTTATCTCAGTCTTTACATACTTAGTTAACAGGTCTTGGACACTTTTCTCTCCATTTCATGTGCATTTAGCTTACTTTTTCTCTCCCCCTTTGCTACCCCCTTTCTAGCAACTCTAATTATTTTTTTTCTGTTTATTCCATGTAGTGGTTTATACTTTAATTGATCTTTCTACTCCTTGAAGTTAGTCTCCATACCTTGAATTTGTAGTCTGTAAACAATTCTTGTTTTCAAATTCTCTATCATGTGTGCCATTATTATTTCTGAGTATATCAAGGATACAAACAGTGAGGAGAAGCACCCATATCTAATGCAACATTCAAGTACTTGAGAGATATTTTTGAATATTTCCCTTTTGTGATATCGGAACCTCATTTTTATGCCGTCATTAACAAAATGTACCCATAGAATTTATATTACTTCATGAAAAACACAGAAGACTAAAAATGTGATTTTTTAACAAAAATGCATAATTTCCTATAAAACTACCAATAAGCTAACAGGCATATTTTATGTTTAAAATTATGCTAGATGTCACAGAAAAAATATTAGCATTTGGACACTCAGTTATGAAAATAATAAAGGCAAGTAAAACTGCATTTTTAGTGTTAGCCTTTAGATTGGTAGACTTCACTGTTATTAGTCTTTTTCATCTACTCAAAATTCACCTCACACAATTTCGGTATGTTCATGCTATACCACATTTTTAATTTATTTTATTTTATTAATTTATTTAATAATTTATTTTGAAACATTCATTATCTTTGTTCCCTTCTGTCTTTTTCTATATTTCCTGTAATTCCAGATTTTGGTGTTGGATGCCTCTGTTTGTCCACTGTCATAGAGACTATATAGCTTTAATACAGATCTTGTTCAAGTTGTTAGTGTTAGCTCTCTTATATGTAATTTCGAAGTATTTTGGTCATGTGAAATTACCAAATGTATTTTCCCCACTAATGTCTTCACAGTTGTGTGGAGTTTTTGTTCAGGGTATCTAACAAAGGCATCTACTTGTGCAGCCCTGTAGCTAATACAACTGTTGATCCAGGAGGAGAGCAATGGAGTAGAAAAAATATTTAACAAAACAGAAGGCTTTCCTATTTCATTAATGATGATATGAGTTAACTAATCAAAAACATGAAAAAGCTGAATTTTTTATCTCAAAACAACAAATTTATTTTTGAAATTCTTTGTGACTATAGCCAATATTTCACAGTACTGTACTAATAGTTATATTTGGTAATTTATAGTTAAATTTGTTAAAAAATCCATATGTATACTTACACAGACAGGAGGATAACAGCAATTAAAGTCCATTCTAAATTCTTATGTGTAATATTTGAGTTTGTAAACCTGAAATGAGAAAAGTCCACATATATGGTCAAACGGGGTTTCATGTAATAAAATCAAAATCATTAATATGTGAAACTTGGCATGAATAGACAAACTGATAAAAGACTTTCATGACTAAAGAAATAAAATAAAATAATAAAAAAAACATTCTATAGCAATTGTGGCCCAGTTCATTCCTGGGGTACTACTGTGGCTGCAGGACTTTGTTTCAAGCAGTTTTACAGATCTGGGTCAGGCTTGTGTCTAAAGGATCCAATTGTTTAATTCGCTAGCCATTTTCCCTTCTGTTATTTTGCATTAAGAGAGGTGTGCTATTATGATATTTCCATTCAGAAGTTTGTTTTTGCCATAACTTTAAGCACCTTTATCAATTTCTTTTTAATTCACCTTTTTCTATGGATTTTGCTCCCTTAATTGTATCCAAATAGTATAGGACACAAATGCAAATTATACAGAATGCTAAAGCAAAGTAGTACCTACTTGAGTGTTATATTAATTTTTAGTAATTAAAAGCATATGTCAATGGATCCCAAATTCAGTCCAGCATAACATTTTAACTTCAGGTGTTCATACCAAACAACTTCCACTTTTAACTGGAATGCCTTTATTAAAGTGATCTGCTATTTTCCAGTTTCTGCACTCCTTGTGTCATTCCAGAAACTGCTACATTTTGTGAGATTGAATAAGACGTTTTGTGTTATACTAGAGTGAATTATTTTTCCATTCAATGCTTTTTAAAATTTTGATTTTTTAATCTTTTGGTTATGTAAGCATTTTCTCAATAATTAATGGGCAAGTGAATGATGCTGAAGTAGCTGCTCCTCTTTAGGATTCTGTGTCATTTGCACTGCTCATCACTAATTGTCAGAATTTCAATACAATTAAGGAAGCTAATTTCACTTAAAAAGTTGAATCAGAAAGAATGTGGTAAAAAAAAAGTTAAGAATGTAAAGCAATGACAAAAAAAATCTGCATTTCTTCTGGCACATTTTTCAGAATGCAAAATGTGAGAAGAGGAAAGACTAGCTAAATGTATAATTAAATTAATTAGAAGAAAACTGGCCCTTTGATTTTTTATGCTGGCTGGAATGTAAACCTGTAGCCACACTAGTACCCCAGGACTGAACTTGAAAACCCCTGATCTATATATAGCATTCTGAACATTCCGTAAAGCTTAACATTGAATGAATTTGTCTTTAATAATAAATAAACAACATAACATTACATTCTCAGATCCACGTAAATCAATTCAGATTTGGGTGTGGGCTGGAGTTATCCTTGCACTGTGCGCAAGGCAGGAAGCAGACCTGGATAACATGCTGGTCTATATAGCGGGGACCACTCATAATATCCACCCAAACTCATACATGGCCAATTTAGAGGGCCAGTTAACTAACCCACACATCTCTGGAGATTGGAGGGGAAAACCGTATTGCCTAGATGAAAACCCATACAGACAGGGGGCACACAGGCAAACGCCACATGGATGACCACCAGACACAGGATTTAAACATGGGATATATCATAAATACATTTTTTTCTATTCAATGGCTCCAAATGAAACATTACTTATTTGATTTTAATTTTACTGTGAGCAGCCAAGGTATTATACTGCAAATGCCAAAGCTACCAGTTCAGTTGTTACTACTAATTTAGTATTAAATTTAGAGCAAAACCACCTAAACTGAGACAGCTACTTGTAAAAAAATATATAACCAGCTGTACTATTGTGATTTGTATTTTACTTTAAATAGTATTTTCTGAACAATTCTAAATATGTATTTTCCCTTTTTGTTACAGTATGTTAATGAGAGTAAAACAGAAGATAGCATTTGAAATAATGGAAAAAACAGCATTTCCCTTAAGATGTACATCGATCATCCACAACATTAAAACCACCTGCCAAATATTGGACGCTGTGAGCATACCACTGTAAAAGTGACATTGTGATGCAAATAACTTATTTTTCATTTAATATTTTTTACTGTTGTTCAGTGTTGGCAAGTCCATCCCCAATTAAAGCTTGTTGTAACCAAAACATTCTTATTCTCATTCTCCACGAAAACATAAGATTAAAAACTTTTCTTGGCCATAACTATAAACAACATGGAGTAAATAACTCACACAAATTGAGTGTTTTTCAAAATATATTAAGTTATTTCTTTATGTTCACTTCGGCTTCATTTACATTATGGATTTCTGTTATTGCATTTCAAACTTTCCTCTTAAAATTGCTGGGTCAGGATCTTATTCACTTTTTGGCTGTTTTTACAATAAGAATGTTACAACTGAAATATTTAGCTCTGTTGAACTGTTCGCAATGCTACATTTTTTTAACATTGTAATTATTGTAAAAAGAAAGTGTTGCAAAATTCTATATTCATTTTATAGATATAAGTGAACTTCTAAGGCTAGGGAGCAATATAATTTCACATCTTGTGTACTAGGACCAGTCCCCCTTTATAGGTCATAGTCAAGAGATGAGCTGTACAATTCTGGACTGCCTAAGACATCAATCAGTAAGTTTACATGTACAGACATAATCAGGTTAAGGTGAATAACCTGGTTATGGCAAAAACTTAGTTCCTTAATAATCCATGTTTACATACCCAAGTAATCTTCTGGAGTTTTCCTTTGGAAAAACACTTCAACATCTTTAAACTGCGCAAAAAAAAGACTTAAATGTCATCATCAGCCACCGAGATTTTGAAAAATAAGCATGGTTTTTGTGATAACTTTCTTGAGTTTTATCAGTATGTTTAGTCAAACTGACACTTTTAAGTTTTTTCTATTACTGTACTGCACTGTTTGCTGTGTGATTGAGCACGTCAAAAGACCAGGCATGTATACTTTTTGCCATTAACCAAGTGCTATTAGAATAATAATAATGTTTGTTAGGTTATTCGTTACCTTGAAAAATAATTGGGTTACTTAATGCATGTCACTTTTTAAGATGTTACCCTACTATTCTTGGGTTGTATTGCTGAGTTTAGTAATATACGCTCAGCTCCACAACATATATTTAGTGATTTCTGAAATATTTTGACATATTATTTCAGCCTGGAGAAAGAATAATGTCATTGCTCAAGCATTTGCCACTGGAAGTGCATTTTGTGGACACTTCTACCTGTGGCTATTGAAAGTGCAGGCTGACAGAGTGCAACGGAAATGTGCAGACTACAAAATCCTTAATGGTAACCTGGTTAAAGGTTTACAAGGCCACATAATCGAATTATTCACAGAGAAATCTACCTCTGATAATCAAGTTTCTCAGATTCCAATAACTAGATTTCTGTAATCAGAATAATGGTTTGCATGGCATTTTGAAAGTTAGGTTTCTGTGAATAATCCGGTTATTCAAGCACATGTAAATGTGCTAAATGACTGACAAAAATGTTAACACTGTAGAGCAAATCATTAACAGTGAATTGAATGTTGCTATTTGAGACTACAAACATCATATGGAGATAACTGAATCCATTCTTCATGAAAAAATAAACATGAGAAAGGTCTATACACACTTGATGCCAAGAGTGTTGATTCCTGAAATGAAGTAACACCACATTCAGTGTTCCAAAGAGAATTTTAAGCTAATGAATTCAGAACAGGAGAACTGTAAATAAAAATAATAACTATAATAATAAGATGATGTTTCAAAGCTAGGGATAAAAGTTGAATGCATCACCATGACTCAGTTATCTAAATAACACTCAAAACAATGGATTCATTTTGATTCTCCAAGATTATGGACAAAACTGTCCACAGTACTGAGGATGTAGTCCTTATTCACTGCATGTCTGAAAGGGCTCACATAACATCTCAATACTACCCTTAATTGCTCTGGTATTTGTAGTAATCGATCAGAAAAAAACGCGGTGTGGAAAACTGTCATCCTTCCCCATTCTCCTTTATAAGAGTGCTCCTACTCATAAAACACAAATAATAGTCTGCTCTGTAAGATACCACATCCACTATTCTTCAGAACATGATAACCAACTTTTTGCCACTCACAAGGAAGGGTTAAACCATGGAATGCACTATGCCAATGAAAAATGCATTCATTCAGCTGCAGAAATGTAGAAACGAGATAAAACATTTTATTTGAGTGGAAGAGAAAAGCATTGTGAATATTGCAAAAAGTGAATAAGTACATTGTTCATAGTGATTATGCTGGAAAATTAAATCTATTTGGTTTAAATTGGTGTTTCTCTTAATAAGTCAGGCTCAAATTTTTATTTTAATTATCCATCATACATACAAATCCTAGAGTTAATTTATATTTATATCATTAAGAAAATGTTCTATCGTTTATATTTTTCTTCAGAAGATTAAATGGTCAGCCATATTACAATTACAATTACTTATTTCTCCTTGTTCAGCACATTTTGAAAATGGAAAAATATTAATTTCTGTATTGATGTTCCAAACTTATCTTGTGCGTATACAATGAATTACAATCTTATTTGCCTTTTCAACATGTTTGTATTATGAAATAAATTATTTATATAGTAGTTGTTTGATTTCCCATGTGGTCAAGAGAATGACTTTTGTTTTGAAACCTTTTTATTTTGGTTATCTCAGAAATGCTACAAATAACAATATTTAATATTTCAATTAAAATTTGAAAGCATCAGTCTAAAGATACACATCATTAACTGTTAGTCTAAACATTAACATTAATCAGTTCAATTACAGCAAAAACATGTAGCTATTGGAAAGAGGCAAATACATTTGCAATAACTAGTAGAGACTAGATAGTCTTTAATGCAAGAAATCTTTAATGCAAGAAATCTGACCAGACAATTTCCAAAAGAAAATATTTTCACATTGTTATTTCCAATTCAAATTCAATGACTACTTAAACAACAGTGGCTTACTTTTCAGAGCTCTGCATGTGAGAAGAGCAATAGACTATGATCACATAAGCCAACCTATGAAAGGGTTAACAACAAAATAATGTATTTAAGTTTTATGTCTCTTAAAAATCAGAAGTAAAACTCATGTTTAGAGTGCAAATGAGTGTACATAGGAAGCTATACTGTTGTATTTACTTAGAATAAAGGCTTAAATGGGAAGTTAGACTGGACTGTCTACACTGAATGAGTCAAAGAAACTTGTGGTAAGAGGTTAAGAGATAACCGAACCTTGTAATCACCTTTTTTTTTGGCAATAAACTTCCACTAAATCCAAAAAATCCAAAACTCCACTGTAAAAGCACCTTGTTAGCTACTTTAACAAAGTAAAAACATCTTTAAATGGAATAAAAACAACTCTGTCAAACCTACACTGACCACTAAGTGGATGAGCACATCAGTAAAGAGCAGGAAAACTACTGATTAAATTCTAATTATTATTTTTTATGTGGATGTATTATTTATTTCAGTAAACTCAAAACTGAAAAACTTTCTAATGTTTATATAATCATACATCTTAAAGTATACTAACTTAAAAATATATTCAATCTACCTCTTCTTTTTAATAGCATTGTCAGTAATAAATAGCAGTTTGCAGTGCTTGACAAATTGATACTGACAGGTAGCTCACATTTAACATTCTAGCTAATCTGCCATGAGGAGTTACAATGGAAAAGACAGCTCAAATTCACAAGGGGTAATCTGGCAAAATACCAGTAAAAGCAGCTTTATTTCTGTGCTCAACAAGAAGCCTTTATTGATTAGACCACGGTGAAGTGTCACTCTCTTAAAACCACTAGAGTAGTGGAGTGGTGTCCGGGTTATCTGTGTCAATTAACTGAACTTCTGTGTAAGTATTGATTGGCAACAACTCAACACTAGTAATTGCTATCAAAATGCCATTTACAGAGCAGATATCTACAGGACTAGGAAAATTTCTCATTTATATCAAAGTGGATCTAAAGATGCATTTTCCCTACAGAATTTTGTGGTGTGGTAAACAGTTTTGCTTCTGAAAGCAGTACCCTTTAGATATAGCACCCAGAATCGTTGTTGTTAGCTGTTAAACAGTAAAAGTTTTTTTTTGTGTAGCTTCCATTTTTAAAAGAAGATATTCTGCAGGTGTGACTCAATGCCTTTGTTGACAACCAAGGAAAAATCCAAACGACATTATAGAAGGTCTCACGTTAACACTCCGAACAAGAAAGAGTTATAAGAGCGAGTGGTTCCCCTTGTGGTAGTTGTAACAATTCACAATCTTTCCTGCTATTCACCAATTAGTAGTGCAGTTCAATACAAACGTCTGGACATCCCTGGTCAAATTACATGTTTTGTAGTACAAAATAGTAAATAAGCAAACTAACCTGACAGCAAACAAATTAAAACAATGCCATTTACATAACAATATTTAAGTATAGTTATGACTTCTTTAAAGAACCAACCAAAAAACAAAAATTGGCATAATACAGAACAAAATACAGAAAATTTATTAAACACAATTATGAGTGAGAAAGATGTACATAATGATACATTTGTGATATTCTAATTGCTCACTACAAGAAAAGAAAGATTTTAAATGATTAAAAGAATTATTAAATATCCAAATGGTCGATTTTTATGAGAAATCATATTTATTAACCAGCACAAATAGATTATCTCATTGCTTTCTATAGTGTTTAGCAAACCTGTGAATCATTAATGGTTTATATCTGAGTATTTAAAAACAGACCACTAATATAAGATAAGCATACTAAATATAATAATACATTATATATTAAATTATGAACTTGTCTGGAAAAAAAAATGTGACGTAATTAACAATAAGATTTTTAAGAGTAATAATGTTCTGGTAATTCATTCCATTTTAATGACATGTATCTTTCAGATCCTTACAAGTTTTACACTTTCAAAATACAACAGAACAAATAACACTGTAACAGATAAAAAACAATATTTAGAAAGATATGCTGTGTTCCAGCAATCCTTTTATAAAAGATCGACATCAGTGACTGCTGCAAATGCACGTGGATATGACATACTATTGCATTTAAACAGAGTAGATGAGAATTCGATTACATTAGAGGAAAGCAAAAAAAAAAAAAAATCTTTAAAACTATAAACAGAGAAATAAGCTTGAATTTCTAAATTTCAAAGGGAAACAAACTGGCACAGAATGTTAAACACGTTTGTTACTTTTAAAAACAACCGTAAATGTAGCATAACTCTTTTTGAAGATTTATCTAAAACTATACATTGACATAAGCAGGCTGTAAAATGGAGACAAAACACTGGAATAACTACAACATACCATACATTAACAAAGGTAAAAAATAATATATCTTAGCTTGAATATTTATTGGAACCCTTCTTTTTCTTTCAGCTATAAAGATGATTAACTGTACTGTACAGTATTGTTTAAATATTCTGATTTTGCTGACAGCATTTTAAAATGAACCTTTTCTTCTTTCAGAATAGAACACTGTAAGTTCTCCAAAATCAAAACAATGACAGCTTTCACACGAGACATTGTTGTAAACAAAGTAAACAAGTTCCACCAATTGGTCTAATATACAGCCTAACTAAAATTAGGCTGACAGAATAACAGAGCATGAAATAAACATGAAACAATCCTTGAAATGTAATCTTTCAAGCATTAATTCTGAGAGAGTGGGGTCTAGCAAATACTTTTTTTTAGAACGGACATAGATATTCAGTTAATATTACAGTGAACACTCCAGTTGCGTTTCTTGAATTAATGTATCTGCTTCATGCAAATTCCGGGCACACTTCTGTGCCATGGATGCCCATGATCACAAGTTTGACTAAGACAACAGTAGCCACCCACAGATTAATGCTGGTTACTGCACTTTGCTTGCCTCAGAAATCCTGGGACTCATCTCCCCATTGGTTTAAACTGAAGCTACTAGTGGAAGGTCTCCAAGTTATTAATTTCAATACTTACTTTATACTAAAAATGAAAAAAGTAGTAACATAATACATATATTTAGTGATGAAATGATTATTATTACTTAGAATGTTATTTATTTATTGTCACATTACACAATATCTTTTTATTTACATATATAATTTATTTAAAATAGTCTGAAATATTCCTCCATAGATTGCATGTTGTGCTTAGAAATGAAAGTAATGTTTTCATCAACAAGACTGATTTGACCTAATTGATTTATAATTAAAAAGGCTCATTGAAATGCCAATGCTCTCTTTTTAAGTCTTTTGCACTGTTTAGTTTTTAGCTATTATAAAGTTTGTCACGTTTTTGGATTTCTTGCTCTTTCTATTTGATTCTGATTATGCTCAGTCATTCTTTACAATGTTCTGCTTAAGTCTTATTGATTAGTAAAAAAAGCTAACAGATCAACACTTTCTTTTATTTCATGCAATCTCAATGTGTTAACACCTATTGTTTTGTCCTGACCACATATTCTCATTCTCTACTAATCTGTCCTGCAATTTAAAGCTCATCTTCAAACAGTGCTGCCCATTTTTGCGGCATTGATACACAGCTTCAATTTTCAGGATTCAAGGATAAGTACCACAAGATGAGGTAAAGTGTCCTGACATTTAATATCTTTCCAATATAAAGGATGAGCAGGGCAGGAGGCACAATACACAATCAACAGGACAATATTGTGCAGATGCATGAACAAAGCAGAAAAAGTTAAAGATGAAGACCGTTTACTCTATAACCTAACTACAAAATATGAAGTATAAGAGTTCTGAATTTTCCAAAACAGTGGTGGGTTCATTAGTATACAGTGGTGTGAAAAACTATTTGCCCCCTTCCTGATTTCTTATGCTTTTGCATGTTTGTCACACAAAATGTTTCTGATCATCAAACACATTTAACCATTAGTCAAATATAACACAAGTAAACACAAAATGCAGTTTTTAAATGATGGTTTTTATTATTTAGGGAGAAAAAATCCAAACCTACATGGCCCTGTGTGAAAAAGTAATTGCCCCCTGAACCTAATAACTGGTTGGGCCACCCTTAG
Source organism: Polypterus senegalus (assembly GCF_016835505.1). Lineage (NCBI taxonomy): Eukaryota > Metazoa > Chordata > Cladistia > Polypteriformes > Polypteridae > Polypterus > Polypterus senegalus. Next base: position 71,940,476 of record NC_053167.1, read on the forward strand.
CAGCAATAACTGCAATCAAGCGTTTGTGATAACTTGCAATGAGTCTTTTACAACGCTCTGGAGGAATTTTGGCCCACTCATCTTTGCAGAATTGTTGTAATTCAGCTTTATTTGAGGGTTTTCTAGCATGAACCGCCTTTTTAAGGTCATGCCATAGCATCTCAATTGGATTCAGGTCAGGACTTTGACTAGGCCACTCCAAAGTCTTCATTTTGTTTTTCTTCAGCCATTCAGAGGTGGATTTGCTGGTGTATTTTGGGTCATTGTCCTGTTGCAGCACCCAAGATCGCTTCAGCTTGAGTTTACGAACAGACGGCCGGACATTCTCCTTCAGGATTTTTTGGTAGACAGTAGAATTCATGCTTCCATCTATCACAGCAAGCCTTCCAGGTCCTGACGCAGCAAAACAACCCCAGACCATCACACTACCACCACCATATTTTACTGTTGGTATGATGTTCTTTTTCTGAAATGCTGTGTTCCATCTACGCCAGATGTAACGGGACATTTGCCTTCCCAAAAGTTCAACTTTTGTCTCATCAGTCCACAAGGTATTTTCCCAAAAGTCTTGGCAATCATTGAGATGTTTCTTAGCAAAATTGAGACGAGCCCTAATGTTCTTTTTGCTTAACAGTGGTTTGCGTCTTGGAAATCTGCCATGCAGGCCGTTTTTGCCCAGTCTCTTTCTTATGGTGGAGTCGTGAACACTGACCTTAATTGAGGCAAGTGAGGCCTGCAGTTCTTTAGACGTTGTCCTGGGGTCTTTTGTGACCTCTCGGATGAGTCGTCTCTGCGCTCTTGGGGTAATTTTGGTCGGCCGGCCACTCCTGGGAAGGTTCACCACTGTTCCATGTTTTTGCCATTTGTGGATAATGGGGCTCTCACTGTGGTTCGCTGGAGTCCCAAAGCTTTAGAAATGGCTTTATAACCTTTACCAGACTGATAGATCTCAATTACTTCTGTTCTCATTTGTTCCTGAATTTCTTTGGATCTTGGCATGATGTCTAGCTTTTGAGGTGCTTTTGGTCTACTTCTTTGTGTCAGGCAGCTCCTATTTAAGTGATTTCTTGATTGAAACAGGTGTGGCAGTAATCAGGCCTGGGGGTGGCTACGGAATTGAACTCAGGTGTGATACACCACAGTTAGGTTATTTTTTTAACTAGGGGGCAATTACTTTTTCACACAGGGCCATGTAGGTTTGGATTTTTTCTCCCTAAATAATAAAAACCATCATTTAAAACTGCATTTTGTGTTTACTTGTGTTATATTTGACTAATGGTTAAATGTGCTTGATGATCAGAAACATTTTGTGTGACAAACATGCAAAAGAATAAGAAATCAGGAAGGGGGCAAATAGTTTTTCACACCACTGTATATCCACAGGAGTAAGAGCTGGAAAAGTTAATACAGGAAAATAAAACCGTTTCTATTATTACAAAATAGTCACATGCTCTAGCTTACAATAAACTGTAGTACTAGCTTAAATATAATACATCAACTGCTTGGTCAGTTTGGTGGTTTAAATTTACTCACTGACAAAAGGAAACAATATACATTTTGCTTCTAAATAAAATATGTACATAGTAATTTAACATTTTATTTATAATTTAGATTTATTTATATTGAATTATAATTTTCTTCTAAAAATATCCCAAGTACAACATGCAGTAACAAACAAAAAACATTCAATAGGAAAGAACATCTTTCAAAATATATCCTTTTCTTTGGTCTCAAACAACCTTTGATTCATGAGTAACACATGCATTTTTCCACTTGGCGTCAACTTGTGTACCAAAAGCTAAACCACTGCATCTTGATTTTCAATCACTGACTACATTTACAAGAAAAAAAAAATAAAAATACATCCAGAATAAAATGATTTAACTGAAATTTCAGTTAATGCCACACACTATGCAACTCTGTCTGTTCTCCAAGGAACAGCTCAAACATCTCAGTTTTTCTAAACAACTACAAACAGGCATTTGGGGATTTCTGAGAGTGGCAACTGTGCAATGCAGTGTCCCTGGGGTCTTCTCCACTGAAATGACTGAATATCTGAAAATTGGAAGGGGTTGAAACTAAGTGTTTCTTTTAGAAACCAATGGAGGAGAAATAAACTGAAACTACTTACTGTGCCCTGAGCCTTCGTGTTCATTTGCTATCTTTATCTCTCTCTGAACACATTAACTTATGAAATCATCTCACTGTCACCTCAAGCATCAAAGTGCACAAAACAGAGAGATCAGTGAAGTCAGTATTAAAATGCTGTTATAAAATCATATAGCTTTGCTTTTTGTTTTGGAGTTGACAAAAATTGAAATGGTCAGATAATTAGTGGTTTATACCATATCTTTAATAACACTGTTTTATATGTATTAGTATTAAATATATCAAGCAAACAAAATGACTTGAGTTGTATACAATTTTTTTAAATTAGGTTTTTGTTTTGATTGATAAATCCATTCCATTAACAACACTAATGTATTTCTTTGTAAAGTGTCACATTCATGACAACAGAATAAATAAAAATACACGCAAACTTAAGCTTACTTTGTTTTCTTAGCATATATTATTATAAACACCACAAATTTACAGTAAATGGGGGGGCTTTTAACAACTTTCCCATACAGTAACGAGAAAGAATGTACCATACATATGTCCATTCGCAAACCCATTTAATTCAATTCAATGTTGTAAAGGCCAGTGCCTATCCCAACAGCATTTGGTACAAAGGAGTGAAGAACAACCCTAGACAGAATACTTGAACACTGCAGAGCACACACACACCCACACCAGGACCAAGATACAGTTGCCAAATAACCTAATCTGCACATCTTTAAACATGTAGGAGAAAAAAGAAAAAGAGAACATGCAAACTTGACCTACATAGTTATTGTTCTCACTTTTGCCTTCTGGTAAACAGTACAAGACCACTTCTATCCACACTGATCAACAGAAAATGACTCTTTATTGTCAAAGTGAAAAGAAATCTCTTAAAAAATGCACTGTGTGTTTTAACACTTTTCTGTTGTGGCCATGATTAAGTTTTTCCACAATTTGTGCTATAGTAACTCCATGGGCTCTTCGGTGGCTGATTGGTGTATATATCACTTCAGATCTACTGGTTTGAAAACATCATTTCTTATATTGATTCAGATATATACATTTGATTAGCTACATACAATACAGTGGAGATTATTTTGACTTTTTGTTTTCTGTCCAAGCCCAAAATAGCATGTCAGGTTATATCGAACATCAAGAGTTTCCCCATAAACAGGCTCTTAATCAGTGGCATTACACTGAACTGCTGAAGTGTCTGTGGGAAAGCATTGGGTGGAAAAAAGAGACCCGTGCAGTGCATACACTTGTTGTTGCTTCGCATCCCCAAACTAGCCAGATCTCGCTGCGTGTGACTTCTTTTTGTTCCCAAGATTAAAAATGAGATTGAAGGGAAGACAATTTGATAATAAGATAAAAATTCAGGAAAAATTGCAGGAGGCACTAGACATGGTTAGAAAAGATTAGCACAGGAAATGTTTCTAGGAATGGAAGAAGCACTGAGACAAGTGTATTGCATCTCAAAGGGAGTATTTTGGCGGCGGCTAAAATGGAATTACTGTAAGTTTTTTTTTTTAACAAATTTTTGGGTCCTCCCTCATACGTATTCTATAGATGACTTATAGTATATGGGAGGATGTGCATAGGTTATATTCAAATACTACTACCACCTGGAACCAATCTCCTGCATATCCAAGGGATACCACAATATATCATAGTTGGGATACATTGGTTTGGATACAGTATATACATTGGCTTCAGTATATCCATTCAGGTATTTACACTGGTTTGTGTTACATACATTTAGATATATAGGTCGGTACAGACATATACATCAGTATGAATAGAAAGGTTTGGATTTACAGGCAGGCACAGCACGGCCGCCTAAGTTTATCATCTTAGCTTTGTTTATTATCAACATTGTTGACCTCATTGTATATTTTAACCCAAGAAGGATATACAGTGGCCTCCACAATGTTTTCGACAAAGACCCATTTTCCATGATACAAATCAATAACTTAAGAGTGATTGCATACATTTCAGTTGTATCATATGAAATGACAACACTTTTAAAAATGTCTACATGGTCCTCCCATTTCAGGGCACCATAATGTTAGGACAACGCAATGGTATGTATATTAAAGCAGTCATATTTAGTACTTTGTTGCATAGCTCTTGCATACAGTGACTGCTTGAAGTCTACGATTCATAGACATCACCAGGTGCTAAGTACCTTCTATGCTGATGCTTTACCAAGAGCCTAAATCAGCTATCTTTAGCTCCTGCTTGTTTAGGGGTTTTGTCTTCCTCAGTCTTCCCTTCAGCACATAGAAGGTATGCTGAATTGGATTCAAATTGAGTGACTGGCGTGGCTATTCTAGAATTCTTCATTGTTTAGCTTTGTAAAACTCCTGTGTTGCCTTAGCTGTATGTTTCAGATCATTATCTTGTTGTAGGATGAAGCACCTCAGAACTCATTGTGCGACTGCCATCAACAGTTACATCATGAATGAAGCGTGGCAGACTTGTGGCAGCCATACATGCCCAAGCCATAACACCCCATGTTTAACTGATGGGGTGGCATGCTTTGGATCTTGAGCAGTTCCTTTTCATCTCCACACTTTGCTCTTGCCATCACTCTGATACAGTTTTATGTTTGTCTCATCTGTCCAAAAGACATTTTTCTATGGGTTCTTTTAAGTCCTTTTTCACAAACCATAACCTGGCCATCCTGTTCTTGTGGCTAACTAGTGGTTTGCATCTTGCAGTGTGGTCTCTGTATTTCTGTTCATGAATTCTTCTGCAGATAGTAGTCTCTGACACATAAATACACTGTGCCTCTTACTGACTGTTTCTGATCTGTCAGACAGGCCTTTGGGGTTTTTTCTTTACCATATTGAGGATTCTTTTGACTTCAGGAGTGGACGCCTTCTTTGACCAAACAGCCCCTTTACGATAACTAAGCTCACCAGTGCATTCTTTCTTCTTAATGACATTCCAAACAGGTAATCCTAAGGTTTTACCAATGTCTCATATGGTTTAAGTCTTGTTTTTCAGCCTCATAATGACTTCTTTGACTTTCACTGACACATCTCTTGTCCTCAGATTTAACAATGGCAACTGTAGAATCCAAAGTTTAGAAGCAAACCTAGGTATCTGATGCCTGCAACTATAAAGCAATGATGCACACCTGAGTAACAACAAACACCTGTGGCACCAATTGTCCCAAACATTATGGTGCCCTGAAATGGTGGGACTATTTATAAAAAGTGTGATTTCTACATGGTGTGTCTGAAATGTATATAAATACCCTTAAATTAAAGTCTGCAATGTGCACTTTAGTAACTGCTGAATTGTTTGATTTGTAATATTAATCCTTTAGAAGAGGGGTAAATCAATGGAAAATGTTTGTTTGTCCCAAACATTAAGGGGGGGAACTGTAACTGCCGGGTGAAATGATTTTGCAAGCTATCTTGGTTTGGGGTTCTGGTTCCCAAAGCACTTTTCTTTTCTCCATCCATCCATCTTCTTCTGCTTATCCGAGATCGGGTCGCGGGGGCAGCAGCTTGCGTTGAGATGCCCAGGCTTCCCTCTCCCCGACAACTTCTTCTAGCTCTTCTGGGGGAATCCCGAGGCATTCCCAGGCCAGCCGGGAGACATAGTCCCCCCAGCATGTCCTGGGTCTTCCCCGGGGTATCCTCCCGGTTAGACGCGCCCGGAACACCTCACCAGGAAGGTGTCCAGGAGGCATCCTGATCAGATGCCCGAGGCACCTCATCTGACTCCTCTCGATGCGGAGGAGCAGCGGCTCTACTCTGAGCCCCTCCCGGCTTCTCACCCTATCTTTAAGGGAAAACCCAGACACCATGCGGAGGAAACTCATTTCAGCCGCTTGTATTCACGATTTCGTTCTTTCGGTCACTACCCATAGCTCATGACCTTATGTGAGGGTAGGAATGTAGATCGACTGCTAAATTGAGAACTTTGCCTTACGGCTCAGCTCCTTTTTCACCACGATAGACCGATTCAGAGCCCGCATCACTGTGGACGCCGCACCGATCCGCCTGTCAATCTCAGGCTCCATTCTTCCCTCACTTGTGAACAAGACCCTGAGATACTTGAACTCCTCCACTTGGGGCAGGATCTCGCTCCCAACCCTGAGAGGGCACTCCACCCTTTTCCGGCTGAGGACCATGGTCTCGGATTTGGAGGTGCTGATTCCCATCCCAGCTGCTTCACACTCAGCTGCAAACCGATCCAGAGAGAGCTGAAGATCACAGCCTGATAAAGCAAACATCATCTGCAAAAAGCAGTGACCCAATCCTGAGTCCACCAAACCGGACCCCCACAACGCCCTGGTTACACCTAGAAATTCTGTCCATAAAAGTTAGGAACTTTTCTTTCTTTACTTAAAATAATTTACAAAGATCCCAGCCTCCTATGTTTACTTCTATAGTTAAACTGCCCCTTCCCTGCGCAGCAACTACAGTCACACACACAAACTCACGCACCACCTGATACACACACTATTAAGTATGTCATTTCTTGTGTTAGCGTGCACATTGGAGGCCATGTGGTCACACAACCTTGGAACCCCTGAAAATTTGTTGTTTTTTTTTTTTTTCTTTTTGTGTATTCCTGTCCTCCTGGCCATTGGACCTTGCTTTATTCTTAGTTATTTAGTATTGCCAAATCTTATTTTTATTTTTTATAAACTTTTCTTTCTTCATCTTGTAAAGCACGTTGAGCTATATCATTTGTATGAAAATGTGCTATATAAATAAATGCTGTTGTTGTTGTTGAAAAAGATCAAATATAAACCCAGAACATTTAATGTCCTTCACTACTTGCAAGGCATGAGATTATGAGAGAATTTTGTCAATGTAGCATTTGAGCAATGATAAACTAACACTTCATGGGTTAAATAAGTCATTATCCTGACAGACACAATCATCAAAGTTAAAAATACAACTAAAATAGTTAGGGGGCTATGTAGATGTGATTTCTCTGTGTAATTGCCTCTTAATGTCAGAAAAAGAAAAAAATAACACAAGAGTGTGATCAAAATGTTGGAAAGTCATCTGCTGATCTGGAACATTTACTTTGTACAGATCATCTAACAGCTATATGTAACACTAGCAAAATACCTGCGCTTCGCAGCGGCAAAGTACTGCCTTAAAATTTTTATTAAGAAGAAAATTAAACCTTTTTAAACTGAGGGAAAATATACCAATAATTATTTGTTAAGGATCTCTTTGTATACCACATTGTGAGTTCAGCCCTCCGGTTGCGCTGAGCTTACTCTTGAGCATGCAACGTACAGTTGGCCATGTGAACAGTAATCTTGTTTCAAATCTCACAGCTTGGATTGCTGCTGTCATAATCGGTTTGATTCAATTACGACAGTATTTGCAGGACTTGTGTTGAAGTGACATTCGGCATCTGTCAAGCGTTGTACGCATACAACCGGTTTCATCGATAACGTCACATCCAGCTTTTGAGAGTTTAAACATTCATAAACATCAAAGTGTCCACTACTGAAATCGTCACCTGTCAATCTAAGATGTTTAAGAGGCATTGGTGGTTGTCGAAAGGTGTAAAATATTTGGCCATTTCGGTACACTTGAAAGCGACAATAGAACAATTCAGCGGCAGCCATCATCAACTCACATGCAGAACCATAGGCGAAGGGCTTAAGCATTTCACTCTTATAGTACTCCTGTGTAGTATAATTATCTCCTGTACCGTCATCAGTCCACACCTTGAACCTGTCCCAGTCATTCAATACATAAGACACAATGTTCCTCCGGATATCAAGAGTGAGCCTGATATGGCCATACAATATGCAACAACGAGAATGGAAAAGGCAGGTGCCATCTCTGGGCATGGAAACCACTCGGTAAGTGACAGTTCTTTGATCGATGGTGATCACCTCGATAGACATGTTAATGGGGGTACGGTTGGAATGATAAAGGAAATGGGTACCTGAACAATGTAAAGGAAGTCTAAAATACCTAAACAATAACTATAATCGTAATAAATGAACAATAAAACAGTGGAGAAGCTGTGGATTAAATAAAAAGGCTGTAGTTATCAGCAGGGAGACGTGAATCCCGTGGCGAAGCAAGGAAGGGAATGTAGAGACTGGAGCGACGGACGGCCTTATATAGGCAGGCAGCCAACAACGTGGGAGGCGTTGGAATGGGGACCCAACGCCTCACACGGTGACCAAGCTGCAAGCTATGGACGTATATATGTACGTAAGTAGGATTCAGTTAGCGTTGGGAACCCGCGTACCAAATTTCTTGAAGATGGGCCCATAAGTAACAAAGACCGTTGAAAAGTTCAATATGATGGCCGACAGTGGCATCATACCACCAAAATAAGTACGTACATTGGTTTTGGTTAGCGCAGGGAAGCCACCTACCAAATTTCGAGAAGATGGGGTCAGCCTTCTACCTACACGGGAAGTTGGAAAATTAGTGACGTTGGAAAGTTCAATATGGCGGCCGACAGTGGCGTCATACCATCAAAATAAGTACGTACATCGATTTCGGTTAGCGCAGGGAAGCCGCCTACCAAATTTCGTGAAGATGGGGCCATAAATAAGAAAGTTCAACATGGCGGACGTTGTCGACCGTTATGACCGTTACTTGTAGAATTTCGAAATGAAACCTGATTAATTTTTGTATGTAAGCTGTAAGGAATAAGCCTGCCAAATTTCAGCCTTCTACCTACACGGGAAGTTGGAGAATTAGTGATGAGTGAGTGAGTGAGTCAGGGAGGGCTTTGCCTTTTATTAGTATAGATTGAACAATGCTTTCTGGCAATCTTCTGAGAAGAATCTATAATTGGGAGGATTCAGCGAGGGACAGACAGGTATAAGGAGATGGGACAGTATGGGTCAGGGCAGGGAGGTGGGTCTCTTGTGGAATTCTTTTAAATAGTGAAATAAAAGTGCTTTGGAAGCGAGGATCCCAATCCAGGATGGCTTTCAAATTAAAACATAGCTGACAGGTATATGCTTCTTGTATTAAAATCTGTACAATAATGACAACAATGTTGAAGCAATATTGAAGTGAAACAGATGCTAAACTTAATGGGGCCCACGCTATTCCTGCCTGTAAATCCAAACTGATCTACACAAACTGATGTATATATTTGAACCAATATATATATCTGAATGGATGCATACAAACCTTATATACACAGTAAATATATACTGTATATGTGTATATATATATATATATATATATATATATATATATATATATATATATATATATATATACACACACAAACACACATATACACATACATACATACATACATACATACATACATACACTGTGGTGTATGGCCGGCCGTTCATCCTGGCCAATACCCCCAAGCCGCCAGATGGAGCCCTCCCTGCAGTATGGAGGTTCCCTGAAGACCAGCAGGGCATCATGGACATTGGAGTTTTTTTTACACAGCCCTGCTGGATACAATGGGGGCCACTAGGAGACGCTGCAGGGAGGAACGATGGTTATTTGCCTTATGCCCCGGAAGTACGTCCGACTCACGGACGTACGAAGGGGAATGACGTGCTTCCGGGGTGAAGAAAAGGACTTTGTATCTGACCCGGAAGTGATAAAAGAATCACATGGACTGGGGATTGGGAACACTTCTGGGTCAGGGAATATAAAAGGACTGTGGCAGCTACCAGACGGCGAGCTGAGCTGGGTGGAAGGGTGGAAACACATCTGGGAGTGGTGGATTGTGATTATTGATTTATTATTGTGATTATTGATGAGTATAGTGGAGAGAAGGGTGCTTTGTGCACTGTTGCATAAGAATAAAGTCATCTTTTGGACTTTTATCTGGTGTCTGGCGTATTGGACAGGGGTTCAAAGGCGCGATAGCGCCCCCTATCTGTCACAGTGGTGTACTCAGCAGGATTCTCTAGCGTTGTTTGCAGAGGATCTGTATCTAAATTTTCTGTGGGCAGAGAATCCCTTGAAGACAACGTTCGGACACGCAGCAACAACGCCGGAACCTACCTTCACCAAGTCCGGAATGGGAAGGAAGAAGGCCAAGCAGAGCAGCATCATCAGCGGAAGAGCCATGCTCGTAATGGCCGATGCTCAGGAGGAGTTAGGGAGCGGCCTCACAAGTCCGGAGAAACATCCAGGGACCAACGATCGCTCTGAGGTACGTGCCGGGAACGTTATCGATAACCTGTTTAAAATAACACACTTTGTCCCGTACATGTACCTCGGAGATGATCACCTGGAGGCTCTGCGGGAGAAAGGAGACTTACCCGAAGACAATGGCATGCTCCTGTTTGAACCAGAGAGCATGGAAGAAGACTTCCGCATGTCGGCGGCCGGTGGGGGACACGTAATCAACCCGGTGTTTTCTGGGAAGGAGGAGGTCCGCGTCCCACTGTTTGCGCCTTCGTTTCCGAAGAAACGGACTCGGACTTTCCGAAGGGGAAGGGGGAGGCGAGCAAAGCACCGCTCACCCCGTAAGAAGGTAAGGAGGGCCGGGAAATGGCTGATCGGGCTGTAATCAAATTAATAAAAACAGACCACAGTCTGCCAAAGAAGGCAACCCGGTCCCCAAGCCTAAGGAACTCCAATTCCCAGAAGCCTCTGTGAGACCCATCGGAGCAAGTGGCGACAGCGGACGGGCTCACTGGCTCCCAGGCCAGTAGGTACGAAGAAAGAGGAAGTGAATATACCTCCGGCCGAATTAATTAACACCTTAGATGTACGGGAACTCGAGAAATTAATTGAGCCCGTACGAGGTATTTTCCAGATGCTGGCAGCAATTGAGAAGATCGTCACGGATCTGGGAGAAATGGCTGAGGCGCCCATCTGAAAGGTAACGGAGTACCTTCAGAGAATCAGACGGGAACCTCCCGTATTACATGATGTGGCGGTACAGGTGAGTAAAGCCGGTACCACATATAATGAAATAGGGATGCTGAGTGACACGGGCCCACGTTTAATCCATAGCAGGTGCCAAGTGGATGCGTGCACTACAAGAGAGGCCGAAACGTTTACAGAGTGGCCGGGGGAAGGGCCGATCGAGCCGGAGCAGCTGGATGGTGCTGTCTCTCGGAGCGATTCGGTCCTAAAGACCCCGACCCATGTTATTAATAAATCTAGAGGGGTGCAGACAGGAAAGGGTTTCTTTTTATTAAATAAATAGACTCAGCCTGTGGCAAACAGGAGATCCCAAAAATAAAGCGGGGGTCTCCTGACAAATCAGAAAAAGGCGAGAGAGAACCATTAGAGGCGGCGGGGGTTTCCTTCCCAGCAAGAAAAGGGGCGGACCTAACGTTTCCCAATTGTTTTCAGTCCCGCAGAGGGAGAATAACAGTAGGACGGAGGCAGTTCTACAGATGTCGAAGGTTGGGCCACATTTGGCGAAACTGTCTTGGATAGCGGGGGACAAGCTGTCGAATTGGACTAAGATTCTCCAGGGAACAAGATATAAGGATTAGTCAAGGCTCGACCGGAACGTCCTCTTGGAGAAAGACTTCCCTCACGGGCAGCCGCTCCGAATTATAATTCGTCGCTGTGGGAGGAGTACTGTGGTGTATGGCCGGCCATTCATCCTGGCCAATACCCTCAAGCCACCAGGTGGAGCCCTCCCTGAAGTATGGAAGTTCCCCAAAGACCATCAGGGCATCATGGACATTGGAGTCTTTATTCACAGCCCGGCTGGATACCATGGGGGCTTTTGCTCTGACCCGGAAGTGATAGGAGATCACATGGGCTGAGGATTGGAAACACTTCCGAGTCAGGGATAATAAAAGGACTCTGGGAACTCCCAGATGGCGAGCTGAGCTGGGTGGAAGGGTGGTAACACGTCTGGGAGTGGAGGATTGTATTATTATTGGATTATTGTAGTGTTTATGAGTATTGTGGAGAGTAGGGTGCTTTGTGCACTGTGCAGTTTGAATAAAGTCAATATTTGGACTTTAACCTCGTGTCTGGCGTCTTGGACAAGGGTTCAAGGGAGCGATAGTGGACCCTATCTGTCACAATATATACACATATATATATATCTATACTAATAAAAGGCAAAGCCTTTCCTCTTCAACTTCCCGTGTAGGTAGAAGGATGAAATTTGGCAGGCTCATTCTTTACAGCTTACTTATAAAAGTTAGGCAGGTTTCATTTCAAAATTCTACACGTAACGGTCATAATTGGAACCTACTTATGTACATATATACCGGCCATAGCCTGCAGCTCGGTTGCCATGTGAGGCGGAGTTGCGTCCCTCATCGTCACGCCTCCCACGTAATTGAGTGCCTGCCCATATAAGGTCGTCCGTCAGCGGCAATCCAATAGAAACACTCTGCTGCTAAATATTTGTGGGTGAAGGACTGTGCTTATGCAAACGAAGATGAGATGGTCAGGGTGGTGTCTGGCACAAACTTAGCGAAACTGGGAAACTTTTAAGTGCCGGGTCTTAGCTAACATTAAATAAAGCCGTGGACATCGCACAAGATAGCACAAGCACAGCTGAGAACCTTCGATGCATGTACTCTAAGCGGGTCACGTGAACTGACTGTGAACGCAGTACGCAGAGAACAAGGAAGAGCTCCAAAGAGCGCTGAACAAAAAACACATTACACAATTGAGAATGCAGCAAAAGAATATGAAGCGAGTGACGCATACAAGCATACTCATAAGTGCAGCTGCTGCGGAAACAAAGCACGGTGTAAACCGTAAGTTTAAATTAAGTTTATAGATATGCTGCCGCTGGCGTTTGTCATGCCTATGACGAATACGATATTTGCGAGATACAAGTTTACTGAGAAGACGCGGGGTATAAACGAGACTTTGGATCACTTTGTAGAGTTAAAATTGCTGTAATGGAGTTAAACTTGCTGGTGAAGGACTGTGCTTATGCAAACGAATAGGAAAGCAAGGTGTAAAGCTTAACTTTAAATTTAATGAGAAGACGCATTGCCGGGTCTGAGCTAACATCGCAACATCGCACGAGATAGCACAAGCACAGCTGAGAATCTTCGATGCATGTACTCTGAGCAGCTCACGTGAACTGACTGTGAACGCAGTATGCAGACAAAAAGCAAGAGCTCCAAAGAGCGCTGAACAAAAAATGCATTACACAATTGAGAAGGCAGCAAAAGAATATGAAGCGAGTGAGGCATACAAGCATATTCATAAGTGCAGCTACTGCGGAAACAAAGCACACGGTGGAAAAAGTCAATGTCCAGCTAAAGGAAGACAGTGTAAAAAAAACCTGTGCATGCAGTGTGTGATGTCTCAAATAAAGAGGAAGACGAGCGGTTTATTGATGCAGTAAGAAAGGAATTGATGAATGAAACCTGTTATCTTTACAACGGTTGACAAACACGGAATGTAACTTGAACACAACAGATCCTCCAAATACGAACCTGATTGAAAGAAATAATGATAATCAAATCCTTGAAGACAGCAACACTCATAACAGTCACAAAACAATTACATTGACAATCATGTTACGTTATTTTTAAAATGTTCCCTTTTCTTTTTCATAACTTCTTTAACATACTACTTCTCCATGGCTGGTATTTTGATATATATATATATATATATATATATATATATATATATATATATATATATATATATATATATATATATATATACCCGATCTACATACTGTCAAATAAACGAACCACACGCCGTGGTGCAACGCTGACGTCCGAGGTTTGATTTCCGAGAGGCGGTGCAGTGAGTGTGTACGCCTGACCTGATGAGCCCAGAATATATATATATACATACACACGCACACACACACACACATACATATATATATATATATACTGTATATACACATACACACAAATACATACATACATACGTATATATGTGTATATGTATATATATATATATATTTATATATGTGTGTGTGTATGTATGTATGTATGTATGTGTATATGTGTATATGTATGTGTATAAATATGTAGATATGTGTATATATATATATATATATGTGGATGTATGTGTGTGTGTATATAAAGAAGAAACCTGGAGCCCAGCACTTCCGCCACACCAGGAAGTGCTGGGGGGGGGAAGATGAGCAGGGACACCCGGAGGACTTCCGGCTACACAGTTGGTGCTTCCGCCACACAGGGGTGTGTCGGCGGAAGCTCCTCAGGAAGCACCTGGAGCCCATCTGGGCATACATAAAAGGGGCCGCCTCCCTCCAGTCGACAGCAAGAGTCGGGTGGAAGTGGACGGAGCTCGGAGGAGAGGAGTGGAGGCGGTCTGAGGACTGAGCAAGGCATTGTCGTGCGGCCAGGACTTGAAGGGGTGATTGGTGCTGCGGCACTGGGTTAGTGCACTTATTTGTAAATAAGTATTGTAAATAAACAGGTGTGTGGTGAAACAACATGTCTGCCTGTCTGTGTCCGGCTGTACCCGACAATATATATATATATATATATATATATATATATATATGTGCATATATATAATCTTCATTTGGATCTTGATCTTTGTTTGTCCACGAATGAATTAGAAGAAGCACTAGATGGCAGTAGAGAGACAACTAAAACATAGGCATTGCATTAAGAATCTCCTGCAGGCTTATACTACAGAAGACTGTAGTACTCCAGTCACACCTCAAAACACAGACATTCAAACTAAACAAATTGTTGTGCTTTAAATTAACTAAAGAGATCTTCACTTAGATCTTGATCTTTTTTTGTCCGTGAATTCCACGCATGTGTAGACCACCTTCCAGTTTAGTACATTGTTGTTACTCACGGATGTCAACAATGTACCGGAATAACGAAAGGGGTGGTGGACAGTGTTACGCTGGTTAGCTCCTGAGGCCTGGTTAGAGAATGAGATTGCCGAAGATAAAAGGTACGTGCCTACGTAACATATGAATGAAAGAAAGACAGTGGGTAAAATGAATGACAATGTAACAGCTCGTTCCGGAAATTATTATTGTTACGTTGTAGCCAGCGAGTGCTGCACGTCTCACAGTTGTACCGTGGCTTGCTCACATGTCAGTGAAGTGATCCCTATTTATGCTTTAAAGAGCCTGGATACCTATGTGTCCCCTTTTATAACCATTTCTCCGTGTATATTGCCTTACTCTTTGGATTGCTACAAAGCAACCTGCAAGATTGCAGAAAGGTTGAGAAGACATCGTGAGAGGAAACGATAGTGTCGTGAAAACGAGACGGACTGTGAACGGACAGAAGCAGAAATGCTCCTACACCACCACATGATTACTATTCGGACAGTGATTCCGAGTAGGCTGTTCCTATCGAATCAATGTCCAAGGGTTTTCTTTTGTAATTTGGTTTCCCTTATAAAAAATCATAATGCTGTGCGACGAAGGGCCCAGTTCACGACTGGCAGCCTTGTTTAAACAGGGAGCCCTTCACAGACAACTTTAACACGCGCAACGTAGTTGGGCGCACATGGCTAGTATGTATATATGTAGATATGTATGTATATGTGTATATGTATATATACGGGTATTTTGCTAGTATACGTATATATAAATCAATTTACACATTTAAAAACCAATCTTATGAAGTAAGATCGCTGTCAAAAATAACTCTTAATAATTTAAGTCAAATTTACATTTCATATGTATCAATTGCTCTAGCGCTTCTGAAAGTTATGCTTGCTACAATTCTCAAGCATAAACAAACTGTCAAAAGTAAGTCATTGGACCCACATGGCATTCTTTATCGAAGAAGAAAAAATCTATTTTTGTTACTACACATGTGCCACAAAGTTGGAAAGAGGGATTCTGACAGCGATCAAACTCTACATATACGAGGTAAAGCTTTACTCATCAGTTCAATTGCCGCCTCTAAATGGAGGTCTTGGGGACTGGAGTTTTCCCTAGCAGCATTTAGTGAACATTCATGGGCAGTCAGCCCAGGCTGTGACAATAATCCATCACAGGGGTCAGCCACTGGACCCACATGCGAGTCTTTGGGAGGTCTGGTGTAAAGTCCGCAGAGATATGGAGAGAACGTGACTGTTTCACGAGAGCCTGAAGTTATTTTCTTCCAGCCAGTTTCATAGACACAGAACTTGTGCAAAGCAGTTACTTATTCAACATTAAGAACTAGTCAAAATATTCTGCAGCATAAAAAGATATTAATGTGTGCCCTTAATTTGAAAAAAAGAAATCCGTTTTCTACATTTCCTATCTGATCAGATACAAAGGATTTACATCAAGTTGGACCAATTTAATTTTCAAAGTTTTGTGACAAGACAGATGCTTTTGTTATATCTGAGCTAGGTAAATGGGTCAAACTGACAGGCAAAGTTGGCACATTCCCATATCTAGTGAATGAAATTAGATGTTTAATGGGCACTGAAGAGAGTTAGATGGCATCGGGCTACACTAGTTTTAAGAAAAGAAAGATGCCTTTGTTAAATTGCAGTTGAACTTTGGGTATATGGGTCAAATAGACTGGCAAATTTGTCATATTCCCATATATCTAATGAACTGATTTCAGTGTGATGTTCGACTGGCATTATACAGTGTTGTATGCCGTTAGACCTCCTCTAATTTTCAGAGAAAAGTGAATACCTTTATTAAAGTGCCGTTGAGTTTTGCTGTCCCAGTGCAATTACATGGGTCAGACAGACTGACAAACTTGGCAATGAAGGAAATTAACTGAGATGTTTAATGGGCAGTATACAAGGTTAAATGTTGTTGGAACATACCTAGTTGTTACAGTTTTAAGAACATGCAGATATTTATGTTACGTGGCAGTTGAGTTTTGTCCAGACCTATGTGAGTACCTGGCTCAAACTGACTGGCAAATTTGTCACATTTCCATTTTTAGGATTAACTTTGATGTTTAAGGGGTGCTGTAGAATGTTGTAGCATTTTGTCACCCTTATTGTCATAGCTTTGTGACAAGATTCCTTTTTTTATATTGCAGTTTGCCTGACCCAGTGTGAGTTCATGGGTCAAACTGGCTGGCAAACATATCCAAAGAATAGGTTTCACTGTGATGCTCAGTTGCCATTGTAAAGGGTTAAATGGCACTGGACCACCCTAATTTTTATGTTTTTTATGTTAGTCAGTCAATTTCAAACCTATCTGCCGGAGACTATCCCAGCCACCATAGGATGCCAGTCTGTTGCAGGGCGAACACACACACACACAATTTAGTTTCACCAATGCACCTAACCTGCATATCTTTGGACTGTGGAAGGAAACCCCCATAGACACGGGGAGAACATGCAAACTCCAATATTTAATGCTATTATGTATTTATTGTCATATTTCACAGTTCTTTGATTTATTTTGCTTATTTATTTTTGTCCTAAATATTCCTTAATTAAAAGGATGTAACACTCTCTGTACTCAGTCGTTAATCTAATTCAGTGCTTCCATATAAAAATTGCGAGTGTAAAAAAAAAAAAATCACTTAAATACAGTGCTGTCATGAAGTGGCTGCTTCAGAAGTTTATATTGCGCAAAGCCTCCAATTTTTGTCTGTTTCGTATATATTAATATCTTCCAAGTGATATGATCATAATTCTGTGCCTCCCACCCCAACCCCATATTTATGACCAAGAGTGCCGGAATGTGAAGGTTAGGAGCCTGCCTCAACATCTCACTCTCCTATATACTTTTAATAAAAATCTGGACACTCAGCTAAGATATTATGTAAAGTTTAAAACACACCACCATTAATTTGTTAATTTCATGCTCTCACTTATTACTGTTAATTGCATGTTCTCATTGTTTAATTTAATTGTGTTGGCTTTATTTTGTTTTTTTGCATTTTGGGCTTTGGAGCCACTGTATTGGGGCTAAGTATGATCTCTGTCAAAGATAGCGCCATATTCTACCTTTGTGGCACATGAGTAGTAACATAAATCGATTATTTCTTTCTCAATAGTGAATGCCTTATGTGTCCAATGACGTATTTTTGACAGTTTTTCACGCTTGAGAATTGTACTCTTAATTTTCAGAAGCACAAGTGTATTTTTTAGAAGCAAGTGTCATTTTCAGAAGTGCAAGCATAACTTTCAGAAGAACAACGTGACACGTGAAATGTAAATCTGACTTAAATTATTACAAGTAATTTTTGACAGCGATCTTACTCCATACAATCTTTTCTTGCTAAAATGCTCTCCATAATTGTATATAAACATAGTATAGCAAAGCTGGCCGACTGATTTACGCATTCATCAACAAAACACAATTTCCTGTTTAGTAATAAAGTTGTCAGGATTATACATCAAAGGACATTTCAAAATGCGAATATTTAGGAATAAAAAAAATACTACAATGTAAAAACTAAATAAAACCATCCATCTATCCATCCATCCTCTTCCGCTTATCCAAGGTCGGGTCGCGGGGGCAGCAGCTTAAGCAGAGAGGCCCAGACTTCCCTCTCCCTGGCCACTTCTTCCAGCTCTTCCGGAGAATCCCAATGCTCCCAGGCCAGCCGGGAGACATAGTCCCTCCAGCGTGTCCTGGGTCTTCCCCGGGGCCTCCTCCCGGTTGGACGCGCCCGGAACACCTCACCAGGGAGGCATCCAGGAGGCATCCTGATCAGATGCCCGAGCCACCTCATCTGACTCCTCTCGATGTGGAGGAGCAGCGGCTCTACTCTGAGCCCCTCCCGGATGATTGAGCTTCTCACCCGATCTTTAAGGGAAAGCCCAGACACCCTGCACAGGAAACTCATTTCAGCCGCTTGTATTCTCGATCTCGTTCTTTCGGTCACTACCCATAGCTCATGACCATAGGTGAGGGTAGGAGCGTAGATCGACTGGTAAATTGAGAGCTTTGCCTTATGGCTCAGCTCCTTTTTCACCACGACAGACCGATGCAGAGCCCGCATCACTGCGGATGCCGCACCGATCTGCCTGTCGATCTCACGCTCCATTCTTCCCTCACTCGTGAACAAGACCCCGAGATACTTGAACTCCTCCACTTGGGGCAGGATCTCTCCCCCAACCCTGAGAGGGCACTCCACCCTTTTCCGGCTAAGGACCATGCTCTCAGATTTGGAGGTGCTGATTCTCATCCCAGCCGCTTCACACTCAGCTGCGAACTGATCCAGAGAGAGCTGAAGATCACGGCCTGATGAAGCAAACAGGACAACATCATCTGCAAAAAGCAGTGACCCAATCCTGAGTCCACCAAACCGGACCCCTTCAACACCCTGGCTGCGCCTAGAAATTCTGTTCATAAAAGTTATGAACAGAATCGGTGACAAAGGGCAGCGGAGTCCAAATCTCACTGGAAACGGGCTCGACTTACTGCCGGCAATGCGGACCAAGCTCTGACACCGGTTGTACAGAGACCGAACAGCTCTTATCAGGGGTCCGGTACCCCATACTCCCGGAGCACCCCCACAGGATTCCCCGAGGGACACGGTCGAATGCCTTTTCCAAGTCCACAAAACACATGTAGACCGGTCGGGCAAACTCCCATGCACCATCCAGGACTCTGCTAAGGGTGAAGAGCTGGTCCACTGTTCCGCGACCAGGACGAAAACCACACTGTTCCTCCTGAATCCGAGGTTCGACTATCCGACGGACCATCCACTCCAGAACCCCCGAATAGACTTTTCCAGGGAGGCTGAGGAGTGTGATCCCTCTATAGTTGGAACACACCCTCCGTCCCCCTTTTTAAAGAGGGGGACCACCACCCCGGTCTGCCAATTCAGAGGCACTGTCCCCGATGTCCATGCAATGTTGCAGAGACGTGTCAACCAAGACAGTCCTACAACATCCAGAGCCTTAAGAAACTCCGGGCGTATCTCATCCACTTAAAAATGGTTTGGCTAATTTGATTGGGATTTGGTAATGATGTAGAAAAAAGAACATTAGCCAAACTGTGCTATTTTATTGGCCAATATTTTTCAGAAATAATGCTGTAGTAAGTGGGCTGCTTTGAAGCACAGACAAGTGTGGCTACCAGTTGAATGCTGCAAACACAACAGCCACTTGCCAATAGCATGGACTGATTAGTCAATATGCAGTGATGTAGTGACTGGGAAAAAAGGCAGGATGATATGTAACATAACCTCTGAAGTGGACGGGAGGTTGCCTCACTGAAGCTGCAGTAATATGTAGGTACACACTCAACGTGTGCTATACACCTCGAGTCCAACTGCTAAGGAGGGACAAACACAGGAGGAGTTGGACTTCTCACGTCCAAGACAATAAACTGTAACAGATGGTGCTAGCACAGGTTAGCAGAGAGAGCTGATGGACACTAAGGGGGAGAGGGCTTGAAAACTATGTACAGTCAACTCATTAGGCAACACAGGGAAATTTTATACACGTTTGTAACACCAAGGGGCACCCAGAAGCCATCCTCCACTTTTAATTTATTATACCCTAGACTGCTTTGTGCAAACCTGACCCCCAGGTCTTGAATCAGTGAAACATCACCACAAAAACTCCAACAACATAAGGGTGCAATATTTCCACTTTTGCCTGCAGTATCAAAAACGCTAGCGCCTCCACTGACTGTACATTAGGGCTGCCAAATTATCCAAAACATAAGGTTTGAATGTACAAATTAAAAATGAGTAAATTAGGTTAGCTATTCTGGGCATTACATGTGTATCTGTACATGCTTTTCTTATACTTTACTATTATGGTAATGGCCATAGCAATAACAAACACCAACAGCAAAAGAAAAATAAATCCTAGCTGTACTCGAGTAACTGTGTGAATGGAGCACATGCTATGATTTTTAACATTTATCTCATTGCCAAAGTGCAGCAATAGAGGTGACTTGGTCACATTTATGGAATTATTATGATATGATTATATTGTGACTCATGTTGCTCTAGCTGGAGGACTCAGGATTTTGGACAATCTTTTAACTTTATGTATTTACTATGACACCCATAATACTGTTGGTTTTGTTAAGAAAGACAATATTTATGACTGCACTTATCAAATAGTTGTCAAAAATAAATCATGCACTTTTCTCCTCACTTGCCCTAGTTCTTTATCAGTTCCCAAACTACTAGATGCTCCAGCTGGCTGTTGTTTCAGGTAAGTGTACACTTCATGCATTACAGTCATCAAAGGCCATTAACAGTAATTGCCTTCTTCCTGACTTGTGATTTTGACCTGAACTGTTCATTTTTTGTCCCCATTGGAACCTTTTACACTGGACCACAATAAAAACTATCAAGCTACCTACTCATAACATAAATCACACAATTTTTAAAGTACAGCAAGCAACCATTATTTTTTATTATATTAAACAAATAACAATAAAAATGAATACTTAATATACATTTTGGAGAAGTCTGGAGTAATAATGTAGGTTCAGGCAGCCTTTAAGAACAACAACTCACCGAAATGTCCTTACAAGGTTGTTAAGATTCGTTGAAACATCATATAAGGTAAGCTGGAAAGGTCCCAAAATGTCTTTCAAGCTTTGAAGAAAGAAATAAAGTTAAGGTTCTCCAGTTTTCTGTTGGATACAGTAGTTTGAAACAGCATTCAGCCCCCAAATCTGTTTTCACATTTAATATGAGGAAGAACTCATATTTAGCACAGACTAAAGTTGTTTCAAGTACACTTTGCCCAAATTTAAGTAAAATATCACTATGGAGCCTTCTGCTATTAGTATTATTTTGGATACTTCAGGGGAAAACTAAATAAAAAAAAAAAACTCACTGTGTGTGAATAAGTAACTGTTATCAAAAAAATCTATTGTAAACCAAGTTTGTACCAGCTTTATATAAGATTTGAACAAAGTATATGCAAAATTACCTGGTTACACTCTTTCTCAATCATAGATTGTTTTATCCTTTACTAACAGATGTTATCATAAAACCTGAAGTTATTTTAGGTAAGACAACAGAAGTTTTAAGGTAAGGTTGTCAAACTCACTAATCATAGTGCTTAAGGTGGTAGCACGTTACATGTTGATTAGCATATGCAAGTAAGAATTTCTGTTCTCTCAAATTCTTAATTTACAATATAATAAAGTACAAGTTTTTTATGAACTACAAAGCAGTGTACATTGTGCCAAATTAAAAGAACCTAACTGAAAACTTAGTTAAAAAGGAAAAAAATCTAAATTGTGAGTTTTAAAAAAGTATTCATACCCTTTGAAAATATAAGGCAAACTTTGCTCTGGTATTGATTGTGCCAATAATTTTGTCCAACCCAATTATGTCAGATTTAGCTTTTTGTTCTGTTTTTTTTTTGTGTTGTTCCAATGCACATAAAGGAAATAAACATGCGTACAGCATACCAAAACATTTGTAGTTGCAACAATTTTCTGGGAGAAATGGTGCATTTTCTGGGAAAATTCCAGGGGAGCCGATAATTTCGGCCATGATTATAATAATATGAAAACATGCTTTTCTCAAACTTGAAGAAGGATTGTCAACATCTAGTTTAATACTCTGAACAACTCTTTAATACAATTAAACATGTTTATAAATTCTATAAATTACTAAGTAGAAAGGTAGGTTAAAAAAAGTCCAACGTCTTTTAATTAAACTGCAAAAGCAGTTCTACAACTGCAAATTCAAAATCCACAGCTGCTATGATTACATTGATAAAATTAACAAGCAAAAATCTATGTTTAAGTACACTCTTCAACAGAATAATTCTACTATTGCTCAATTAATTAATTTATAAGTTATTTCTGTGAGTAACGTTCTATAATGCCTCCATAAAGGACCAGTCAAGTATGAGACAAACAATACAAATAGTGGTGATTTCTGAAAAGTTTAAAATTAAATAGCTAATAAAGTTGTACTGAGAGCAACTTATGATCTGTAATGTAACAAAAATCAATTATATATTATTTTCCAAGCTGCATGGTTTCTGGTCAAAGCCATTTGAAACTTTTTAGTTTTGTTTTCTTCCAAATTGTGCTAATTAAAAATTTTCATGCAGAATGTGATTTATTTATTTTGTGGGTGTTTAGTGTATGCTACATGACAGGTTTTTACCCTTACATTGTCCCCAAAGTTCAGTGACTGTGATTTAGCAATAAATATTTAATGTAAATAGTATCATTTAAAAGTGTTCACACACTTCACCAATTGTCTAATTTTAAAAAATAACAAATCCTACACTGTTTTTGTGATATTTTTATTTGCTTAAGTATTCAATTTCTGATTTGTAGAAACTTCACAAAGCTGAAAAGACAGTTGCCTAACAAGGACACAATTGCCTTACAACTGGCTAACATCAATTAATCAATTTTACATAACTGGATAAAACTCCAACAATTGAAGGATCATTATTGAGGCCATGAATTTTAAGGACTGCTGCAAAAATGATGATTAAAGAGAATTACAAAGAAGTCAGAGATAAAATACAAAAAAATACTATAAAAGGGAACAGAGAACAAAATACTGTATATGTTATTGTTCTCCAAGTGGGCACTGTTAGTTCAATTACTGTGATGTGGAAGCTGCGAGAAATCACTTAAAACTGACTAGAAAAGGTTGTTCATCTGTCCAAAGACAGAGTAGAACTTGGAGACAAGCAACACATGGACCAACAATCACATTCAAGGAGGTAAAGAGTATTGTATTGGGAATTGGAATGCAGATGCACCAGTTAGGTATGTCAAGAGCTTTACATAACATTGAGACTAAGAGATGTGGCACAGTAAACAGTACCAAGGGCCACACATCAAAGAAGACAATACCTACAGTAAAGCACGGTAGTGGAAACATTACGCTGTGGGGTTGCTTTGCACCTGCAGAGACTGGGCATCTGGGTAAAACAAATGTAAAAATGGACAGTGGAAAATACAATCAACAATTATAAGATAACTGAAAAAATAGCTTGTTTATAAAGTTATCTTTCAATAGGACAAAGATCTGAAACACAACACCAAAATAACCTTATGTATCCTTTGTAAGACTACTGTCTAACTTAAAACTATTTCACATTTAAAAAAAACCTTTTGAGTTTCATTGATTTAAAATAAATCAAATAGGATAAAATTTCAGTGTAGGATTTGTTATTTAGTCAAATTAGCAAATTGGTTGAGGGTTCAGAATTACTTTTGCAAGGCACTGTATATCAATAGCTTCAAATAAAATACACTTGTGGTTAGTAATGTAATTTAGAGTTTTTGTCGACTTTGTGCATAAAGCCTTAAATGAGGCAGAGACTATTCCTCTGCAAAGGTCCTATAAAACCAATGTTAGAACAGAGTGCTGTTTTAGATAAATCACAGTAAGCCAGGAAAGATCTAGACATGATAAGATACATATGATGAGAAAGACAAAGCAATAATATTGGTACACATCTCCTTCCTCATGTGGAGTGGCTTGCTCTTTCTTATGCTACTGTACGCCATGATGAGTACAAGAGAATGAGTATATAGAAGGGGTTTCTCTGATTTTCTTGCTCCATGGCACACGGGAGGAAATACACTAAGGTTCTATTACAGTCTTTTCATTAAGTGTGAAAAATGCTGTACTGGAACATGGGCAATAAGTACTTGTTGAGATTGGCAGAATTAGGTCTCTTCTTAATAAAGAGTGCCCTATGAAAGCAAAATGTATTGTGTGCATGACTATAATGAAAAATGTATGAAATACAATTCCAAAACATATTCAGTACATACCTTTTTATTAATTTTTCCAGAACAATGTGCCTCCGAATAGCATGTTGAGACCTTGAATCAATTAACGGAAATGAAGGTTTCATTTGATCCTGTAGAGAACAATAAAGACAAACACTGTACTTATTTCATCACTATTTATTCTAACTAATTACTAAATCATTTTAATCAGAACATGTATTTGTATAGAATTATGACTTTTTGATACTATCGGGCACATATTTTAATATACAATTGATCAAGAGTGTACATGTTATTACAGTAATACTACACCCCAAAAAATAATATTTTCATATGTTATGAAATTAATATGAAAAATTAATCTCTGTGTAATGGTACATATTTATGAACAGAAAACAGATGCATACAACTAATAATAACTACGGAAATGGCTATTCAAAGATATTCATTTAAATATACACATATACTTAAAGCTTTCAATTTACCAGACAGTCCAAAAGAATAAGGTCACAAGTACATGCAGATGAAATGGGGTTCCTGTCCAGGGTCGCAGGGCTTAATCTGCCTTCTTAAGAGGACAGATTATCTTATATCTTTCCCAGAGAAATGAATTGGAAACCAAGAAGGTATCAGAGCTAACTGGCGAAATTACTAGAATAGATTAAGAACATGCCAGGTGTCCAAATGAGGCTCTTCATAGGAAAAGGCAGGGTCTGTATTCAGAACTCAACCTCTTAACAACTAAAGAAACTGAACAACTCATTTTAAATCAAGACATCATTACTATGAACATGGAGAGAAAAGCTAATAAGCTCTTAGCTCAACAAATCCACAAGCAAGAAATTCACAATGCTATCCCAGCAATCACCAACACAAACTGAGACAAAATCATTGACCTTAAAAATATAATTTACACATTTAGAGACTACTGAAAGTCCTTATATTCTACTGAGTTTAAAGAAGACAAGACACTATCTAATGCATTTCTGAATGAATTACAGATAACACAAATAGATACTCCCAGGGCAGAGGAACTGGATAAACTGGTACCCTCTGGACTGTTCGCCCCAGATATATTATCATCGTTGGATGCAGAAAAAACATTTGATATGATTGAATGGAACTACCTTTTCACTATATTGGAAAAATTTGGGTTTGGCCAGAACATTTGTGCATGGATCAAACTACTGTATATCAATCCAGAAGCTGCAGTTTGTATTAACAACAGTAATTCAGACTACATTAAACTAGAACATGGTACCAGACAAGGATGCCCCTTGCCATCACTACTTTTCGCAATCGCCATTGAGCCACTGGCAGTTCACTGTTGAAATACTTGTGAGATAAAGGGGATTATCAGAGAAGGACGTGAACAGAAAATTTCTCTATATGTAGATGATATGGTACTGCAGTGAAAGGCAACCTTTTTTGAGATGTGGCACACTAAGTCCAAAAATTTTTTTTCGCAGTGCACCTGAGGGACTGCCCATAAATAAAGTCGTGACGACACAATCTATGGACAATCGCCAATAAAAACAGTTAACTTTACAAGTTTGAAAGACATTTTATTAATAAGGGAATCAATGGATAAATCTTAAATTTAATCAATGTGAATGTTGAGATTGTTTTTCAGCACATATGAGATTGATGCGAGGATCAATTTTCGAAAGACAGACGCGCATTTTCTTGTCGATCATTTGAAGTCTCTCGCGTTTCTTAGACTTCATTTCCATAAGTGTTCCGTTATCTGTTTTTCCAACATAAAATATTTTTTTTTAACATTATCTTTTTAATCAACCAAAAGTTCAAAAACACTAGCACTTTTAAATGTTTTACAAAAGTTTTCGCGGTGCCCCTAGAAAATTCTGTGGCGCACGCACCGGTTGCCCGACAATGTGGTACTGTATGTATCAGACCCACAAAATACTGTGCCGGCAGTCCTAACAGCACTAACCGAATTTCAAAAGATTTCCGGTCTCAGAATTAATTTAAAAAAAAAAAAGTGTGCTCTTTCCAGTGAATTCTCAAGAACACAATATTAGATTGGACACCTTTCCTTTTATCATCGCAGATCAGTTTAAATACCTAGGGGTAAATATCACAAGTAAACATAAAGCTCTTTATCAACAAAATTTAGCCGTCTGTATGGAAAAAATTAAGCAAGAATTGCATAGATAGTCAACCCTTCATCTCACTTTAGCTGGAAGAATTAACATTAAGATGAATATCCTTCCTAAGCCTCTCTTTTTATTTCAAAACATTCCAATACACATCAATAAATCGTTTTTAAGAAATTACATTTAACCATAACCTCATTTATTTGGAATTCAAAACATCCACATATCCAAAGAGCGACCCTACAAAGACCTAAGGCAGAAGGTGGCATGGCTCTACCTAACTTTCAATTTTATTACTGGGCAGCAAACATACAGACTATAAAAACCTGGACATGGACACAAATAGATGAACAGACACAGGCTTGGTCCGCGATAGAAATAAAATCCTACAGTACTTTTATATTCTTTGCTTTGTGACCCAATAAATGCAAGTGATCGCCAATATACTAACAACCCAATTGTGCTTCATTCAATCAGAATCTGGAACCAATGTAGGAAGTATTTTAAGATAGAGAAGCTTTTATCTGTGGCACCTCTGCACGAGAACCACCTTTTTCCACCCTCACAAACATATGTAGTTTTTAATATCTGGAAAACATTTGGGATTAAATCACTTAAGAGATCTGTACACAGACAACGTCTTTTCATCCTACGAACAATTACATTCTAAATATAACTTTCCAGCAATACATTTCTTTCACTATCTTCAAAATAGAAACTCTGTAAATCAGAACCTACCCAATTTTCCTCACCTCCCGACTCCCTCTATGCTAGAAAAAATATTGCTCAGTTTCGAGGACTCAGACAGCATTTATGCAACATATAAAACCAGTTTACACTACCTCCCTTTTAAAGATCCAAGAGGACAATGGGAAAAGGGTCTCTCACTCAACATCTCAGAAAAGGAGTGGAAGGTAGCAATGCAGAGAATTCATTCGAGCTCTATATGCACAAAGCATACAATTATTCAACTTAAAAATTATATATCGAGTACATGTGTGTCATTTAAAATTGTCCAAAATGTTTCCAAGGCAAGATCCAACCTGAGAACGCTGCAATGAAGTTCCAGCCTCACTGGGTCACATGTTTTGGGCCTGCACCAAAATCTTTAGACAGACAGACAGACAGACAGACACACACACATACACACACACATACACACACACACACACACTTACTTTATTAATGCCAAAGGGAAATTCACATAATCCAGAAGCAGTATACTGATACAAAAAAAACAATATTAAATTAAAGAGTAATAAAAATGCATGTAAAAACCAACAATAACTTTGAATAATGTTAGTGTTTACCCTACCGGGTGGAATTGAAGAGTCGCATAGTGTCAGGGAGGAACAATCTCCTCAGTCTGTCATGAAGCAGGACAGTGACAGCAGTCTGTCGCTGAAGCTGCTCCTCTGCCTGGAGATGACACTGTTCAGTGGATTCTCCATGACTGACAGGAGCTTGTTTAGCGCCCGTCGCTCTGCCACAGATGTTAAACTGTCCAGCTTCATTCCTACAATAGAGCCTGCCTTCCTAACAAGTTTGTCCAGGTGTGAGGCGTCCTTCATCTTAATGCTGCCTCCCCAGCACACCACTGCGTAGAAGAGGGTACTCGCCACAACCGTCTGGTAGAACATCTGCAGCATCTTACTGCAGATGTTGAAGGACGCCAACCTCCTCAACAGCCTCTTCAATATTCTCATTATGTGACCCCTGCAGGATATCCCAGTCAGTGGTTCCAAAGCAGTCGCTCAGAGCCTGCTTTTTCTCAGTGGACCACTTCCTGAATGACACTGTGGTTTTAGGTAGCGCCTTCACTCTCTGAGGCTGAAGCAGAACCAGGTTATGATCTGCTTTCCCAAGCACAGGCAGCGGGGTGGCGCTGTATGCGTCATTAACGTTTGCATACAGTAGGTCGATAGTCCTATTTCCCCTATTGTTACAGTCCACATACTGAAGGAGGCTGGGAAATGCCTTTCAGACAGCCTTGGTGTAACAATCCCTCCTAACCCATTAACAGCTCTGTCTCAGATGGGCTTAAAGTGGAGAAGGACAAACAAACTGCAATTGCCTTTACTTCACTATTGGCACGTAGACTTATTTTGCTCAACTGAAAGAATCCTAACTCACATATTCCAAGTCAGTAGGTAACTGATGTTATATACTATTTGAAATTGGAAAAAATCAAACTCTCACTTAGAGGATCTGTGCAGAACTTTTTCAAAACCTGACAGGATCTAATCAATAACATTTAAGAATAAGCTTTTAAAGCACTGAGGAAGCAGATTCGCTCCCCATTTCTTTTTCTTCTCCGTTTATCTTTATTCACTTATTAATTCATTTACTGTATTTTCTTATTTTTACTAGCTTTAGGTTCTACTCTGCTGGCCATGCTCTCTTTCTGAGTGGTGGGGAGTTGATTTGTGTTCAATCCTATTTTTTAAAAAATTGATCTATTTGTATGAATATTGTGTGATTACAACAAAATCAATAAAATAAAATTAAAAAATAATAATCTGCAAGACAGTGAGGAGGCCAGCAATACACAAGGACGCTGAAGTTGAACCTCTGCCTTTTCTGAATGGAATGGAGTCAGTTGAAGGGGTTTAGGCAGATATTTGTAATGCCCCTTTGACATTCCTTGAAGTGTACAGGATACAGCCTGTTGAGGGAAAACGCAGGGGCAGACAAATGACATGGCTGAAGGATCATATTTCTCATCAAGCATCTGGTAATTTTCCACAAGGTGCTAGAGGATTCTTTTGCAAATGGCCTAGTTGGCACAGCTCAGTGTCTTCCCCTCATCAAGATTAAATGCAATTAAAATGATTATATGTGGATATGTAGATAGCTGATTTATAAAAGAAAGTAATTATATGATTAAAAAATTTGTTTACACTAATATTAACTCAATAAAACACAACTAAAATGTGTTGCTTTAGGGATTTCTCTCCAAAAAACTAGATTTTACGATACATAACCAAGACATTATATGATGCACAACCCTCAAATCAGTTTTATTTTGTGCCTCAATCTGTCATCCATCTTTGGACCAAGATAAAATGTAATATCCCATATCATTGCAAAATTATACTGTTTGGTACAAGATGCCCCACTTTGGAAATAGTGTGTCCCTTTTTTGGTCTCTTCTGCCTAAACAATGTCTCAAAACAAATTTTGCATTTGAAGTTACAATTTTTTTATTTTTGGAAAAAGAAAACATACATACACACAAAAACACACAATATATCACATTGAAGCAACAAATAGACATTTTGTAATGATGAACATACAATTATTCATCCAAACCTTTAGTTTCAAAATTCTTTTTTATTGCAGTACTTGAAACAATGTGTGTTTAAAACTAAACACAGAGAAAAATTATGTTTTGTGCAATACGTTTAGGTTTTTGTGCTGCAATTCAAACATCTTCTCTTGCCTTCTATTATAGTTACCCCACAGAACTTTTTTTCTTGCATTTCTTGTCTGGAATAAACTAATTACATACATACACTTTTCTTCAGAAGCTGAAATCGCTTTATTTCTCAAGTGCTCAGAAACCAGCAACAAGAGCGGCATAATACATTGGCATTCAATTGAAGGTTGGGTCCTTCACATGAAACTTCAAGAGACGCAGATACAGCATAGTAATACTAAACTGTACATTAAGAAAAGCTCCTGGTTCTCTAACTTAAAATTGACAGAGCACTGCTTAGAAAACTAGCATAGGAAGAACATGTAGCACACAGCCTCCAGGTATGCTAACTGAACCCATGACACTTGAACTTTAAAACCGCATGCCATGACACTTCAAATTGCTATAAGCCGCACTTGCAAATCAAGTGTAGTATAGAGTTCTTCTCAGCAACTAAGTCATTCTCAATAAAGTCAAAACTGTGACCAGAATCTGACTCATGGGCTTCATTTTTCTTATCGCAAGCATTGTGTAAGTTTTCTAAGACTTCCTCAACTGTTATGTGTTCTTTTTCTGAAGAAGACATTTCCCTAGTACAAACTTGTCTTACTGTGTGTCAAACAAACAATCTCCATGAACTCTCACAGAAGCATGTGCATTAACCGTGTGTAAAGATCGACAGGTGCACACTCAATTTATTTCTTGTCTTTTACACACAACTATGACATGTAATATGAATGACCAATATCAGACAACTATACATCACTGGAATGCTCTGAACCTCAGCTATATAATGGTAATGAACCTATCACTGTATACTGCTTGATGTAGGTAGGATCTTTGATAAAAGCAGATTCACTCAGATTTGACAGACTGTTCGCCTCAGCAAATATGTGTGCAAATGCCGTAATCTATATACAGCGGATCCTCGAGATACGAACACCTCTGTATACGAGAAATTCAAGATAAGAGGAAAGTATTAGTGAAAAATTTGGTTCTAAATACGAGCATTGGCTTGCGTAAAGAGCCACGAGCCAGGCTGTGGGTATGCGTGAGGCGTTTCCCGATCAGCCTCGACTCAGGGATTCACCCAAGCTGATGCTGCCAGCCCGTCAGCTCACTCAGTGTTCCTTGTTCTCCCATAGCGTGAGGATCTACGCGTTTGTGTGCTTGTGATTTCATTGTTTTGCTGTAGCAGTTCGGCGTATAAGCGTATCCAAAAATATCGCGGACATGCAGACGGAGAATAGGAGACAATTGCCCTCACGAGGAGAGAGAGAGAGAGAGAGAGAGAGAGAGAGAGAGGCGAGCGCGTGAGCGAGCGAGAGTGATAAGGAGAGAGAGAGAGAAGTGCGCGCGCATGTGCACGAGCAAGCAAAAGAGATTAGGAGAGAGAGAGAGAGGCGCACGCACGAGCGAGCGAGATAAGGAGAGAGAGAGAGGCGCACGCGAGTGAGCGAGATAAGGAGAGAGAGAGAGGTGCACGAGAGAGAAGAACCATCAGCTCAGTTATGATCACATGACGCTCAGCAGACAAAGTGTATCCATACTACTTGTATTGCAAGACATTGCTCGTTTTATCAAGTCAAAATTAATTTAAAAATTTAGCTTGTCTTGCAAAACACTTGTAAACCAAGTTACTTGCAAACCGAGGTTCCACTTGTATATATTATTTATCAGTGCTATTTGTTAGGAAAATTGATTTTTATGTTAATATTTTTGGGGGTGCGGAACGGATTAACTGAATTTCCATTATTTTCAATGGGGAAGTTTCTTCTAGATATGAGAAATTCGCTATATGAGCTCAGTGCTGGGACGAATTAAACTCGTAACTTGAGGTTCCACTGTATATAAAAATTCTTTTCGCGTTTGAAACAGAAATTACGTATGACCACGCGAAACGGAAATTACGTATGACCACAGAACATATTATAATACAGGAACTAATCACTTTGTTTGTGAACAGCATTTTTATATCGTCTTTATGAATTGTTATTATTTGTGTGAGAGTTACTTTACTGATATTGAAAAAAAGTAAACACAAACACAGCGATCTATCCCATAGAAGTGCGCCCCACGCCACCCTCTCCCAGCCCTCCTCTCTGGACTCCAGTGCTAAGCTGTCCGCCGCCAGGCGCTTTCTGACAGAGAAGTTTTATTTATTCATCCACGTGACTGTCGCGGAAACTGCCACATTACAGTAATCCCTCCTCGATCGCGGGGGTTGCGTTCCAGAACCCCCCGCGATAGATGAAAATTCGCGAAGTAGAAACCATATGTTTGGATGGTTATTTTTATATATTTTAAGCCCTTATAAACTCTCCCACACTCTTAATATTATTAGAGCCCCCTAGACATGAAATAACACCCTTTAGTCAAAAGTTTAAACTGTGCTCCATGACAAGACAGAGATGACAGTTCTCACAATTAGAAGAATGCAAACATATCTTCTCTTCAAAGGAATGCGTGTCAGGAGCAGAGAATGTCAGAGAGAGAGAGAGAGAGAGAGAGAGAACCAAACAATCAAAAAATCAATACGTGCTTTTGGGCTTTTATGTATGCCGAAGCACCGCGATAAAGAAGCATTTTTTAGAGGAGCGTCCGTATCCTCTAGGCAAAACAGCCTCTGTGCAAACAGCCCCTCTGCTCACACCCCCTCCGTCAGACGCAGAGAATGTCAGAGAGAGTGAGACAGATAAAAGCAAACAATCAAGCACCGCACGGGAAGCATATCGTATATCATTGAAGAGTTTTAGTTAATACGTAATACTTGCTCTGATTGGGTAGCTTCTAAGCCATCCCCCAATAGCATCCATTGTATGAAATCAACTGGGCAAACAAACTGAGGAAGTATGTACCATAAATTAAAAGACCCATTACCCGCAGAAATCCGCGAACCAGCTAAAAATCCGTAATATATATTAAGATATGCTTACATTTAAAATCCGTGATGGAGTGAAGCCGCGAAAGTCGAAGCACGATATAGCAAGGGATCACTGTATAACTTTTGTTTAATTGGCAGTACTTGATAGTAAAAGAGATGAGAAAACAGTTTTGCGTCTTTCTACTTTTTAACTGTGCTGAGCTGTAAACAATGTGAAGACGACACCGCCTTCAGCGGTGAGGGGTCGTGAGAACAAAGTGGACGCTCAAAGGCGCGGAATGTTGGGCTGCTCTGCCGGGTTGAGAGCTTCGCAGTTTCAGGCAGTGTCCTCTCTTCTCGCACTGTTTGTGACACTTCGAATGCCCCGTCGGGTCCTGGGCGAGTGGAAATTATTGAGAATGAGTGTGATCGGAGCCATCGAACTCTCTTTGTAAATTGCGCTTCACGACTACTCACTGTCCCTTAAGGTGAGTTCAGGTCACTAAAACCCCGCAACATTCAAGGTTGCTTTTGTGATGAATTCTTAAATTCATAAAGATGGAGGGTTTACATCTAAGAAGATGTACCGACCTCTTCATGATAAGTTTTGGACTTGGGAATTGTTTGGACCTTCTGCCCGTTAAGTACGGAAGGGCAGCGTCCACATTTCTCAGAATAATTTTTCTCTTAAATCACAGGCATATAGTGCAAGGTTGTCAGGCAGAAATTTGCAGGATCGCATAGAAAATGTAATTTCTATACCACAGCGGTTGTGTAGCGCCTTTCACAAGGGATCTGCTACCGAGAGATGATCCAAATACATTTAAGCTGCTGTTAGTGCTACTTACCTGTTGTGTTATAGCGCCTTTAAAATGTACTTTACCCGAAACCACTCCAGTACTGCTCAATGTATCTTAACTTCTTACATGTTAATGTTTTACTGTTTAATAATTTATATACTACATCTTATTTTTTTTCCCTTGCACTCAGTGAGCGAAGCCACTGGGTAATCAGCTAGATTACTTATAAAACAGAACAAACACCATGCAAACTAAAATTATTTGAAAGAAGACACCCTTGGGTAAGCCGAGTTGGAAGGAAGGGTGACAACGCATCTGGGAGTTGGAGGATTGTGATAATTGTATTGTGTATGAGTATTGTGGAGTGGAGGGTGCTTTATGCACTTTATTATAATAAAAAGTTACTATTTTAGACTTTTACCTGGTGTCTGATCCGAGGATTCAAGGGGACGACAGCGCCCCCTATCTGTCACAATATATATATATATATATATATATATATATATATATATATATATATATATATATATATATACATACACACATACACACAGTGGGTATGGAAAGTATTCAGACCCCCTTCAATTTTTCACTCTTTGTTATATTGCAGCCATTTGCTAAAATCATTTAAATTCATTTTTTTCCTCATTAATGTACACACAGCACCCCATATTGACAGACAAAAAAAAGAATTTTTGAAATTGTTGCAGATTTATTAAAAAAGAAAAACTGAAATATCACATGGTCCTAAGTATTCAGACCCTTTGCTCAGTATTTAGTAGAAGCACCCTTTTGAGCTAATACAGCCATGAGTCTTCTTGGGAAAGATGCAACAAGTTTTTCACACCTGGACTTGGAGATCCTCTGCCATTCCTCCTTGCAGATCCTCTCCAGTTCTGTCAGGTTGGATGGTAAACGTTGGTGGACAGCCATTTTTAGGTCTCTCCAGAGATGCTCAATTGGGTTTAAGTCAAGGCTCTGGCTGGGCCATTCAAGAACAGTCACAGAGTTGTTGTGAAGCCACTCCGTTATTTTAGCTGTGTGCTTAGGGTCATTGTCTTGTAGGAAGGTAAACCTTTGGCCCAGTCTGAGGTCCTTAGAACTCTAGAGAAGGTTTTGTCCAGGATATCCCTGTACTTGGCCGCATTCATGTTTCCCTCGATTGCAACCAGTCGTCCTGTCCCTGCAGCTGAAAAACACCCCCACAGCATGATGCTGCCACCGCCATGCTTCACTGTGGGGACTGTATTGGACAAGTGATGAGCAGTACCTGGTTGTCTCCACACATACTGCTTAGAATTAAGGCCAAAAAGTTCTATCTTGGTCTCATCAGACCAGAGAATCTTATTTCTCACCATCTCAGAGTCCTTCAGGTGTCTTTTAGCAAACTCCATGAGGGCTGTCTTGCCTCTCCTCAGTGACAAATATAAAAAAAGGAGGGAGATATTTGAACAATTAAAGCACCAGGAGTTTGTGACATTTGAAATTTTAATCAATTTAACTTACCCATTTAAATATTATTAATTAGTAATTTTTTTAAACCAGCTAATGATGCAAATATAAATCTTGAAAGAACAAATATTACAAACCTAACAGAGTGATTGACAGACAAACCAGATTTCAAAAGCATGTTGTTACAAAACAGCTTTAAACTTGTTTGAAACCACTAATTCAACAGCACAAATGTAACAATTGAATTTTTAATTTTAGTATTAATTTTAAGCAGCAGTTTTCAGTTACTGTACAGAAAATGTCATAAAATAAATTTACTTACATTCACATGTTAAGATAAGCCAAGTAGTCTACGGTAACATTTTTTACAAATCTAACTAAATTTTATAACATCTCCTAACTCTTATTACATTGAGAGAATCCCAATGTTTATCATAAATTATATTCAAGCCTTGTTTTTAGATTTATGAATGCCCATACTAGTATACTAGTGTACATAAATGTTAACTACTTGATGGATATACCAATATTTTAAAGCTACTGTTACTTTTAGTATTTATATATTTTATATTCTATTACAGAAAAGGCACTATATTGTTTTCTTGAATAAAGGAGGGTTCTTTTAATAAAGTAAATTGAATTACTGTTTTTGCAATGGTATTATACAGGTATCAAGTATAAAATTTCACAGTGGCATTGAACACAAAAATTCTGGTATTGAGATATCCCTATCTGGACACTGTCCTTTCTCTTAATTTTTTTTTTGCAAAGCTGCTCAAGCTCTGTCAAACTGCATGGGGATCATGAGTGAACTGCCTTCTTCAGGTGCATCCTTATATTTTCATTTGGAATGAGATCGGGACTCTGACTTGGCCGATCCAGGACATTAGCATTGATTTATTTAAGCAATTCCCATTTAGCTTTGTCTTTATGCTTGGGGTCATTTTCTTGCTAAAAAGCAAAACCTTATACCGCACCTTGTGAAAAGATTATCTCCAGGATTCTGTTTGTTTAGCTAGATTAATTTTACCATCTTTTACCATCTACTCACACAAGCATTTCAGGGCCAAATGCACAGAAGCAGTCCTACAGCATGATATTCTGCCATAGGATGTTTCACAGTGGATATGGTGCATTTTTGATTACATGCATATGGCTTATGCTAAACATTGCATTCAGTCTGATGGGCAATCTTAACCATTGTAGCTTGTAAATACATCCGGAGTTATCATAGGTCACTAGTTTTCTTACATGATCACTCAGCTTTTGACAGCCTGCTCTAGGCAGATTTACAGCTGTGCCATACTTGTGCCGTTTCTTAACTAAACTCCATATTCAGTAACTTAAGACATTTTCTGGTGTCTATCCTGTGATTTGTACTTTTAAATCACCATTTCATGCAGTTGCTTGAGGTGTTCTTTTGTCTTCATTGTGTGAGTAATGCCAGAATACAGATTCACCACTCACTCAGTAGTAAGACCTTCTTTATACTAATCCGATTATTTTCTGTATTGTATATATTATTAATTTCGGTCACTTTGCAAAGATGATGCCTCAAGAAAAGATACTTTGGTACTAATTTAGTACCAAAGTTCTGAAAATGTAACGGCACCAGGTTTTTCACAGTATTGCTAAAGAAAGTCAGCACTGCACTCATGTGTGAATACAAGTAGACGGTTTATTTCAGAAGGCAAAACAATACCTAAGAAAAATGCGAGTAAATACTACATATAAAAAAGTCTAGCATTAGTAAAACATGTTGAAGAGAAAAAAGCAGAGGTCATGCCTAGAAATGCATTTTTATGTGTGCAGGAGGATTGTTGTGTGCAAGTACAGTAATCAATCTTGAAATTATATAAAAAAAAAAGAAAGAAAAAAACCACACATGCTTGCATTATTGACACTTTTACCCTGAAATCAGTTTAGAAACGGATTTTTGTGTATTTTCAAAGTAAAATAATGTCACTGATCAAATGAGGTGTAATCGTTTAACTTGTATTGTTAAATATAACTAGGTCAATCACATTTAAAAGTGTCCTATAAATGAAGGGAGGCTTGACATTCATTCTCTGATTTTAATGAGCACTTCTACAAATGTCCATCAGATTAAGCATCTGTCCAGTTCTCATGCAGCTCAATGTCGTAGATCGAGGAGTGGGACCTCACATGCATCCAGAGCTACAAGTACAGGACTGTGGGAGGACTGCTAGCACAAACAGTTGTAGCAAGTGAACATTGACGCCAGACTCAAAACGAAGTGGCCATTTGGCTTGTCTACATTAGTGATGGCACAGGTTACTCCATTTGTTAATACCAATAAAAATTTATTTAGTACAATCATTCAAATGATATGGGACACCTCCCTATTAATACAACATGTACCAAGATAACAGAGATGTGTAATTGCCGAAACACACAGCAGGAAAACATAACAAGGCTTACTATAATATGAATCTGTAAGCACCGCATTTGTGTCACTCTTGGCTTTTCAAGGCAAAATACTGTAAACTACTATAACCCATAACTGAAAGCATACGTCATATATATGAAAGGTATCTATATTACTAAACGAAGGTTGTATATATATATATATATACACTGCTCACCAAAATTAAAGGAACACTTTTTTTATTGGGCTTGGCATGAAATCAATTAAACCTGTCTGATAATTTTCTGTTTGGTTAAGCAGCCGAGGTCACTGTTAATCACTTTCAGCTGTATTGGTGTTCATGGACTTAACGACAGGTGCACTAAAGTGGCAACAATTAGAAAACCCTCAAAACAGGACTGGTTTTACATGTGGAAGTCATTTAAAGTTTCTCCCTCTTGATCTTTTTTGGCTGGTTTTCCACTCGTGCTAGTTTTGGCTTGAGTAATAATCGCTACTGGCAGTATGAGGCGATTCCTTAACCCTACAGAAGTTGCACAGGTTGTCCAACTTCTCCAGGATGGCACATCCACACGTGCTGCAGCAAGAAGGTTTAATGTGTCTCCCAGCACAATCTCCAGAACATGGAGGAGATTTCAGGAGACTGGCTGTTATTCTCGGAGAGCTGGACAGGGCCGTAGAAGGTCCTCAACCCATCAGCAGGACCGATACCTGCTCCTTTGTGCAAGGCGGAACAGGCTGAGCACTGCTCGTGCCCTACAGAATGACCTCCAGAGGGCCACTGGTGTGAATGTCTCTACCCAAACAATCAGGAACAGACTTCATGAAGATGGCCTGAGGGCCCGACTTCCTGTAGTGGGCCCTGTGCTCACTGCCCAGCACCGTGGAGCTCGACTGGCATTTGCTCAAGAACACCAGAATTGGCAAGTCCGCCACTGGCCCTGTACTTTTACAGACGAGCAGGTTCACCCTGAGCAGCTGTGATAGACGTGAAAGAGTCTGGAGAAGACAAGGAGAACGATATGCTGCCTGCAACGCGCTCAACATGACAGGTTTGGTGGTGGGTCAGTGATGGTCTGGGGAGGCATATCCATGGAGGGATGCACAGACATCTACTGCGTAGGAAATGGTGCTCTGACTGCCATAAGGTATCGAGATGAAATCCTTGAACCCATTGTCAGACCCTACGCTGGTGCAGTAGGTCCTGGTTTCCTCCTAATGCACGACAATGCCCGCCTCATGTGGCAAGAGTATGCAGGCAGTACCTGGAGGATGAAGGAATTGAAACAATTGAATGGCCTTCACGATCCCCTGACTTAAACCCAATAGAACATCTGTGGGACATTATGTTTCGGTCCATTAGGCGCCAGGTTGCTCCTCAGACTGTACAACAGCTCAGGGATGCCCTCATACAGATCTGGGAGGAAATGCCACAAGACACCATCCGTCGTCTCATTAGGAGCATGCCCGACGTTGTCAAGCATGCATACAAGCTCGTGGGGCCACACAAGATACTGAAAAGCATTTTGAGTAGCAGAAATTAAGTTTTTGAAAAATGGACTAGCCTGCCACATCTTCATTTCACTCTGATTTTAGGGTGTCTACACAATTGAGCCCTCTGTAGGCAGAAAACTTTTATTTCCATTAAAAGACTTGGCATCCTTTTGTTCCTAAGACATTGCCCTGTCGTTATTTGTATAGATATCCAACTTCATATTGAGATCTGATGTATCTAATGTGTTTCTTTAAAGTGTTCCTTTAATTTTTGTGAGCAGTATATATATATATATATATATATATATATATATATATATATATATATATATATATATATATATATATATATATATATATATATATGCACAGATGCCAGAGGCACCGCAAAGCGCATGCGCACAGCGCTCCAGAGTCAAACCCAGCGGTTTCCCAGAGTC
This sequence comes from Polypterus senegalus, assembly GCF_016835505.1. NCBI lineage: Eukaryota > Metazoa > Chordata > Cladistia > Polypteriformes > Polypteridae > Polypterus > Polypterus senegalus. Next base: position 71,980,058 of record NC_053167.1, read on the forward strand.
AGTAGGTGGCGCCCAAACAACACAACACAACCTGTAAACTAAACTTCAGGTCACAATACAACCACCACCCAAATGCAAAAGTGCACACCACCACATATGCTGTACAACCTTCGTTTAGTAATGTTTGTATATATGCACGGATGGCAGAGGCTAGAAGCAAGCCGTGCACGATACAACCGCCGCCCAAACGCGAACACCACCGCATATACAACCTTCGTTTAGTAATGTAGATCTCCAAGCAAGGATCAGAGGGCAGAAGCAAGCCGTGCACAATACAACCGCCGCCCGAATGCGAATGTGCACACCGCCGCATATACAACCTATTGACGTTAACCAGATAAATAACCAAGTGATTGGATTGCTTCATGAAGAAAGACACGTCTTTCTAACTACTGACAGTGTTGATTCTGAACACGAAACTGAGCATCTTAATTTCCCATTAGAATATTTAAACGCTATTAGCCCAGCCGGATTACCACAAAACAATCTTAACCTTAAAGTAGGGACAACAGTCATGCTATTAGAAACCTTAATACTAAACAAGGTTTATGCAACGTTCCACAGTTGGTCGTGAACAGCATGAGAGAAAATGTTATTAAGGCACAAGTGCTTACGGAATCCCATACTGGCAATACTGTTTTGATTCCCAGAATTGACCTTACAAGTTCTGACCTGGAATTACCTTTTAAGCTTAAACGACGCCAATTTCCCATTAAGGCTGCATTTGCCATGACAATCAACAAATCCCAAGGACAAACCACAGACAAAGTAGGGATTTACCTATCTGAGCGTGTATTTGGACATGAACAATTTTATGTTGCCTTTTCAAGAGTCCGGCATTCGTGTGATGTTAAAGTGAAGGTTTCAACTACTCCATATCAAGGAGAGCTAATTCAAGGACAGGAAACCATCTTTACCAAAAATGTTGTTTATAAGGAAATTTTTGATTAACTATTTTGAATTTACCATTTTATGAATTTTTTGTTTCCAATTTACTTCATTTAAACCTTTGTTCTCCGATATTTGTTTTACTTATACGTGCAGCAACTCAAAGACGTTTTGGACTTAAATGATATAACAATTACATTAAAATTTTAGTTTTAATAAATTGGTTAATTTTAGTACAAATATATTTATTGAATTAAATGAAAACTTTCCCAGGACGCTCCCACCCTTCATCATTTTTCATCCCTCCAAAGATCGGAGGGAACAGAAAGTGATTGCCATTCTTGGATTCGCGATTCTGTAGAGAATCGGGGGTTTACTGGTATTGAAGAATGTAACGCTGCCCCACAATTATACATTTATTGAGTACTGTTGATCAGTATTAAAAAATCAAGGTTAAATTAACTGTGATTCAATGCTGTACATCAATAAAATATAAAAACTTCCAAGGGGATGAATACTTTTTATAGGCACTGTATATATTAAGTACTGCTAAGATCTGGGTTAATTTCAGTTTTTTACAACATTTAAATTAATCCTCTTGGGTTCTTTTTATAGTTGTCAATAGTGAATAATAGTGAATAGTGAAACCAAATAATCAGATTGTAATTCAGACCTATGAATGTAATATTCCATTCTTCACCCTGTTAAGTAAGCGAACCAGCCACAGTGGTGCAACATCAAAGGCTTGTACGAACCAAATCATAAACATATATATATGCAAATACACTGTCACACACGTGCACATGGAAGGGCTTCAGTAAGGGCAGTTACAAGTCATACCGGGATGTGGCAGAGTGCACTGACTCTTTTTCTCCCTTTCCTGGAGACCATTCACGGGAGATTCCACCTGGCCCTCTTGACGTCACTTCCAGGACCAAGCCTATGGAAGGAGACCTTGCCGGATCCAGCCCCTGTAATGTCACGTCCGAGCTCGAACCAATGGCTGAAGACCTTCATGAGCCAGACCCCTTTAAAAGCCTCCAACTTTTTCCCTATTCCCTCAGTTCTGTTTTGGACTCAGTTTTGTGCACATCAGTGCTGTGTCTATTTGAACGATTTTGCAGCCAGGACATCAATTATACGGGTGGCTGCCCAATACCTTTCTATGACTCTTGAGTTGAGTTTGTGACATTGGCATAGTAGGCAGGATGGAGAAGTCCTGGAAGAAAAGGGGACAGGGCCTGAAATGCATCCAGGTGGGAGCAAACTGGGGCTGAGTTTCAGGCGGCAAGGGTGTCCTGTGGTTCAGCGAGACCCGGTACGGGCTCCACTCCAGGCACGCTTAACTAGGCCACCTAGCGAGGCCAGGGGGTGTGCAGGAGGGGCTCACAGAGTTGGGCTGCTCCAGCTGCTCTCTTGGAGGAGAGTGCCCGCCTCCCTGTGAGACCAGACCCCCAATTGCCATCTAGGGGTGCCCCAGATTAGCAGGTGAGTAAGGTAAGAAAGAGGAGCTTGGAACCAGAGCAGCCGATGGACGCATGAAAACAAGCCCTACCAAGTAACAGAGCAGGTAGTCTGCTATCTGCTCCTGAAAGCACTTCCCCGTGGCTTCACCCAGCCGGACTGGGGTAAGCAGTTTAAGAACCTGGCAGAACTCATAGAGCTTCTGGAGACACAAAGGACGGCCTCACAATCTGAGGGAGCAGAACTGTCCTTTTGTCCAACTCAGCCAGAGTACATCCCAAGATCTAGCCCCACCACCATCCCCCCTCCCCTTACAACCTGGAGCTTGTGCCGACGTCCCCGCTTGGAAGCGAGGAGGAAAGCAGGTGGAGGGCAAGGAGGGGTTGGTGTGCTCTGGCTAACCTGTTGGCGGTCCCATATACAGGCGTGGTGATCGTAAATGAGTACAAGACCACACTCTTATTCGATTCTGGTAGCAATATTACCATTCTTGCCCACCGGTTTGTACTGCTGCGACAGTGGTTAAGGATTAAGACCAGTATAGCCTGTGTCCACGGAGAAATCTGTTTGTACAGCTTCGCCGCTTGTCTCATCAGTTACGGAGGATCGGTACGAAAACTAACCGTGGCCGTCCTTCCGAATCCACCACACCCGGTGATACTGGGGCAGGACTGGTCTAAAATTAAAAGTGGTGAGACACGTACCACTCCTGGTGTTAATTTGGGCCTAGTTATAGACAGGGATAAGCCATCTCAAGTTGCCTCCACACCGTGTAACCAGCTGGCAGAGAGAGATGAAGAAGCCTCCCTGAGTGACACGGCAACTCCCGAAATCAGTTACAGCATATGGGTGGCTGCCCCAAACCTTTCTATGATTCTGAGTCAAGTTTGTGACAACACATGCACATATATACACACATACACACATATACATACATATATATTTTTATTATGACTTTATAAAGATAAGGCAGAAATTATTTTCAGACCTATGAATATGTATTATATGTGTATATATTTGTAATGATAGGAATAAAACTTCTTACTAAACATCAAAATCATATATACAGCTCTTGAACAAATAAGCAGTGTCATTGTTGGTAACATTCATAGGCAATGACCATGATTATGTTTTAATGAAAAAGCATTTTAGACTTAAAACTGTAAATTCTATTATATAGTAATTCTGAGGTGGTTTTCTCAATACAACTAATTAAAAATCCTTTTTTTTTAAATAATGATGCAGTTGAGTGGTGAAATAATTATTTCTGATATTGAGAAGTAGGATAACAGTTAAAATTCTATCCCTGAAAATTCGGAAGAACAAACTGTTGTGTGCATTAATAAGTGAAAAAAATATTGCACTGAAATTCACCACAAGTGTGTGTATATGCCTCATATTCCCCACATGCTTACAACTATGAAGAGGTTTCTGATGGCAATAAGCATCAAGAATAAGTAGTATTCTGTATTATAAAGAAATGCACGATCTAAAGTGCAAAATGTAAAGAACAACAAATAAACTTACAGTTAAAATACTATTAATAATAAGTTAATGGTGGATCAGTTTATTATAAAAGATTACAAGGGTTATGTAAAATACTTTAAAAATAATCTATAAAAGGGCACAAACATCACAAAAAAAAGCAGTACACCTTTTTTGTTGCAAATGTCTCTGGGTTCTAATGTTTTGATTTTTACTAATATTTCATTACTATGCTAAAGCTAAAATCATAAAAGTATCAATAGATATTAATCATTATTAATTAGAATAAAATTAACTAAAAATGTTTGCTATTCAAGTAAAAGATTGTTTAAATATAGCAATTATATAAAAAGAAGGAAGCAAGAAGTTCACTGAAATAAAATAAAAATACAAAGAGATAAATGACTACTGCCTTTGGTCTCTTTCAGATCATTACAGGAATATTTTCACTATCAATATTAAATTTATCCAAAAGTCAAACAGCACCAGTTGTAATTAGGCATTCAGTACATTCACAATGTACTGTATTATGAACTACAGTTTTCTCAAATGGACTGCATTAAAAAGCATGCAAAACACTATTAATTATGTATGCCAGTATAAACGTATAGGTGGTGTACTATGAATAAGCAGCAAGCCAAATCACAAATGCACAAAATGTAAGCCTAGCTTTCTTAACAAAAAACATAACAATGAAAGTAACCCCCAGGAAGGTGAATAGCAGGAGAAGAAATAAAGAGAATAATTAATACCAAATAAGAGCAAGCTCAACACCAAAGTTTATACTAGTGTACTATTGCAAACAGAAAATGAAGCTTACTAATTTTACATAAACTAAAGCAGCTACCAGAAACTAAATGACTAAATAGAGCTTCCAAAGTTCTATGGCAATTAAATGAAGTTTAAAAGGAACAATTTGATTTTGTTGGTTTTTATAAGGATCTGGTGGACAATAACCAATTTTGTCCTCAATTAACTGACTGACTTTGCTGATCTACAGGGTTAGTCAACATTATGTTAACATTTAAATGGTGGAAACAATTTATTCACAAAACATACTTCATATGTAAGATGAGCTACAGGAATCTCTCAACCTGTTCACCATAATGTTCAACACACGTACCATATGTGTCACATAAATTGTCCACACAAATTGTATATAAGTATAAACATAGCCATACCATTAGTGTTAACATAACTTTGACTCTCCCTGTATTGCCAATCTTTGTACATATATCCCTGAGTAATTATTTCACATTAAATATTTTCTTCATCTATTTTCTAAATGGAGGAGTTTTTCTGATTTTGTATAAACAAGATGCATCATTATTTATCTTAATGTTCTGTAATGTATTCACAATAATGAAACACTGAAATAAAAAAAAACTTATTTAAAATAGAAAAAACAAAAATTAAGTACTATATTATATAATTTAGACAAGCAAAATGTTACAATTTTCATATGCACTAATTATTCAGCACAAGTTATTATTTGTACTGTTAACTAAAACTGCCTAGGTAAAATAGCCTTTTCAGTTTGGGATGCACTTACCGAAATTTGTCTTTCCTGGATTTCCTCTGGCAGGACAAAGTGTCCTTGATAAAAGTCACCAACTCTAAAAGCAAATAACTCTGTTTCCTTCTTGACAGTCTCATAGTCAGGTAAAGGTATGACATTTTTATTTAATTCTTTGGAAGGGCCAGTCAATTGCAAGCCACTTTGTACTTCCAACTCACAGTCAACAAGACTAATATTATTAGTCTCTACAGCTAAGTCATCCTCATCAAGCTCTTCTTCAACTACTGGAACAGCCACAGAACACTGGCATTTTGGTTTATAGTCCACACCATAGATAAATTTAAGTGTCTCTGCCGTCTTCCATTCAGCTAGTGTTTCTTTAAGCTTCTTCAGTAAACATTTCTTTAGAATTAGAGGTTCTGTGTTTTTCTTTGTTTCAGCTCTTGTATATTTTTCAAGCAAATTTTTTAACCCATCTGCCCCTTTCTTACTTATACCTACTGAGTCAATATCTGAAGTGAGGTCTATACTTAGATTTTCATCCTTAGGATTAACTGAAGAGCCATCTTTCTCAATCTCATCTTTCATAAAAGCTTGAGCAGACACATGTGAAGTCTTATCACTACTTATGATGCATGTGCTGAATGCCTTTGTACATTCTGCTAAAGAACTGCTCTCACATTCACTTTTGACCTGTATGGAAGTCTCACTGTTTTCTTCTTTAATGGTGGTCATTTGTCCTGATTTAGTACACAGAGCTTGCTTTTTTTCTGTTCTGTTTGTCGTAGCATTAGCACCAGTTATAAAACTGGACACAAAATCCTGTTCTGGTCCACTGTCATCACTTTCACTTTCTGAGGAGGCTGAAGGCATATCACTCTTCATTAATTCAGGGAATTCAATTTCAGATTCCCTAATCCGATCAGCAGAAAGCTTTATTTCCTGCCCAGCAATGCCACTAAAAAAACAAAACAAAATTTAAAAAATTATCTACAGATCTTATTTACACAATTTCTTTATAGTAATGCTTTCTAAAGATTACATTTTATACCTATGTTCATCAGAACATTGTAGTGAAATACATTTTTTGAAATATAAACCCTTATTTTATTTACGTCATAAATGTCTTACTATAAATAAATAGCAAAAAATATCACAATAATGAAGCAAGTTTACTACAAAAAAAGCATGTATTTTAATTATCCAGTCAGTATTGCTATCATATTGTAAGGTACATGTGAAATAAAAAAAAAAGTGCAAAAGTGTGTGTGATTGTTCTGTTGCTGAAAAGAAGTCAGTAGATCCCCTCACTCCCCACATACAGTTTGATAAGAATAATAAAATATAAGATGAAGATTTGAATGATTACTTCATCTTCATGTTGATAAAATAATCATTTTTGTAATATGCTGGAAAAGTTCTTACTACCATTTAAAGACTTAACTACTTTACTTCCAGATGCTTTAAATGGTGTTACTGTAATCTACAATAAAGTCAAAATGCAACAGAAAAGATGTAGGAAGTAGCAAATACAGCGCATCACTTTTTCCTCATCTTGTTATGTTACAGCCTTATTCCAAAATGGATTAAATTGATTTTTTTTCCTCAGAATTCTACACACAACACCCCATAATGACAACGTGAAAAACGTTTACTTGAGATTTTTGCAAATTTATTAAAAATAAAAAAATTGAGAAAGCACATGTACATAAGTATTCACAGCCTTTGCCATGAAGCTCAAAATTGAGTTCAGGTACATCCTGTTTCCCCTGATCATCCTTGAGATGTTTCTGCAGCTTAATTGGAGTCCACCTGTGGTAAATTCAGTTGATTGGACATGATTTGGAAAGGCACACACCTGTCTATATAAGGTCCCACAGTTGACAGTTTATGTCCGAGCACAAACCAGGCATGAAGTCAAAGGATTTGTCTGTAGACCTCCGAGGCAGGATTGTCTCGAGGCACAAATCTGGGGAAGGTAACAGACATTTCTGTTGCTTTGAAGGTCCCAATGAGCACAGTGGCCTCCATCATCCGTAAGTGGAAGAAGTTCAAAACCACCAGGACTCTTCCTAGAGCTGGCCGGCCATGTAAAGTGAGCGATCGGGAGAGAAGGGCCTTAGTCAAGGAGGTGACCAAGAACCCGATGATCACTCTGTCAGAGCTCCAGAGGTCCACTGTGGAGAGAGGAGAACCTTCCAGAAGGACAACCATCTCTGCAGCAATCCACCAATCAGGCCTATACGGTAGAGTGGCCAGACGGAAGCCACTCCTTAGTAAAAGGCACATGGAAGCCCACTTGGAGTTTGCCAAAAGGCACCTGAAGGACTCTCAGACCATGAGAAACAAAATTCTCTGGTCTGATGAGACAAAGATTGAACTCTTTGATGTTAATGCCAGGCATCGCGTTTGGAGGAAACCAGGCACCGCTCATCACCAGGCCAGTACCATCCCTCAGTGAAGCGTGGTGGTGGCAGCATCATGCTGTGGGGATGTTTTTCAGGGGCAGGAACTGGGAGACTAGTCAGGATAAAGGGAAAGATGACTGCAGCAATGTACAGAGTCATCCTGGATGAAAACCTGTTCCAGAGCGCTCTTGACCTACGACTGGGTCGACGGTTCATCTTTCAGCAGGACAACGACCCTAAGCACACAGCCAAGATATCAAAGGAGTGGCTTCAGGACAACTCTGTGAATGTCCTTGAGTGGTCCAGCCAGAGCCCAGACTTGAATCTGATTGAACATCTCTGGAGAGATCTTAAAATGGCTGTGCACCGACGCTTCCCATCCAACCTGATGGAGCTTGAGAGGTGCTGCAAAGAGGAATGGGCGAAACTGGCCAAGGATAGGTGTGCCAAGCTTGTGGCATCATATTCAAAAAGACTTGAGGCTGTAATTGCTGCTAAAGGTGCATCGACAAAGTATTGAGCAAAGGCTGTGAATACTTATGTACATGTGATTTCTCAGTTGTTTTTACTTTTAATAAATTTGCAAAAACCTCAAGTAAACTTTTTTCACTTTGTCATTATGGGGTGTTGTGTGTAAAATTCTGAGGAAAAAATGAATTTAATCAATTTTGGAATAAGGCTGTAACATAACAAAATCTGGAAAAAGTGATGTGCTGTGAATACTTTCCGGATGCACTGTAGTTCTTACTCTGTGTTAGCATCCAGTGAGTTTTAAAGCCCATTTCATCATCTTTGTCCCAATACACATTTATATTTAACTTAAAAAACAAATTAATGTTTGTAACTGACAGAAAACACTGCAAATACAATATATAAGATTGTTTTTTTTACAGTTCTAAGAATAAACTAGGACATCAACAGTAAACTTGATTGTTGTGAACTACATTTACTAGGGCTTTAAAAAAAAAGGGCAAAAACCTGAATAATTACCCTCTATAATATCGCCACGTGTAAATATTAATTAACAAATAACACTTAGTAAGAATATGAAGGGCTTGATGTTCTTTCCCCACATTCACAATACTACCAAGGACAAAGTTCTAACAAACAAAGATAGTCAAACAAAATATTCTATCACTGCCTACCACTGAATCACGTTTTAAGCACAACAACATTTTCCCTTTTGAAATGTACTACCTTAGGTCTATTAGATTTTTTTCTCTCTTAGCACAAGTCAAGTGTTTTCTCACATCATTTTATAACCTAAGTGAACTTTGGCAGAGAGGGGCAGTTCTACCTTTAAGTAACTTTAGTTTCAACTAAATTCCCAGAAACCGCTGCATGTCTGTTGCATCATCAAAGACAAGTTCTTTAAAGATGCTGCACACACATTTTGTAAAAAATAAATTCTTGGCACATGCTGTCAAACATACTTCCTAATTGTTTTATAACCTTCTCCCGATTTCCAATAGGTGGAAATGAACATATAACAATATGGTGCTTTTACCCACCTGAAAAACAGTTAAAAACACACACCCCTCGGTCTTTAGTTTTGAGAGTTACCTTTTCTCTTTGGCAAAAAAAAAACAGCCAAAAGGGGAATCATCATGTTGCTTAAAGCATACTTCTCTCAAATTACACATGAAATTGGAAGTCTGTGCAAAATTCTGTTGCTTATTGAAAGCAACATTTGGACCAACAAATATTCAAGCAATTCTTCATAGGAAATACATAATAATATAACAAGTTGTTGCCATATAGCATTTAGCTTAGGTTCACTGTAGTTTAACAGCTATATTAGTGTTTTCGCTAAACATTTGAAATGAAATGTCAAAAATCACTTGTAATAAGAACGGCAAGAACAAATATTATGTAATAGCTATTGCTGATATATTTTTATTGTTCCTTTGTGTGCAACTTTCATCACAATGCAATAGAAATGTAAACTAAGAGCAGCTGCACAGTAAATCCCACAGTTCAAATACATTAACCTTCCTTTTTAAATAACAAATCTGTACATGTTCCTAGAGTCTCTTCTGTATAAGACATAATCCAATCTCTTTTCATTCAATTTATATGGAAACCTGATGATAGCTCAGATATAATATTACTCTGGCGGAAAAGCATAATAATACAATACAAGAATAATTGTCTTTATAGTAAAACTCTTTGAAAAGTATATTTTCCAAACATTACATACCTTTTTAATAGCTTAGAACAATGGACATCAATACAACGTTTTGGTATGATTTCACATCCCATCCACAGTACATAAGATTAGTAAAACCAAATTAAAATATCCAAAAATAGCAAACGGCAATGCCAGCATTCCATTTTTAAACGCCTACTATAGTCAAACTAAGATAATGTATAAACAATGCAAGGTCAAAACACATTAGTAAACAGAATTATTTAACAAAAATGACTTAACAGAATATTGATTTTTAGAAAGCAAAGTAATTTACTGAACAAGACATTGGCAATAATATAGAATCACATTTATGACTTAGAATGTTATTTGCACAAACACATGGCATTGATTTGTGCATAACTTCTGCTTTCAAAAATAAATATTGCTACTTCTATGATGTTTGCAGAAGATCTGGATTGACTTCCTGATTTTTCTTCAAATAATCTATGGTTGGGGATTAAAACTACAATCCTTTTTCAAATATTCGACAAAAACCTAATATTCACTACCACCAAATAATCAACACCTTGTTAAAAATGTCATGGCTTAGGGCAGGGGTGGCGAACTCCAGGCCTCGAGTGCCACAATGGCTGCAGGTTTTCATTCTTACCATCTTCTTAATTAGTGACCAGTTTTTGCTGCTGATTACTTCTTTTAATTAACTTGACTCTGGCCCCATAGTTGTTTCTTTTTCTTTAATTAGCTGCCAAACAATAATGAAACACAAAACAAGCCACCACATGACCAGCTCCCCTGTGTCCATTACACAATATTTGAAATTAAAGAGAGGTGATGGTCTTGGTAAGGTTGATCTCTCAGGTCACCAAAACATTTTGACGGTGCTCTTAGAAAGATCAGAAAAACAACAGTTTTCAAATGTGTGCTGTGGCAGAATGAGAGCAGCAACAAGCCATGGAATTAAATAATGGGTTTAATTAACAGCAAGAATTGGCTTCTCATTGAGAAAGTGATTAGAGTGAAATTGGTTGGAGTTTGAAGCCCCAGTTTAGCTGGTCATCTGTTAGCTCGTTCACATCTCATTTCTGCTTGGCTATCATTTAATGAAGAAAGGAATCAATTCAGAGGGCTGAACTCTTCTAACAATTAAAGTGATGGGGAAAAAGTTAATTAGCAGTGAAAACTGGTCGCTGATTAGAAGGGTTAGAACGACAACCTGTAGCCACTGTGGCACTCCTGGGGCCTCATGTATAACGCTGTGCGTAGAATTCACACTATAACATGACGTAAGCACAAAAGCCGGAATGTGCATACGCACAGAAAAATCCCGATGCAGTAATCTGTGCGTTCGCCAACTTCCGCGTTCTTCTGCTACATAAATCCCAGTTAGCGTGAATAGTAACGCGCTTGCTGTCCCGCCCAAACTCCTCCCAGAATTACACCTCTTTGAATATGCAAATCAATATAAATAGCCCTTAAGCTCAGCCTTCTGTGAAAAGACAATGGGAAATGCACGGGGGAAATATAACAATTTCAGCGAATACCAAGTGGAGGCAAAGGAAAAACATACTATTTGTTGGTTTAAACAGTGGAATAATCAACAAAAGGAAGTTGATCGAGTGACATAGTGTGTTGGAGAAACTTGAAAGCTCAAGTTCACAAAGTCGCACAGTGCCAAAATAAAAAGAAGTTGTCAGATATCAAAGTCACCATGAAAAGGGAGTCGTAGCCCACCGTCTGAGCTTATTAGGGTATAGACAATAAAAAACTGGCACACAGTGGGGAAAAAAGCACGAAATGTCAACTTTAATCTTGAAATTTCCACTTTAATCACGTAGTTTATTTTGTCATTAAAGTAGATCATCATAAACTTCATCTTAAAATCATTTAATTTACTAGTTTCTCAAAACCCATTGTAACTAAAGTAGCAAATTAAATGCTTTGTTATGTGCTTCCGTTCTTTCTCTTTCTCCGACAGGACACAGAACCCATTAAAGTCCATCTTCCGTGGGTGTGTGGTCGCCAGGGAGCTTCAACAAGACTGATGGAAAGTGGGTATACGAGTTACGTCTGAGGCAGAAAGAGGCTGGCAAAAGAGTGAAGAAGCTGGGAAATGCCATCAAAGTGGTCGCTAAGTTCTGTGTCTGTGAATGCTGATCTCGTACCTCCTTTTTTATAAGCTTCTCCAGCAGTCCCACCCCTTCGGACAGTTGAGCATCTACATGAGATATAATGTCTTTGTGGTTAGTAAAATAACGGTGTGCCTTGGGATGATTTTGGTTACAAAACGCGTGCCACTACAGGAAAAAATTTTGTGGAATACTGGGAAGACTAAAGCATTCAGAACAATTTAAATGATCAAAAAGTGTAATCAGTATAAAGAACTGAAAACATATTTTTAAGTAGCAACACACCATAATGATGGTTATTCAATTGCCTAGCACACACACTCACACAATTGCCAATCACTTTACAATCATATTTTTAGGATGTGGTTACTTCTGCTGCTTCACTTCTACAAGATTCCTGGGTTCTAATCTCGATTTCTGCAAGCATATTCTCTGTAGACGCTGCATACTGCTGACTTAACCAAACTGGCAAATTTATACTGTTGTGAATACAAGAATGTGTCCAGCAAAGGGCTGGCTTCCCATCCAGTGTTGGTTTCTGACTTCAAGCCCATGTTGCTATACCCCAAACAGAACTGGATTATATAGGCTAAAAAAATGATTAATTATGCCCCAAGCTGCTTCAATGAAAAAAACTAAAGACAAGGTGACCTTGCATGAAGCTTGCATCAACTGGGTGTGTAACACCTGCGAACACTCATACAGATCTGAATAATTCCCTAGTATGTCAATCAGAAACTGAAGTGATGATGAAGCATAGTGTTCTAACTCTTGCAAAGTCAAACAAAATTACATACAGCATAATTAAACTGCTTCAAATTGCATATTGCTCTTTTTTTTTTAAACTGTACTTTGTACACAAAAGCTATTATGTCATACATACGAGACAGTAAGCCCCTGTGTATTTTTTTTTTTACACTTTGGCATTCAGTGCTTGTGTACTTCACTTTCTTTCATAGCAGTTTAACTTCTTACCTCTGCACTAATTTCACTTGCTCAATAGTTTCCCCATTGATAATGAATGCACACTTTTATTGGTAGTGTGATATAACTGCAAACAGGTTCAAACTGTCTGCTTCAAAAATCGATAGTTTGATGTGAAACATATATTGTAATTACTTCATAGAGTATGCAGCAATATAGCAACGCAGCACACAACTGATAACATTAATGAACAAAGAACACCTCAAAACAAGTTAATCAATTTCATGTTACTGACTGTTGAAAATATATACCTTAACATGCTGCCTATATTTTAATCTCACTTAATTATAAACCGGATAAGTGATTTCGATCATCAATGGGGCCAATTCTACGTATTCAAAACATTCTTTTTATTCCTGAGAAAAGGATTTATTCTGCATACTTGCTACAGACACTTAATTGCAGAGGCTAGTTTAGAGATAATACAATTAAAAGTGTGCACCTGCTTAATTTGTCTCATAGCTCTCTACTCCATCTTATGGATGAAAAAGATATTGCAATGCAAGTGAAGTCAATGATAATGATGAAGAAGAGAGGATACAAACATACATACATATACAGTATATATATATATATATATATATATATATATATATATATATATATATATATATATATATATATACACACATACAGTATGTACACATACATAAATATATATACTTTCACAATACATATATACATATAAATATACACACACCCAAATATATATATATATATATATATATATATATATATATACACACACATATATACACACACATATATATAGAGACACACACATAAATACATATACACACATATATAAGGAATATGTCCTTTCTTTTGTCTTTCTCTAGTCTTAATATTTAAATCATAGCTACTAAAAGAGGACTATATATAAAGGTTCAAAGTTTCCTAGCTTTCCTAGTTTTTCCACTATTCCTAGTGAGCATGTGCCCCCTGCTGGACACAGCTTGTGAAAATGGCTATTTACCATATGGAGATGAACTGGTTCTCTCACCAGAATCTCCTGAAAAACAAATTTATGTTTAAGAGAGAATGGCAAAAAAATTGGGAATTTAATGTAGTGAAGACAAAAACCATGGTTATATTGAGAACAGAGGTCATTCACCAGATGGGGCCGTTACTGAAAGGGAGACTTCAGAACAAGAAGGAAACCATAAATAGTGACGGGAGTAAATATTAAGAGAGTTGTCAAGCTGAACCATGAACTAAGCTCATGCATGGCAGCTACAGGCAAACTGTCATATGCAACTGATTTAAAGTTCCTAAAGAAAAATAAGTCATAGAAACACAAAGATTGCAGATTACAAATTGTTCTCACTTCTAAACACAAGATTGCAACCACAAAAAATAAGATGCCCAGTGGCTGGGAATGCCAGTTGTGACTGAAACACATTAGTACATTAAATCTCAAAACTTGCAGCTTGAGCAGCAGAATACAGGCTGTGCAACTCATAAGGTCTGCACATGTACTAAACACTACACTGGACAAGTACTAGAAAAAAAGATGCAATGGCTGAAGTCCAAGGAGAAGATTACAGACCATCTGGAAATCCTTTTGCAAACTCTTTACATTTTCTGCTAGATAAGGGCTGGAATAAATAAGCAGGTAAATATTTTTTTTCTGTCTTTCTGTCAATAAAGGGAAAAGTTTATGCAACTTTTGTTAATATTAGGAGAGCAAATCAAAGCAGAATATGAAGTAAAGCTGGAAAAGACAGAGATGATAATGACCAGGGGCCAAATGTATAAACGGTGCGTACACACAGAAATGTTGCGTAAGAACGTTTCTGTGTTCAAATCGCAATGTATAAAATCTAAACCCTGTCGTAATGCCACGCACATTTCCACGGTACCTCATACCCTGGTGTACACAAGATCTCCGCTCGTTTTTGCAGACTGGGAGCACCCAGCGTCAAAGCAGTGCTACTGTTCCTGTGTGGTTATTCTTTCTTTTTCAGATCCACATCCCTGACGCGGCTTTATAAATACACTGAAATTAACCGCATATTGTTTATTAGTTCAATGCATCTGATTGTAATTAACCTGTAACAATATAATGGTCCATGGAATGGCCAAACTATTCCAAATACAATAGCTGCTTCAGAGTTGTTACTCTTACTGCACCTTCTTCTTCTTTCAGCTGCTCCCGTTAGGGGCTGCCACAGCGGATCATCTTTTTCCATATTATTCTCACTGCGTCACCCAGAATATTTATATCACTGTATCTGAGTGGGGAATCAAAGATCTACGGAATCTGAGAAAGAGAATTATCGGTATACAGCATCAAGCACACACTGCCTCAGCCATGCTGTCTATTGAACTGCTTTCACACGGCAAACGTTTCAAAGCCTTTCCTGTACGGGCCTTGCGGTTCAGAAACAGTTTCATCCCAAGAACTATAAACACCCTCAATCAATTGCTCCTTGTAGAACTGTTTGTACTTATAAGTACAATTAACTCATTGTAAACTTGCACTACAGTTATAATATTGCACAACCTGAGCCACTGTATAAAGCGTGTAATTACATATGATGACAATATAATTTTTAAGATGAAATGCAGCAAAATATGTTTATTATATTATACAGATAAATCAAACTTCATTTAAATAATCTATACTGGAGCCAATCCCAGTCAACACAGGGAGCAAGGCAGGAAACAAACCCCGGGCAGAGCGGCAGCCAACCACAGTAATCTATATTGTTAATAATTAAACATCCCAGGACACGGTGCCCCAGCGCAAGCTAGGAGCTGGCGCTCCGTTTACGGATTGCTCCTGCATCGTGCTGTATTCTTCCTTGTGCTGGCGCGAAACTGGAAGAATAGATGGATAGAATAATTAAACATGTACTACGAAGATATTTCAATGTTCCTTAAAAGTTTTGAAGAATTGGTGTTCTAATCTTACAGATGGCTTAACGTCTATTACAGAGCTGATTGTGTGGCGTTTGGGTATTTGGAGAAAGAAAAGAAAGCACAGGAATTGGGGGTTAGTACATTTGAAAGAGACAGCACTGTTACAATAAAATATTTCATCGAAGGTCGCGCATGGCGCAACAAGCATCTTGCGTGAGACATGAACAACAACATTTATTTATATAGCACATTTTCATACAAAAAGTAGCTCAAAGTGCTTTACATAATGAAGAGTAGAAAAATAAAAGACACAGTAAGAAAATAAAATAAGTCAACATTAATTAACATAGAATAAGAGTAAGGTCCAATGGCCAGGGTGGACAGAAAAAACAAAAAAAAAACTCCAGACAGCTGGAGAAAAAAAATAAAATCTGTAGGGATTCCAGACCATTAGACTGCCCGGTCCCCTCTGGGCAATCACTGTGCCACCGTGCTCTCATGTTTAATAACATGATTTAACTCCTATCATCATGAAAATGATATCACGTATACATCTCAGTATTTTAATTATTCAGAGAGCTGTAATATCACGAATGTAATGGATTCTGTGTCCTGTCGAAGGAAGAGAAAGCCCGGAAGCACATAGTGATTCACATACACAGAACATATTGAAGATCAAATACAAAACATAGCATTTAACAAGCTACTTTAGTTACAATGGGATTGGAGAAACTAGTAAATTAAACAATTTTAAGATGAAGTTTATGATGTTCTACTTTAATGAACTACGTGATTATCCACCCATCCTACTCCGCTTCCCACTGTGTGCCTATTTTTTTTTTGTCTGTACCCTAATAAGCTTTCATATGACACTCAGGCGGTGGGCTACGACTCACATTTTCACAGCGACTTTGATATGTGACTTCTTTTTTATTTAGGGTACTGTGTGACTTTGTGAAGTTGAGCTTTCGAGTTTCTCTGACACTCTGTCATTCGATCAACTTCCTTTTGTTGATTATACCACCATTTAAACCAACAAATAATATGTTTTTCCTTGCCTCCACTTGGTATTCGCTGAAATTCTTATATTTCCCCCGTGCTTTTCCCATTGTCTTTTCACAGAAGGCTGAGCTTAAGGGCGATTTATATTGATTTGCATATTCAAAGAGGCATAATTCTGGGAGGAGTTGAGGCGGGACAGCAGGTGCGTGCACGTGCATTACTTTTCACGCTGACCAGGATTTACGTAGCAGAAAAACGTGGATGTTTGCGTACGCACAGATTTATGCATCTGGATTTTTCTGTGCATACGCACATTCCCGCTTTTGTGCTTATGCCATGTTATAGTGCGAGTTCTATGCACGGCGTTATACATGAGGCCCCAGGTGAATATGTAGAGTGTCATAGATGGAGAGGAAAATGAATACTGATAAAAAAAAAGGATTTAGTGTGGAAGTAATAGGTGTTGTGTTGAGTTGAAAGAGACTATGGTGATTTGAATTTATGGAACAATTGGCTGCATGTGGTCTTAGGGACAAAAAACAACCCGAAGATCTCTAGCAGTTTTACTATATTGGTGAACTTGCAGACGAGTCAGCTAAGTGGGCCAGGACAGTTTGTATCTTGTTCGAGACAGAACATGTAGCTGACTGCAGCTGGGGCACAAATTGAGTGGGACAGGCTGGAACCTGTCTCAGGCAAACATATGGTAGCTCATTGTGTGAACGTACAACGTGCATGTACCACAAAGCTGAGTTTGTCTGCTTGGGCTGAATGAGAAGTGAGGTGCATGCAAGCACCGAAAAAATGTAAGAATGAAAGCAAGTCATACTTATATAAGCTTCTACATCTTCCATAGAATTCACACCAACTCCCGTGCCTATGGTTGAGCGTGAGCACAGCGGACTGCTACACACACACAGGTCCTTCGTTTATATACCAAGTACACTACAGTATGTCTAAAAGGCATCAGAAAGTTAAAGTGAAGAGGATAGGCATTACAGAAGGCCAAAGAAGACATGGCTGAAGGTGGTGTCAGATGATATAAAAGAAAAGTCTCACTACAAAGGATGCTCAGATGCGCATACAGTGGAGAAAAACAATCTGGCAAGCAATTGGCTAACCTGAATGAACATGGCAAACAGCTGTTAAACCAATGATAATGACAATTTGTGCTTTTAAATTTCTTTACACTACAATATACAACTACAGTATATAAATCTCCAAATGTGATTGTCATGTTAAAAAGAAACCACACCCTATGAAACATTTGTTCTTTTTTGAAATATGTGGACATATTAAGATTTGACATTCATTTATACAGTATCACTAGATAAAGGTGAAGTAATGGGGGAAAAATATTGAAAATGTGACTTTACAGTAATTTATTCAGGAAAAAATTAACAGATATGCCAAAAAGTAATAAAGTAATAGCTGGAATAGCAGAAATAACCTCAAGGAAGGATTTCCTACTAGTCTCTCACATTAACTGACATTCCATGCAGAATTTTTTCAGCTGTGCAATGTTTGAGTGATTTCTTGCATGCAAAGCTGATTTTAAATCGGATTCAATATATATAGTGGAACTAGCCCCAGACACAGATAGGCAGACATGTTGTTAATCATCACCACACGTTTATTTACAAGTCCAACTACTTACAATGTGCCACACAACCCCAAGACTTCCCCAAAGTCCTGGCCTCGTCACAATGCAGCACTCTCTTCCTGCCGCCTTCTTGCCTCCTCCACCAAGCTCTGTCCTTCTCCTCACTCGACTTCAGCCTTGAATGAAGGGAGGCAGCCTCTTTTATAATCACCCGGATGTGCTCCAGGTGTGTTCCGACAACCTCCCACCGACACGCCCCAGTGTGGCGGAGGTGCTGGCTGCATCCCCGGAAGCACTCCGGGTGTCTCTGCTCTTCTTCCCCCCAGCACTTCCGGGTGTGGCGGAAGTGCTGAGGTCCAGGGTCTCCAAGGCACTGGAGCGCCCTCTGGCGGTGACCACAGGCACCTACAGGGTTGAGCTTCAAAGCTCTGTACCCATGGTCCCCATAGCAACCATGGTGGCTGCCCCCACGTGGTCTGAGATGGGCGTACGCCCTCTTCCGGTCCTCCAAGGCGTCCCAGCCAGGTCGTTGCCCCAGGCATCTGCCACAATACATACACACACTCACATATATACAGTGGTACCTCGGTATACGTCCTTAATCCGTTACAGATCCTTGGGCTTATACCAAACAGGACGTATACCAAACAAATTTTTTCCATAAGAAATAAAAGGAAAATGATTAATTCGTTCCCATGAAAAAAATGATGGGGTTGTATAAAATAATTTAAACACTGCTTAATACTAAAATACATAAATACAAAAGCAATTAGATGAAATAAAAGAAAATTTAACCTCACTTTACTTTTTAATAATGTCTTTGTTTTCCACAATCGTAGATACTGTCGTTCTCGGCATACGGTATGCAGCAGCCATGTCCCGGATACACATGCCACCTTCATACTTTTCAAGAGTCAATTCAAATTTACGCGAAAAAACACAAAGTCACGTGAAAATGCACATAGAGTAATAGTGCGGGTTGTTCACTGAATGCTAGCAGCTGGCATACTGACGCTCGTGGGCAGTCTTTGTCTCGAGAGAGGTAAACAAGGGAAGCATGCGGGTTGTTCACTGTTCACTGAATGCTAGCATCTGGTGTACCGATGCTCATGGGCAGTCGTGGCATTGTCTTGAGAGAGGTAGACTGAAGTAGCGACACACTCAGAGTAACGTTTTGAATGCTGTTTATTTTGAACCATGTTTCAACCAACTCTCCATACAGCGTGCCTTCTAAACCACACCCCTCCCACCGGCAGTCATAAGTCTCAAAAGATGCAGACCATAGCAATCAACACCCGAACATAAAGCAATGGACAAAAGCATCACTGAATAATCATATATAACAGGTAGCATGCGGGTTGTTCACTGAATGCTTGCAACTGCCGTGCTGATGCTCATAGGCAGTCGTGGCTTTGTCTCGAGAGAGGTAAACAAGGGTAGCATGTGAGTCGTATTCTAAACAAAGGTCGTATACCAAGCAAAACTTTTCACGTCCAAAGAGGACGTATACCAAGTTGGACATACACCAAGGTGTCACTGTATATATGTATATATGTAAACTGCTCAAAAAAATTAAAGGAACACTTTGAAAACATATTAGATCTCAATGGGAAAAAGAAATCCTCCTGGATATCTATACTGATATAGACTGGGTAATGTGTTAGGAACGAAAGGATGCCACATCATTTGATGGAAATGAAAATGATCAACCTACAGAGCCCTGAATTCAAAGACGCCCCAAAAATCAGAGTGAAAAAATTATGTGGCAGGTTAGTCCATTTTGCCAAAATTTAATTGCAGCAACTCAAAATTGTACGCAGCACTTTGTATGGCCCCTGTGTTCTTGTATACATGCCTGACAACATCGGTGCATGCTTCTAATGAGATGACAGATGGTGTTGTGGGGGATCTCCTCTCAGATCTGGACCAGGGCATCACTGAGCTCCTGGACAGTCTGAGGTGCAACCTGGTGGCATTGGATGGACCAAAACATAATGTCCCAGAGGTGTTCTATTGGATTTAGGTCAGGAAAGTGTGGTGGCCAGTCAATGGTATCAATTCCTTCATCCTCCAGGAACTGCCTGCATACTCTCACCACATGAGGCCAGGAATTGTCGTGCACCAGGAGCCACTGCACCAGCATAGGGTCTGACAATGGGTCCAAGGATTTCATCCTGATACCTAATGGCAGCCAAGGTGCCTTTGTCAAGCCTATAGCGGTCTGTGTGACCCTCCATGGATATGCCTCCCCAGACAATCATTAACCCACCACCAAACTGCTCATGCTGAATGATGTTACAGGCAGCATAATGTTCTCCATGGCTTCTCCAGACCCTTTCACTTCTGTCACGTGCTCAGGGTGAACCTGCTCTCATCTGTAAAAAGCACAGGGCACCAGTGGTGCATCTGCCAATTTTGGTATTCTATGGCGAATGCCAATCGAGCTGCATGCTGCTGGGCAGTGAGCTCAGGGCCCATTAGAGGACATGGGGCCCTTGGGTCACCCTCATGAAGTCTTTCTGGTTGTTTGGTCAGAGACATTCACACGCCTGCTGGAGGTCATTTTGTTGGGCTCTGGCAGTGCTCTTTCTGTTCCTCCTTGCCCAAAGGAGCAGATACTGGTCCTGCTGATGGGTTATGGACCTTCTATGGCCCCCTCCAGCTCTCCTAGAGTAACTGCTTGTCTCCTAGAATCTCCTCCATGCCCTTGAGACTGTGCAGGGAGACACAGCAAACCTTCTGGCAATGACACGTATTGATGTGCCATCCTGGAGAAGTTGGACTACCTGTGCAACCTTTGTAGGGTCCAGGTATCACCTCATGCTACCAGTAGTGACACTGACTGTAGCCAAATGCAAAACTAGTGACGAAACAGTCAGAAAAGATGAGGAGGGAAAAATGTCAGTGGCTTCCACCTGTTAAACCATTCCTGTTTTGGGGGTCATCTCATTGTTGCTCCTCTAGTGCATCTGTTGTTAATTTCATTAACACCACAGCAGCTGAAACTGATTAACAACCCCCTCTGCTACTTAACTGACCAGATTAATATCCCATAAGTTTCATTGACTTTATGCTATACTCCTACGCAGCCATGATGTTGCGATTGATGCAGAATGTGGTCTGGCATTATCTTGTTGAAAAATGCAGGGTCTTCCCTGAAAGAGATGACGTCTGGATGGAAGCATATGTTGTTCTAGAACCTGAATATATTTTTCTGCATTGATGGTGCCTTTCCAGACATGCAAGCTGCCCATGCCACACACACTCATGCAACCCCATACCATCAGAGATGCAGGCTTGTGAACTCAGCGTTGATAACAACTTGGGTTGTCCTTGTCCTCTTTGGTCCGGATGACATGGCGTCCCAGATTTCCAAAAAGAACTTCGAATCATGACTCGTCTGACCACAGAACAGTCTTCCATTTTGCCACACTCCATTTTAAATGATCCCTCGCCCAGTGACAACGCCCGAGCTTGTGGATCTTGCTTAGAAATGGCTTCTTCTTTGCACTGTAGAGTTTTAGCTGGCAACGGCGAATGGCACGGTGGATTGTGTTCACTGACAATGGTTTCTGGAAGTATTCCTGAGCCCATTCTGTGATTTCCTTTACAGTAGCATTCCTGTTTGTGGTGCAGTGTCGTTTAAGGGCCCGGAGATCACGGGCATCCAGTATGGTTTTACGGCCTTGACCCTTACGCAGAGATTGTTCCAGATTCTCTGAATCTTCGGATGATGTTATGCACAGTTGATGATGATAGATGCAAAGTCTTTGCAATTTTTCGCTGGGTAACACCTTTCTGATATTGCTCCACTATCTTTCTGCGCAACATTGTGGGAATTGGTGATCCTCTACCCATCTTGGCTTCTGAGAGACACTGCCACTCTGAGAAGCTCTTTTTATACCAATCATGTTGCCAATTGACCTAATTAGTGTTTATTGGTCTTCCAGCTCTTCGTTATGCTCAAATTTACTTTTTCCAGCCTCTTATTGCTACTTGTTCCAACTTTTTTGGGATTTGTTGACACCGTGAAATTTTGAATCAACATATTTTTCCTTTAAAATGATACATTTACTCGGATTAAATGTTTGATCTGTCATCTACGTTCTATTACAAATAAAATATTGACATTTGCCATCTCCACATCATTGCATTCAGTTTTTATTCACAATTTGTTTAGTGTCCCAACTTTTTTGGAATCCGGTTTGTACATATATATACACATACATACACATATACATATATACATACATATACATATATACACATATATAAATACATATACATATATATATATACGTACATATAAATACATACATATATGTATATATATATATATATATATATATATATTGTTTATATCTATACTAATAAAAGGCAAAGCCCTCACTGACTGACTGACTCACTCACTGACTCATTACTAATTCTCCAACTTCCCGTGTAGGTAGAAGGCTGAAATTTGGCAGGCTCATTCCTTACAGCTTCCTTACAAAAGTTGGGCAGGTTTCATTTTGAAATTCTACGCGTAATGGTCATAACTGTAATGGTCATTTACTGTAATGGAGTTGAGCTTGAAAGCCGTGGGGGCGGAGTTTCGTGTGACATCATCATGCCCCCACGTAATCACGTGAACTGACTGTCAACGCACTATGTAGAAAACCAGGAAGAGCTCCAAAATGCGCTGAAGAAAACAGGCATTATATAATTGAGAAGGCAGCGAAACAATAAGAAGCGAGCGAGTGACATATACTACCATATTCATCAGTGCAGCTACTTTGGAAACAAAGCAAGGTATAAACCTAAACTTTAAATTAAGTTCATAGACAGGCTGCCGCTGGCGTTTTTCATGCCCACGGGTAATGCGGGATACAAGTTTAATGAGAGGACGCAGGATATAAATGAGAGTTTTGATCACTTTGTAACTAAGTTAAAATTGCAGGTGAAGGGGTGTGCTTATGCAAATTCCAAGAGACTGTGTTTGTGGGGGATTGACAGTTAAGGCGGGTGGAGGAGTCACGTCATCATATCCCCTCCCATTTACCTCATTTTACTCTGAGCTGAGCTGAGCTCCGCGGCTAACGCCGTCTTCCGAAGCAACTTCGTCACACTGCCAACTAAAGTCAAAACTTAAATATATAAAGTCAGCGTCGGAATATATAAACTCAGCGCTGGAATATATAAAGTCAAATCTTGAATATATAAAGTCAGCGTCGGAATATATTGTCACGCTTGGGTCACAGATTTGCACAGAGACACAGGAGGTCGTAGAAACAAGAAGGATTTTTATTCAAACACTGCAAACACATGAGCTTAAACGTGCTCCATGACAAGTCAGAGATGACAGTTCCGCTAGGAGCAGAGAGAGACAGCGATGCAAGTAAACAATCAATTTTCAACTGACAGGCGCTGCACAAGGCTTTTACGTTAGCGGAGTATCGAGCGAGATTTGCATTACGCGTTATAGCGCAAGTGAGAAAGTAAGGAGCAATGTGAGGGTAGTCTGTGTTTCAGGGGTTGTGGTTTTCCAAGAGGCGTCTGTATCTTCTTGGGGTGTGATCAGCCCTCCAGCTCACACCCTCCCCCTCAGCTTTATTCACATTTCCGTGAATCAAGCGACTCTCTGTACCAGGTTCATTTAGTCTTTATAATACGTCTGCGTTGACGTGTTCAGAACCTGGTCGATGTTTTACTGTGAAACGGTAAAAGTTGTAAGCCCGGAAACCATCTCATGAGGCGAGAGTTTGTATCTTTCTGTCAGTATGACCATTGAAGTGGAGCATGATCAGTTACCAAAGTGAAGTTTCGTCCCCACACGTAATAGCGAAGCCCTCCAGCTCACAATATAAAGTAAGCGCTGGAATATATAAAGTCAAAACTTCAATATATAAAGTCATCGTCGGAAAATATACAAAATCAGTGCTGCAATATCCATCCATTTCCCAACCCGTTGAATCCGACCACAGGGTCACGGGGGTCTGCTGGAGCCAATCCCAGCCAACACTGGGTGCAAGGCAGGAACCAATCCTGGGCAGGGCAAATGCATCATTTTCAAAACATTAACCGAACAGTGTTTTTTTAATTTATTTTTCTGAATACGTTTTTGTTAACTTACTTCAGTTCAGAGTCGTTTCAATCAATATATTTTGACTTTGAGTTTATATATTCAGGAATGAGTTTATATACTCCGATGTTGACTTTATATAATCAGGAATGACTTTATATATACCGACGCTGACTTTATGTATTCAAGTTTTGACTTTATATATTCCGACAGTGACTTTATATATTCGGGAATGACTTTATACATTCAAGTTTTGACTTTATATATTCTGACGCCGACTTTATATATTCAGAAAAATCAATGTATTTGCCTTTTTCGCCCCCCATAGTATATGTGTGTGTGTATATATGTACACATGTATGTGTATATATATATATATATATATATATATATATATATATATATATATATATACACTGTGTGCACAATTATTAGGCAAGTGAGTATTTTGACCATATCATCATTTTTAATGCGTATATTCCAACTCCAAGCTGTATTAACTTGAATGCTTATTGGATTTAAGCACGTCAGGTGATGTGTATTTGTGTAATGAGGGAGGGTGTGGCCTAAGGAGATCAACACCCTATATCAAGGTGTGCAGAATTATTAGGCAGCTAGTTTTCCTCAGGCAAAATGGGCCAAAAAAGAGATTTAACTGACTCTGAAAAGTCAAAAATTGTAAAAAGTCTTTCAGAGGGATGCAGCACTTTTGGAATTGCTAAGATATTGGTGTGTGATCACAGAACCATCAAACATTTTGTTGCAAATAGTCAACAGGGTCGCAAGAAACGTGTTGAGAACAAAAGACGCAAATTAGCTGCCAAAGATTTGAGAAGAATCAAACGTGAAGCTACCAGGAACCCATTATCCTCCAGTACTTTCATATTCCAGAGCTGCAACCTACCTGGAGTGCCCAGAAGTACAAGGTGTTCAGTGCTCAAAGACATGGCCAAGGTAAGGAGGGCTGAAACCCAACCACCACTGAACAAGAAACATAAGTTGAAACGTCAAAACTGGGCCAAGAAATATCTGAAGACAGATTTTTTCAAAGGTTTTATGGACCGATGAGATGAGAGTGACTCTTGATGGACCAGATGGATGGACCTGTGGATCAGTAATGGGCACAGAGCTCCACTCCAACGTGGAGGTGGGGTACTGGTATGAGCTGGTATTTTTAAAGATGAGCTAGTTGGACCTTTTTGCATTGAAGATGAACTCAAAATCAACTCCCAAACCTACTGCCAGTTTTTTGAAGACACTTTCTTCAAACAGTGATACAGGAAAAAGACCATGATTTTTATGCAGGCCAATGCTCCATCACTTGCATCGAAGTTCTCCACTGCGTGGCCAGCCAGTAAAGGCCTTAAAGATGAAGGAATAATGACATGGCCCCTTCCTCATCTGACCTAAACCCTATCGAGAACTTGTGGGCACTTCTTAAACGCTAGATTTACGGGGAGAAAAACAATACACCTCTCTGAAGAGTGTCTGGGAGGCTGTAGTCACTGCTCCACAAAAGCTGATCGTCAACAGATCAAGAAACTGACAGACTCCATGAATGGAAAGGCTTATGACTGTTATTGGAAAGAAGGGTGGCTATATTGGTCATTGATTGATTGATTTATTTTTTTAAATGTCAGAGATGTTTATTTGTAAATTTTGAGGTGTTTGTTTATTATTCTCACTATAACAGATGAAAATAAACAAGTGAGATGGGAAAATTTTCATTTTTCCTTTAGTTGCATAATAAATCTGCACACTAATAGTTGCCTAATAATTGTGCGCACATATGTATTCCCTGATGATGTTCACACTCACATTTCCGTTGTGAAACATTCAGGTTTATTAACATTTTGGATTGACTGATAGCACTGTGTTTGTTCCATATTAAAATTAATCCTCAAAAATACAACTTGCCTAATAATTCTGCACTCCTGTGTATATATATATATATATATATATATATATATATATATATATATGCCAGCAGCACTCATGACAATGACAAAACAATATATATATATATATATATATATATATATATAGATAGATAGATAGATAGATAGATAGATAGATATAGATATATATATATATAAATAAGACAGCAACACTCATGTCAATGACAAAACAATTACATTAACAATCATGTTACGTTATTTTTAAAATTTTTCCTTTTCTTTTCATAACTTCTTTTATACACTACTTCTCGCTGCGGGTATTCTCTAGTATATATATATATATATATATATATATATATATATATATATATATATATATATATATAGAGAGAGAGAGAGAGAGATGCTTTTATGGTCACATTTTATTTGGATTATTTCTATTTGTATATTTATTTAATAAAAATTAACAAAAAAAAATATCATCCAATAAAATGAAAATGCAAAGTAGAAAAAAACATACCTTTGACCTTGCTTCAGCAGTATCACTTCTGGGTCTCTAAAAGAAATGAAGTATAAGTAATTAAACCAATTAAAAACCTCTAATCATTTCTTATGGAAGGTTAGATTTTAGCACTAAGTATTATATCATGTATAATGAACAATCTGATTTATATAAATATGTGCATTTACTAGTCATTGAAATTCTCTCTCTCACTGCTATTTGAAAAATAGATACAACTTAAAGCAATGCTCCACGCAAAAATTATAATTTTTATATGTTGCCTAAGCCATGTAGTTTGTAGTGATGGTTGAGAAAAATTACTAATCTTTTGTTTTTCATGCTGAATGGAGAGAAAGCAGTTTATAATATAACAGAACCAAACTATGTAAAAAATATCCATTAAAAAAATGTCACGTTAATTACACAGGATTTTCTGAGATGAAGACAGGACTTTTGACCAATCAATGAAAGGGACAGACAGGTCTTCAATACAAAAGGTCTTTCCCATGAGGTTTTAGGCTTCCTCTTTTTTGATGTGTGATGATAACTCCAGAAGTATTTATTTAACTATACTATAGCAAAAAACCTATGCGTTTTACAGGTTTTGAGCATATGACTAGATAATTGACATGTGGACTATGCCAAACAAAAAACTTTTTTTTTACCAGGGATGCTTGACAGATCGTTCGTCATTGTACATAACTGGGCTCTATTATATCATATATAATAATTCTGCATGAAAACAGATTAAAAATGTTTCTCAACCGTCACTATAAACTACATGGGGTAAATAACATATAAAAAATTTAGGTGAATTATTTCTTTAAAATAATACTAACATAATCAAAATCTAAACACTATTACAGTATATCCCTGTAAAGGTGCTTTTCCTAACAACATTTGTCAAGAAGTCATTTTGTCCGGTTTATGACATTTGCTGCCGTAAGACTTACTGTATCCTTAAATCAGTACATGATTTATGAAATGCAACATTTAATGGATAAGTCTATTTAACTAGAATTTCAACCAACATAAACTACTTATACATAATTTTCTAAATCATTTTACACTTGTTCCCAACATTAAGGCTGACTTTAAGAAATCAAACCTCTGAAATGAAGATCAATCCATTATTTTAGAATTTTTGTAAAAAACAGCCTTTGTTGCTTTTATCAAGGTATCTCACACAAGTAATAAGATATTTTGTATAATAATAATAATTTATGTGTATACAGTGATCCCTCGCTATATCGCGCTTCGACTTTTGCGGCTTCACTCCATCACGGATTTTAAATGTAAGCATATCTAAATATATATCACGGATTTTTCGCTGGTTCGCGGATTTCTGTGGACAATGTGTCTTTTAATTTATGGTACATGCTTCCTCAGTTTGTTTGCCCAGTTGATTTCATACAAGGGACGCTATTGGCGGATGGCTTAGAAGCTACCCAATCACAGCACGTATTACATATTAAATAAAACTCCTCAGTGATATACGATGTGCTTCCCACAGGGTGCTTGATTGTTTGCTTTTATCTGTCTCTCTCACTCTCTGTGCCTGACGGAGGGGGTGTGAGCAGAGGAGTTGTTTGCACATAGGCTGTTTGCCAAGAGGATACGGAAGCTCCTCTACAAAATGCCACTTTATCGTGGTGCTTCGGCATACTTAAAAGCACAAAAGCACGTATTGATTTTTTGATTGTTTGCTTTACTCTCGCACTCTCTCTGTGACATTTTCTGCCCCTGACGTTTACTTCTTTGAAGAGGAAGATATGTTTGCATTCTTTTAATTGTGAGAAAGAAATGTCATCTCTGTCTTGTCATGGAGCACAGTTTACAGTAATCCCTCGCTATATTGCACTTCGACTTTCGCGGCTTCACTCTATTGCGGATTTTAAATGTAAGCACATCTAAATAAATATCACGGATTTTTCGCTGGTTCACGGCTTTCTGTGGACAATGGGTCTTTTAATTTATGGTACATGCTTCCTCAGTTTGTTTGCCCAGTGTATTTAATACAAGGGACGCTATTGGCGGATGGCTTAGAAGCTACCCAATCAGAGCATGTATTACATATTAACTAAAACTCCTCAATGATATAAGATATGCTTCCCGCGCGCTGCTTGATTGTTTGCTTCTCTCTATCTCTCTCACTCCCTCTGAATGACGGAGGGGGTGTGAGCAGAGGGGCTGTTTGCACAGAGGCTGTTTGCCTAGAAGATACGGACGCTTCTCTACAAAATGCCGCTTTATCGCGGTGCTTCTGCATACTTAAAAGCACGTATTGATTTTTTGATTGTTTGCTTTTCTTAGCGAGTGCTCTCTCTGACATTCTCTGCTTCTGACGGCGCTCCTTTGAAGATAAGATATGTTTGCATTCTTTTAATTGTGAGAAACAACTGTCATCTCTGTCTTGTCGTGGAGGACAGTTTAAACTTTTGACTAAAGGGTGTTATTTCATGTCTAGAGGGCTCTAATAATGTTAACAGTGTGGGAGAGTTTATAAGGGCTTTAAATATATAAAAAATAACCATACAAACATATGGTTTCTACTTCGTGGATTTTCACCTATCGCGGGGTTTGGAACGCAACCCCTGCGATCGAGGAGGGATTACTGTAAACTTTTGACTAATGGGTGTTATTTCATGTCTAGGGGGCTCTAATAATGTTAAAAGTGTGGGAGAGTTTATAAGGGCTTAAAATATATAAAAACAACCATACAAACATATGGTTTCTACTTCGCGGATTTGGAACACAACCCCCGCGATTGAGGAGGGATTACTGTAGTGCCTTTCTCAAATAATAGTCTGACAGAGCCTAGAAAAATCCAAGGTAGGAAAAGACAGCTTTTCAGTTCAGTACAGTGTATTTGGGGGTGCAGTATAGTGGGTCCATGGCTCAGAAAAACTGGCCGTTGGTGTGAGGCTGAAGGCCAGGTGTGCATTGCCTTGCTGGCACATTCGGGCAGTCTGATTGTCTCATTATCAGTCTGGGGCCACAATCAGCTGATCGTACCCACAACCGTTCCAGCATATAAAACAGGAGCAAAGGAACAGAGAGGAGAAAGAAAAATGAAAAGAAAGGAACAAGAAGAGAGAATGGAGGTTAAAGAAAGGAACAAGAGAGGCAGGAGCGTGAAAGAGAGTGAGCATATGTAATGAGAGAAAGCAGGTGGATGGGAGTGGAGCCCCAGGAAGGAGCGAGTGGCCGACACTTAGGAGAGAGCGGAGGAGTCGATCCTGTTGAAAGTCCAAGTAGCAGAAGTGACCACTATGCTCAGGAGTGTGCTCTTGCTGACAGGAGTCAACAGATCGGCAGTTGTGAGGGGGCAGAGTTTGTTTTCGCCACACGGAGCCTGGAAAGGCAGTGATGGGCACAGATCAGGGCTTGGCGGCTCTCTGTAGACACTGTAGGACGGGCAGCAGAAATACGGGCCACGTGAAGAAGGTTGTCTGCGACTGCTGGGGGTCCGGAGACGGCAAGGAAAAGAGGAGTCAGATTATTAAAGGGGCACTGAGGCTCACTGGATTTAAAGATAGTTTCCTGCCTATGTTTTAACCTTATTTTTAATGGATTTTCTATTGATTGAATTTTAACCTTCACTTGCCCTTTGTTTCTATGGATCATTTATTTATTATAGAAGGAGCTGTATACTTTTTGAACACTGTTTTGTTTGTATGTCTTTTAATAAAAGCACTCAAGCACTTTTCACCATTCTCTTGCTTGATGTTTTTGTCCCCATCTACTCACCTCATCCCAGTCATGACTCTCGGTGGTGGCAGGTTGAAGAGGCAACAAGTGGGACCTGGTACCGTGGGGCCAACCCACACAGTCACATGGGGTAAACAGCTCTAGAGTTTAGGGACTGTTTCATTAAATGGTCATTCCAGAAGAATGTCTGCTCTGGGGGACCAGCAATGGTCCAGTGCTAGAGTGCCTGGGTGTATAACTGAGGGTAAGGGTGAAGTAGAAAGTTAGGACTAACCCATGTAAAGTTATGAAGGTTATTAACCACAAATTTGTATTTTACACATGAAGAGAGTGGGAGCCATTGTAGCTGGTAAAGAACATGATTGTTCAGGATTGCTCTGTGTTTGAAAATAACCAAATATTTACACCAGGGTCAGGTGTATTTTCTTTTTATCTTATTGCTATCTTTAAAACACTTAATTATTTTTATATTTATTATGTTTTTCTGTTTTTTTGCATATATTACTGCTGTTCATCTCTCTCTCTCTGATCTGTCAAGTAATTTGTGTAAGTGTTGCTTCTTTGCTGATTATTGCTGGTACACTGCACTTTGGCTTGGTTTAAGGAGTATGATTTTTAGATCATGGACTAGCTATTTTGCTTTACGTTTTGTTTTTGTGGAATACCTGTTTGTTACTATTTGCTTTTCTTTTAGCTTTTTCTTTTAATCTTTGTAAAATTAAATCTTTAAAGGAATGCTATTCTCATTCTTTGCACAGGGGTGTTCATGGTTCCCCTCCCCCTTAGTTTTGTGATTTTACTTTTTCTTAGGCCATTGCCTCATTGTGGTTGATTTAGACTGCAAGTTTAGTGCTCGAGTTTGGGGAAAGAGGCAAACACTGTTATGAAAACGAAAAAAAATTGAATTTTAGTGAACTTATGTTGAGGCTCAAAAGTAACTGATAAGTCACAGGCTATGTTCATATTGCTGGTAAAGGTGTCTCAATTTCTGATTTTTGGCTCATCACATTTCTTTCTTTGACACTGAAAAATTTAATTTCTGTTACACTACTTAATGTCGTTTTCAAGACAAACAGAAAATGAAAGACTGTAGCGGCTGTTTAACCACTGTAGGTAGAAACCTGTGGACATGAGAAATGAGCCAGGAATGGTGTGAATGAGATGTGGAGGGTTTAGATGCAAAAAAGTGGTTTAACGATTTCACAAACTAACATACATGTGTTTGAATGCAATTCTATTAAAGTATGTAAATCAAAACTGAACCCAAGTAGAATATGGGCATAACTTCTTTTAAGCCACGAATAAATAAATATAACTAATAACACTTTTCTACTCCCCATACAACGGCCCAAATGAAATTGATTCAACTGAGTCTAAAAAAAAAATGTATGTATGTCTTTTTTTTGTAGATATGCCTATTTTTATTATGATTAAATTGAAAATCTATGTGCGTTTTTGTTGATATTGATTTGTTGTAAACATAAACTGCATACATTATTTAAATAATGTATTTCTACCATTATTTAATTTTTTAAGTCACCTCTCTAAGAAGTACCTCAACAGCATTAGCAACTACTAAAAGGCTGTTTGGTTAGTAGATTGCCACCTACTAATCGAAACGTCATCACAGGAAAAGAAAACTAGAACCACAGGTGTCTTGACAAGCAAGTTTGGAGACAGACTTACTAGCAAAAGACTGTCTAAATATTGAAGAAAAAAAAAGTTTTTTTGATAGTGTGCAAAATAAATAGTCACTTTATGCTATAAGTGATTCACC
Organism: Polypterus senegalus; assembly: GCF_016835505.1. Classification (NCBI taxonomy): domain Eukaryota; kingdom Metazoa; phylum Chordata; class Cladistia; order Polypteriformes; family Polypteridae; genus Polypterus; species Polypterus senegalus. The sequence continues at coordinate 72,012,503 of NC_053167.1, forward strand.
ACAATATCTGCTGTATCTGGTGACAGTTATGCTATGAATTAATTAATGAAACCTACTATAAATGAAACAAGATCAAAGATGTTATTTTTGGGGTGGACTAGCATTTTACTAAATAGAAGCACTTTTGTGGTTTTCAGGTTGTTTTTGTTTATCATTTAGATATATCGAGAGAAAAACATTACTTTAAAAAACACTTCTAAAAAAAGCATTAGAATAAAAATATGTACTGTATATTTTCAATATTTGCCCATAAAATATAGCTCATTATTTGTGATATTTTATATTGCTTTTTTCCTCTTTTATTAAGAATGACCATTTTTGCAGCCCCTTATATTTCAACAACATAGAAATATTAAAATTAAATGACAAACTTTTATTGATTATGGACATTTCAAGGTTTTGAAATCCTTTTACAAGTGAAACCATGGTGCATAAAACAAAAAGTGTTATGTAATAAATAACGTGTTTTGTAACTACATGTTCCCGACCTAAAGCATACAGAACAAAACCATGTCTCGTAACAGATATTTTATTTTTGTTAATTGTGTTGTTAAATACCGTGCTTCTTCTCGTGTCCACAGTGGCGTCTTAGGGAGTTGAACTTCATAGTATTTAGATGCTCTATAACAGAAATTGCTGCAGAAACACTGCAAATACAGAATAACAACTAACATTAATATCTATAAAATATATGTTTATTTTAAAAAGGTTAAGAATAATATACTATAAACATATTAAGAATTAAAAAATAGATGACATGTCAAATAATGAAAAAAACCTTGGAATTAATGTAAGAGAAAGGTGTATAAACCATCAAAATGAAACGTATACACACCCTTACTAAAAGGCTTCTGCATTTCCATAAAGGCATAGATTAATATACAGCCAACAGTAATGCATCATCTTAAACACTGGTGTCATTTATTTAGCTATATATATTGCACATATAAAAGAGATTAATAGTTAAATAAGAGAATCATATCTTTAGTAAGACACGATTAGTTTTCTTTCAAAATTTTCAATGAGATAAGTAGAAATGCCTACAAATTTACTTAACTCTTCCAAAAGAATGAAAAATTGCTCCATAAAATGGATATCAAATAAACAATTTTAGAAAAGTACATACAAATATCTTTTAAATTTAAACACACTTAACTGACATTTTAAAGCCATTGTTCATAATAAATGCTCTATAAATCCTTAACAAAGAAAGTGTACTTGGGTACAAAATTTTCAACTCCCTTTCAGCCTCTCATGTCTTATATATCCTAAGCAATTCCATTGTACTTGGGTAAACATTGTTTGACTCATCACCAGTCTTTGTGCCAGTGGTTGTTGCTAACCTCATAATATCCACCTTATGTGTAACTTTCAACCCTTTTCAGAAATGCCTACATGATATTTGGTTAAAATTTCTTGTCTGAGACAACACAACGGTAGAATGCCAATTTAGAAATACAATTCCACTGTATAGAGGAGACTGCGGTGGGCTGGCGCCCTGCCCAGGGTTTGTTTCCTGCCTTGTGCCCTGTGTTGGCTGGGATTGGCTCCAGCAGATCCCCGTGACCCTGTAGTTAGGTTATAGTGGGTTGGATGATGGATGGATGGATGGATGGATGTACAGAGGAGAGCAGCTTTGGTTGCTGGCTCCTCTTTCTTTCTCTTGGGTGGGGGTCAAATTTTTCTTTGATTTATTTAATTTGACTTGACTGTATTGAATGTTATCTATTTCTAATTAAAATCAATAAAAAAAGGAAATACAATTCTACAAATGAAATAATGTTCCTGGCTGAAAAAACTGCAAAGATGGCCTAGGCACACAGCCACAAGTGATATAAAAGGAATTGTTTAATGATTGTGTTTTATTTCATGGTGTGAACAGAATGATAATAATAACTAAAACAGTGCCAAAGCATACCAGTGGTTCCACTGCAGAAAAATGGTCAAGTTCTCCTCCGTCAAGTTAACAGTACGGATTTGATGTTTCTGAAGATGGCAGTACAGGTCATTCAGACAAAGGTGAGAACTACTCTGTGGTTGTTAGTTCATTTGAAGAGTATTGTGCAAACGGCTAGTTGTTCTTGCAGTGTTGATTGGAGGAAAGATGAGCAGATATACTGCTTCTATCTGCTGTGAAGACATTCTTTGTATTTGATCTCCATAACACTTGTTCAAGTGATCATGGATAGCTACCTGTATGCAGAGTAAAATTTAGAAGCATAGATTGATTTCAATAAAGAATCTAAAACTATCTGCATGTGTGTGTTTGTGTGTCCCTACATCAACATAGAATGTTAGGCATGCTCATCTGCTAAATTACTCTACTACTGATTTAAACATATAAAATAAAATGTAATCCTTGTAGCCACCTATTGTGGTTTGCAAAATCTATACATTTTGGCCAACTATATATTTTCATTACATTTTGCTCAAGACAAAAAACAGGTGAACCTAAATACAAGACATCTGCATGGGCAGTTTAACATCAAGGCAATCTGTTTTCCTGAATTGTACTAATATCACTCACAGTACCATTTGTCTGAACTGAGCAGGAGATGCCTCAAGCTGTATTGATGATTTCATTACCTGTGAAGGGAAGTTCACTGGGACTAAATTGGTTAACAGCTTGGGAGAGAAAGGCTCTTAAAACATCAAAAATTTTACTGCTTAGGAAAATTGACATATTTAAATAGATTAAAGAGTTTAAGCAATTTCATCTATCATATTGGCAGCCAACCAATCACAGTATGTAATAATCACGTGTTGCGAAACCGCCTTGGAAATTTTATAATATGCCTCGCCTGAAGAGCAGCAGAAGAAGAGAACAGAACGAAATCAGATGAAGGCGCCAGCAATGTGTGGCCGTTTCCATCTGATCGTCGACAAAGCACCTCATGAATAACTTTGAGGGCTAGATCACAAGCATCCTAGGACATTCATCTTTGACATCTTTAACTTTTCGTAAGCTTATTCTAAAGACTATAGTATATCCAGACTTGGCTATCCATATTTTCTTTTATGCTTTTCTCTACTGGTATTATTGTCTTTAATAAATACCACGTTGTTTTTAACTAGTAATAAGGTACATTTCTTTGAGCACCTGGAGCAGTAAGGAAGTGCCATATCATCCGATCTGCAAGGTCCAATAATAAACAGTGCGTTAAAGTAAAACATTCACTGGTTGATAAATAGCCTATAGCCAGGGATGTTGAGCCTTTGTATGTTTGAATATATTCTTGGAGACCAAAGGTAATATTTAGGTTTCAGATATAGCTAAGACATTGCACACTTTTTGTGCCTATGATAAGCAAGTCTCTTGAAGTACTAGGGAAAGAGGATTGTACATGTGTTATTCATACTAACAATACTTGTGTGGTTACAGTGCTTGGGAATAATGTACATGTGTATACGTCGTTCACATGGTACTTTTGAGATTAGGGTCTGTGTGTGTATGGGCATATCTATGTATGTGTGTGTGTGACGATGTGGGTTCTGGCTCCACACTCCCTTTGATATTGGAAGCACATGAACCCAACACCGTCGATAATGTTACCGAGTGAGCTAGTCAGTGGAGGCAAATAAACACTTGAGCAAGGGGTGGTGCAAAAATGAGTAGTGCTTTTATTTAAAACCAACAAAAACAAAAACAGTGTTCATAAATAGTGCAGTTTCAAACAATAAATAATCCACAAAATGAAAACGTGGAGTAAAACCAATAAATAGAAAAAACAATCCTTTAAAACCAGAGGTTAAAATCTTCTTGTGGAAGCAGTCTTTTAAAACAACAACAAACAAATCCGGTGCATCATTTGTTAGCGTCTCACCTGCTAATCCCGTTTGGGCATCGCAGCAGGCAAGACGCTCTGCAGCTGCCCTCCTGAAACACACGCGCGAGACTGGAGACCTCCGATCCCTGGCTTCGTATGGCACTCATCCCAGTCCCGAGAACTTGGTTTCCCACAACGCCAGGTCGCTCACGTTGGGGATTCCCACCACCAAGTCTCCCGACTTCCGCTGCCTTTCCATGGCCTCTCTGCGGCCAGTCGCCTTCCCTGGTCACTCCCGCTACCTGATCGCTCAGCGGGAGCGACATCAACACAAACACGTGGGTGTCGGCCTAACACCCAGCTTCTACGCAGCTGTCCACGGCGCCATTCGCCCGCCCGTCCCGCTCGCTCTTCGCGGCTCTCTCTCTCACCAACCTGCTTCCTCTACTGCTCCCGATAACCTCCGTCCTCTCCTTTCCTCTCACTCTCCGATCGTTTCTTTTTTCCTCCCCCCACAACCGACTCGCGCTTCTTTTTAAAACGTGAAGGGCCATTACAGCTGTAGCATTAGCCACGGGAGCAATCACAAATGTGGGCAGTTCCTCACCTGTGCACACGGTGAGAAACGCCCACATCGACGACTGCCCCGCGGCTCGCTACAACAACGCCTCACGAAGCCGCCTCGGGTGCGGTGATTATTTATTTAAAATGAATGGCCTTTTGCTCAACGAGCTGTGGACCCATAACACCACAGTGTGTTAATCTTAAAGTGCAACAGTAAACCAACCCGGTAACGAACTTGAGTACACTTACCTCTGAAGAAAACAGGTAAAGGTTAAGTAGAATGGAATATCACAATAATAACCATTTAATGACTAGGAAAACAGATTAGCTATGAACTACCTAAATTCAAAAAAGCTGCACAACCAATTTAGAATTGCACATCTGAGCGGGGAGAAAGAACAACTCACAATAATGCATAATGAAAAAAAGCCAACCATACACCTCATGCAATTCAACTTCAGGACTGGCTAACCACTGCATAGCCATGTTTCTGCTTAATTGGTTTAATCCGTTCCAACAAAAATGTTCTATGTACCGTTTCTGTAATTCATTAAATCAGGAGAATCAAATTCAACCCATTATATCAGGTACAATGATCCTGTGTTCTTCTTTTTCACAAACAGAAAACAGCACATGTATGGCTTTTTCACATTTAGTGTCCTAGACCACAGGTGGAAGCTCATCTCATGAATTGGTAATAATAATGTCAGGATATCATAGTTTTTGCATAAAATACCAACAGCTGTGAAATTTTAAGTTCTAAATTTCCTTATAATGCTCCATATGGTGTCTCTTGGAATGTTACATTTTCATGAAATCTTCTTATGCCCAGTCTCCTTCAGATGCAATGAAATCATTTCTTCTCACAACTTTTGTGAAAGCCCTTTAGTCTTAACCATGATTGCAACTCAGCTTGAACACATTCAAAGGAGGGGTTTATGTATGCATCACAAAAGAACAAAATTAAAGATCATTCAAAAGTACCCAAAAGCTTAGTTATGTTTTAACACTACTTTAGGCCAACAGCAAAATTATATAGGGCTTGAGTAATTGTGACATAGCTAGATTAACAAAATGTCCTATTATTCAGGAATCCTACATAATATATTTTCTTTGTTGATTTTATGCATCATTACTCTATAAAAAGTTACCCCAAACAAAATTTAGCTCTTTGGGGAAAAAACTTTAATTAGCAAATACTTACAAGTTACTGGGGGTTTGATTTTTTCCGATTGCAATTGTACAGTATGTGCTCTTACTACCTTCATATTATCGTGCTTTCCAAAGTAATTTGTCTACTTGCAGTAATGTATGAAAGCAGTACCAAAGGATACTGTTTTTCTTTTAAAAAAGATAGTACTGTTACAATTTCAGAATGTGGTTTCAACTTGGTAGCAATGCACAGTTCTTGTGACATCTCTGGTTAGTAAAGTGTGATGATCTACACATTGTAAATGAATTGTAAAAGCAAAAACAGAAATAAACAGCGATATCCTCCACAAAATCACAGCGGCTTAGTTACACAACTTTTCCTGAGTACCTGTACAGGGATACCTACAACCTAGAAAAAACCTTATGACTGGACAAGGTCCCAGACAGACAGACAGACAGACAGAAGTATGAAATCCATTCTCTCTAGTATATGGACAATTTACTATTACTATCATACTAATACGCTTTACTCCTCTTACAATTGAAGCGGACAAAGTAACTAAAGTTTTCTTCATACGTTTTCTTCATACATAACGTGCACCCAAGTTGTTCTTCAGACTAAGCTGGATTTTCATAAACATTATATTAGACTATCAATCTAAATGCACTTTTGTTCCCATAGCAACAACTACCATGCTGCCATCTTTATCTACCTGTCATATGAAACCAGGAAGTTGTAAATGATTTTTTTCCTCTTTTTAATAAAATTATAAAGACATTTCTGGAAAGGTTTGCATATAAAGTGGAAACAGCACAGAAAATGCACACATTTTTAAACATCATAAACTGTCTCATAATGGCAAAAACTGCTGATTTTATACAATTACTTTAAATATGATCAAATGCTCATTGCTATGAGACTGTATGCTGCTTTCATGTGAAAATGTGGTTGTTTGGTTTTTCACATTCTATTCTACACTACTGACAAAAAAGCAAAACAGAGCCTGGTGTTTGTTAAACTTTGGATGTAATTAAAATAAAGTAAAAAATAGTCTAGCTAAAAGAACTTGCTTCTCAATGGGAGAGCGACTTTTAAGAGGCATAGTGAAAAGAAATAAACAAGTCTGCACCTCCAAATATACAAATAATGACTGTGCATTTGGTTTCACTGTGTATGTGATGACTCAAGTGAAGACACTGGTATCTTATAAAGAGAGTGGTCTTGTCACAACAGACATTTATAGACTTCTCCTAAATTTGCTTCAATCACCACTTTGTCCAAATGGCTAACACTTAAACAGTCTTTTCTTTTCTTGCTGAGGTCTCTCCTCAACCAGGCAAATGTATATACTTATCTTAGAAGTATGTCATTTAGTTATGGCATATTAATATCACTGGACTCAGAGCACTCCGATAGCTAATTTAATACAGGAAGCATAAAAAGGATTGGTCTGAAATATCAGCACAACATATTTAAAGGTCCAATAAACTAATTTTATTCACCTACCTTTCTTTCTGTAATATCATATACTTTGTTTGTTTTTGTTGAAATTTTGAATTGCTGCTTAGGAACCTAAAATAAAAAAATGAATAATGCTCATACAACAAAAAAGCTGTACAACCTGACAGTAATGACTTACATCCATAAACGCAAATGAGTCAAATTCAATTTCTTACTGATAAAGCACAGTCATAAATTATACTTAGAAATTTTAATGTCAGCAATTCTGCAACATATCTGCAAAATGCTTTTTGCAAATCCATTAATCCTTTATAAAACATGTATGCATTTCCCAGTGTACACCACTAACCTAATCAAAACCAGAGCTTTTAAAGTACATAATACACAGAACAAAATGTGAAAAAAAGAAACTTACATTTACAAGTGCATTTTGACAGACAGGATAGCCACATATTTTTATAATGGCTCTTTCTTCTACAGCATCTTTATAGTTTGAAGGAGAAATAAATATTGCCTAGATTGGAAGTAAAAAGACAAATTTAAAAATTAATATTAAAGTAAAATTATAACGTGCATTACACTATACATATACACAAAAATGTTACACCAATTATGGCATGCTTTAACATTAATGACGTTTTGAGCCACACATCCTTCTGGTTGGAAGTACAGTTGCCAGCAAGTATTAATTAAGCTATCACTTTGACAACTGCACGTCATTACCTTAGTTCCTAGTATCTATGAAGTGTTTTTTTTTTAAGCACATTTAATAAAAATGATTTTTCTTTAGGTTCACGTTGCAACATTTTGTTACTCTGAACATTTTTTTCAATCATATTACTATTTCCTACAGCTGTCTGTTTTGCCTTATCGAAGGCATCACTTAGCAATACCATTAGCAGCATTCATCATCTCATGCACTTAAACCAAACAGAGGAGTTGAGACCTCATATGTAGTGAAATTAGCATCCTGACATTAGTAAACTCTTATTTTTAAAATACTGTTTATAAATGAACACCTTATTTTTAGAATGCCAGCATTTTTTCCTTACACTTTTACATTCTCATCTTAGACAAGTTTACAAAAAGGTATACTGTAGTCACTTAAAATATTTTAAGTCTTTCTAAAAATTTTAATACCTGTGACAGCAATCCAAAGTTGTATTGTTTCATTCACTGCAGTCTCATTACCAATGGCATTTAAACTTAATTTTCATCTTTAAAGGTTTTTGTTTATTTCTTTGAAAATGTTTTCTTTTACCAAGTAGAGCATTTTAAACACCAAAAAAAAAAAGTTTTTAATGTAAAGTGTGTGCAAACAAAAACTTTCCAGTTTAAGATGTCTATAAAACAAACATACAAATGTATACTAAAAATGATGTCACAAAAAGTTTTAACATTTTAAGCAAAATCCAAAAATCTAAATCCATTTAAAGCAATAGTTCACCTTAAAATACTGCCCACAATTATAAGCAGTTTGAGTATATCCTTTCTAAAGTGCGTTTGCATATAATGTGCAAAGCACTTATTGCGAAATGTCTGCTTGTCTGTCTGTAAAAAGCAATTCAGCCATCCCATAGACCAATTTTGTTGACATGTGGCATACTTATCCTTCAAAGAAATTTGTTGGGACACGTCAAATTTGATTGTAAAATTTCAAAATCTCCCATTGAAAAGTACTGTCAAATTTATTAACTCATCCACCTTAAAATTTTTAAACATTCTGGGTGTCTTCAACTAGGAATTAGTTCACCAATTTAATTTAACCTTTAGAGCAGATTTTATATATTTTTCTCTTTAATTCATTTGAAAGACACTCAGATGCCATATGCAAGCGAGTCAGACGACAGACAGAGTATGCAAAACAAAGCTCTCAAAGTAGTGATGTCCTCCTACTGCTAAAGGCAAGTTAACTAAGATAGTACAAAAAAAAATCACTACTCGGGAAATAAAATGAAGGGAAAGCAATCATCTGCATTTTATTATTGTCAAGAACCAACATTATCGGCCTACAGCTAGTTAGTAACATTTTCTTCTGTCTACTCATTTTTACTCTGAGGGACCACACTGGCACTGTGGTTAAGGTTGCTGTCTCACTGACCCAATGTCCTGGGTTTGAATCACAGGCCCAATGGTTGTCTGGGTCTAATATGTGCTTTCTCCCTACATCTGCTCATGGTTCTCTCCAAGTATTTCAGTATTCCACAGATATGCCTAATGATTAGTATATTAGCTTAAGTTTCCTTGAGTGATGTGGTTTTACTCATGTTAGGACCCTACAATACACTGCTGCCCTGTCCAGGGTTGATTCCCACCTAACAGGAAAGATCAAGTTCATGGCTGGAGGCAAAAGGGCAGGAGATGTAGAAGAGGTGGTTGAACAGTTGTGCAGTGTGTGTGCTAAAGTTATTGAGAAGATCTCAATCCAATGCACAATATGTCCGAAGCAGGTGTATAAAAGATATACAGTTAGGTCCATAAATATTTGGACAGAGACAACTTTTTTCTAGTTTTGGTTCTGTACATTACCTCAATGAATTTTAAATGAAACAACTCAGATGCAGTTGAAGTGTAGACTTTCAGCTTTAATTCAGTGGGTTGAACAAAAAGATTGCATAAAAATGTGAGGCAACTAAAGCATTTTTTTAACACAATCCCTTCATTTCAGGGGCTCAAAAGTAATTGGACAAATTAAATAACTTGAAGAAAAAAAAAATGTTCATTTCTAACCCTTTGCTGGAAATGACAGCCTGAAGTCTTGAACTCATGGACATCACCAGATGCTGGGTTTCCTCCTTTTTAATGCTCTGCCAGGCCTTTACTGCAGCGACTTTCAGTTGCTGTTTGTTTGTGGGTCTTTCTGTCTGAAGTTTAGTCTTCAACAAGTGAAATGCATGCTCAATTGGGTTAAGATCAGGTGACTGACTTGGCCATTCAAGAATTTTCCACTTGTTTGCTTTAATAAACTCCTGGGTTGCTTTGGCTATATGTTTTGGGTCAGATGCTTTTGTCCATCTGTGTCATGAAACACCGCCCAATCAATTTGACTGAATTTAGCTGGATTTGAGCAGACAGTATGTCTCTGAACACCTCAGAATTCATTTGGCTGCTTCTGTCCTGTGTCACATCATCAATAAACACTAGTGTCCCAGGGCCACTGGCAGCCATGCACGCCCAAGCCATCACACTGCCTCCACCGTGTTTTACAGATGATGTGGTATGCTTTGGATAATGAGCTGTTCCACACCTTCTCCATACTTTTTTCTTGCCATCATTCTGGTAGAGGTTGATCTTGGTTTCATCTGTCCAAAGAATGTTTTTCCAGAACTGTGCTGGCTTTTTGAGATGTTCTTGAGCAAAGTCCAGTCTAGCCTTTCTATTCTTGAAGCTTATGAGTGGCTTGCACCTTGCAGTGTACCCTCTGTTTTTACTTTCATGCAGTCTTCTCTTTATGGTAGACCTGGATATCGATATGCCTACCCCCTGGAGAGTGTTGTTCACTTGGTTGGCTGTTGTGAAGGGTTTCTCTTCACCATGAAAATGATTCTGCGATCATTCACCACTGTTGTCTTCCGTGGATGTCCAGGTCTTTTTGCATTGCTGAGTTCACCAGTGCTTGCTTTCTTTCTCAGGATGTACCAAACTGTAGATTTTGCCACTCGTAATATTGTAGCAATTTCTCGGATGGTTTTTTTCTGTTTTTGCAGCTTAAGGATGGCTGCTTTCACCTGCATGGAGAGCTCCTTTGACCACATGTCGTCTGTTCACAGCAAAATCTTCCACATGCAAGCACCACACCTCAAATCAACTCCAGGCCTTTTATCTGCTTAATTGATAATGATATAAAGATGGACTTGCCCACACATGTACATGAAATAGCCTTTGAGGAAACCCAGCGTCTGGTGATGTCCATGAGTTCAAGACTTCAGGCTGTCATTTCCAGCAAAGGGTTAGAAATGAACATTTTTTTTTTCTTCAAGTTATTTAATTTGTCCAATTACTTTTGAGCCCCTGAAATAAAGGGATTGTGTTAAAAAATACTTTAGTTGCCTCACATTTTTATGCAATCGTTTTGTTCACCCTACTGAACTAAAGCTGAAAGTCTACACTTCAACTACATCTGAGTTGTTTCATTTAAAATTCATTGTGGTAACGTACAAAACCAAAATTAGAAAAAAGTTGTCTCTATCCAAATATTTATGGACCTAACTATAGTTGTGTGAACGGTAGTATGTAGGCAGCAAGTGCAACCTTTTTTGTAGAAAGTGTGAAAGGTTGAGAGTGTCAATGAAGCCAAGTTTTCATTTAGATTTCAACAATAGAGTTGTTTTAGAAAAAGTACAGATGTTCTGTTCCTTAGGTGACATGATGAGTGCAGACACAACAGTGAGAGTGAAGTTGAGAGGTGAATGAAAGAAATTCCAGGTGCTGTCCCCCATTCTGGCTTCTCTGACATTTAGAAAAGCTGTGTGAGGAACAGTATTCTCTTTGAGAGTGATACATTGCCAATGAAAGTGGAATAAAAAGCAAAGATGGAAAGAGCAGAGTTGAAAATACTCAAATGGATATGTGGCGTGAGAGGAAGACAAATGCCAAGTACAGAAAAAGACTTTGTGTTGAGATTATAATGTGATGTAAAGGAGAAACTAACCAAGGTGGAGTGAAATGTGGAGTGAAAGGTAGAGGATAGATGGGTAAGAAGGTCCAGCAAAAAAGGGGTGGTGGAGGCGATGACAAAAAGAGGCCAAAGAAGATATGGTTAAAAGTGGTGTCAGAAGATATGAAAAGAATGGGCCTTTGGAGAGTGGAGGAAAAAGATGATAATTATAATGATGAGCAAATTTAAAAATGATTTCTTCAAAGGCTAAAATATTGTAAACATCTAAGTAATAATTTACACAAATATGAGGAAAAAAATAACAAATTACATACATTAGCTGCATTTCAAAAAATATAATGCTGCTTTCAGTATTTGACTAGTTTTAAAATAATTCCTTAATTGTTACCATGTATAATTCTTGAAAGATTCTTGTTACAAACATCCATCCATTATCCAACCTGCTATATCCTAACTACAGGGTCATGGGGGTCTGCTGGAGCCAATCCCAGCCAACACAGGGCGCGAGGCAGGAAACAAACCCCAGGCAGGGCACCAGACCACCGCAGGGCATGCACACGTGCACACACACACACACGGGACAATTTAGAATCGCCAATGCACCTAATTGCACAAAACTGGAAATAGGAAAAGCGGACTAAAAATTACAAAATATATCATACTACACTAAGATAAAAAACACACTTACACAATCAATGAGAAAGTCTTCTGAGACGTTACATTCTAGAAGACGTTGAACAATGTGCAGTGCTTTCTGTTCAGCTTCTCGCTTCTTCCTCAACTCATGCTGGATAGCTTCTTTCCTTTACAGCAGAATTATAAACACAATTAATTAACAAAGTATCAATTTATATACATTAAAGTAATTTTTAGAAGATAAATTCAGCATTTTTCACGCTGAAGTTACTTCTCACAATTATGGTAGGATGTTAATCTGTCACATGAAAATGCATTCCAAAGTAAAATATTTTGTAAATAAAAATAAAAAAAATACATAGCCTGCTCTTGCAGTTTATAGTGGAAGTACATGGTGAACACAAAAGCCTTAAAAATGACTAAATACATCTGATGAGAGACGCACATTTCACCCATATTAAAACCCATACTAAGCACATCAGAAATACATTTCTTCCCAATTCCAGTTGTCTTCTTAAGTAGGAATATTGGAGGTAACAAAATTCCAGAAATGTAGTTTTGAATAATTTATGTAACCAGTGTAGGTAAAAGACCACTATCAATCTGTTATCATTTGAAAAAGAGATTTGCTGCTATCAATATTTCAGAAATTTTGTGTAGGTTTTAACCTATTTGTTTGTTTTATGTAATTTATGTTTATTATTGGATGCAACTAGAAAGGCAAATTTTGTGTTTTGTTGTGTAAATATGATTAAAGAAATCCTTGAAATGCATCCTTTTTAGAAAAGCAAAGATTTCCATTGAAGAAAACATGCCTTCCACATTTTTGAGGTATGCTTATGACAACATAAGTAAACTGAAAATAATGTTTTTATCACAAATTCTTAGTATGAAACTTAGCATTTACAGAAGCTCAGTAAATAAATATTATTATATTATGACAAGCAGCATAACCATAAGCCTTTGTTACCTGCCCAGTACACCTAAGCGAAGAAAAATTGCACTTGCCATAAAAGGTTCATAGAATACGTACGAGGATGTACTGTAACTGCCTACATTAAAGGTCTCCCAAGACAAAAAAAGACTCTCTCTGCCCTTTCTAATATACTTCATGAGTGTTGCAAGTCCTGTCCAGTCTGTCATTGATGTGGACCTCCACATCCACTTCCCGAATAGCGTCCGGGTTTAGGGGTTTTTTTGTTGGGAGAGTCAATTATCGGTTACTTGGTTTTGTAGATGAACCAAGTTGCAGACAATTCACCAAAAAGCAAAGTTCTCCAACTGAATCCTATACTCTGCCTCAGCACCTCGTCAATACACTCCATCAGTACAGAATAATAAGACAATTTCTGCAAATGACATGAACTGCTATTATTTTTATAGCTGAAGGTATAAAAGATGAAAAGGAAAGGAGGCAGGACTGTTCCTTGTGCTAATGTAATTCCTTGTGATTATTCCGGACACCTTAGGCTCATCCACCTGCATATCTTTACATTATTTATACAATCATAATATCTTGTATCTTCAGCAATAAAAACCTCCTTTAACAACTGCTCTGAATTGTTTCTTTTTGTCTCTGAATAGTATCCCATTTCAACTTCAGACATCCTTTGGTGCAACTTCCCCCACACCCTCTAAATATTGAATGGAAGCGAGGTCACGGATTTCCAAGTTTTCTGTGGAATGATAAGAGACCTTAAGCACTTAACTCTGGTCTGAGGCAGACTGTGTGCTGGAGTGCCACTACTTAATCTACCATGGCACTTTCAACTTTTGATCTATTTTCTTAGGGATTTGTTCTCCTTCCCACTCACTCCCACTCTTTCTCTTCAGGATATTCAGTTCGCCCCTCTAAAATCTAAATTCTCCAAGCTCTGTCTTGTCATATGTGATGAACTAGTGGTACCATGCTGGAAAACTCCTTCTGATAGATGCCACACTGTCACCCACATAATTCCAAGGCCCTACTTTCTCATTACATTAGCTAGACTTCACACAGACCACAGCTACCCCTCTTTTTCATATAAACGTAGCCATTTGATCATGACACACATTAATGCCACTGTAAATAGATGTACTTTGCATTAGTTACACATTCTTGAATGTGTCCTTACTGACACTCTCTCTTGATTTCATCCACATCCAATTTTGTTCACTCAATTCATATTTCAGTTCAGTGGCTGCTGGTAGCTTTCCTAACATACTGCAATGTCAAAGAAAATAAAGCTGATAAAGAAGGAAGACAATATAATATGTAAAGAAAATGTGAAAGTAGTTGTTTGTTGATATATGCTGGTCCACATTGGGTATATACCGTGTTTCCCCGAAAATAAGCCCTAGCATGATTTTCAGGCTGCTCTGTAATATAAGCCCTACCCCACAAATAAGCCGTAGTCAAGTTTGTCAGCTGAAAAGTAAGGCGCCTAAGGCCAGGTTTATACTTCACGTGGCGCAAGACAGAAACAAAATCTCTGGACGGGGTATCAGCTCATCGCAAGGTGAACACAAGCACACACATACACTGGCGTCATTGTGGCTTCACCAAATCCCCAAACCTTCAGGTCTTTGGATGAAAAACTGAGCACACTGTGGAAACCCACCTGGAAAACATGCAAACTCCAGGCAGGGATCACAAGGGACATGACTCCCTGCGAGTCAGCGGCACTACCGCTCTGCCACCGTGCCACTCCATATGTGTAACTATTAGCAGTATTCATTACTTAAACAAAGTTAACGATTTATCTGAAAAACGCAACATATACATTTTAATGCATTTAATCATAAAAGTCATGTCAAGTATAAATCTAAGAATCTAAATGTGCAGAGAGCTGGAATATTATACATTTAATGTGTTTTTTATGGCGATGCTGCTTGCCACTGCTGTCAGGTCAGGACGACGCCCCAAAATCGCGTAGCGATTTAACAACTGGGTCTGTTTTAAGAGGACGTTTACAACAGTCTACTTTAATGACAAAGTAAACTAAGGGAATAAAGAGGACACTTAGAGTTTAAAGCTGAAAGTTCCACTTTAATCACAAAATAAATAGACATTTTCATTATGTCTTTATTTTTTGTTCTCTGTGGCTCAAATACGGTGCCATACATTCTGATGGTATTGTAAATGTGCAAAAAAAAAAAAAATGGTGTTACTTTCAAAATATATCATGTCATTACTTTGAGGAATATGCGACGCTTGAAAATCAAAGCACCATGAATGCATTAGTATGTCGGCATTTTGCTTCACCACATCAAACCCTTCATCAAACATCAAAGCATGCACATCGATCCTGGAGGATCCTAAAAGCGGCTAGACTAGCAAGAAATTCAGGCAGAAATTCAGTGTTTGAATGCGGAGAGTTATGACGATATTCCAGAAGATGACATGGCTGTATTTGGATAAATGTGTATTGTTGTACATGAATAAATATAAGATATCCCCTGAAAATAAGCCCTAGTGCATCTTTTGGGGTAAAAATTAATATAAAGACCCCGTCTTATTTTAGGGGAAACACAGTAGTTATTTTTTGGCCCTAAACATAGATGGATTTTGACACCTCTGCTGTAGTCAACTAGTAGTTCTCTTTCTATAATTTATTTAAGCTTGAATCGTCTGTATCATAGACTAATAGTGCCTCCAGTAATCCAACTGAAAGTTGATCTACTTCTGCTGAGGTGTTGAACTCTTGGCCCCAATAATGTTCGTTGTTAATGATTTTTTTTTTTTTGGTCCCTTTATCGTTCTTTTCTGTGGATATGGAGTTACACCATAATATTTACCCTTAACTCAGGATAGGTTAAGATGAGTTTGGTTGTTTCACAATTTTTGTTTTTCTTCTTCTTCTACTTGTATTTCCCATTATTCAGATTAATAAAAAAGGATCGCAAAAAGGAAAATGAATGTTATGCTGGGAAATAATTTTACTGCTTTTCATTTTCATCTTAAGATTCCTCCTATTATCAAAGTAAAAGAAGTCAGAGGCCTGTTTCTTACCTTTTCGCTATTTCTTCACTTGACAGTGTTTTTTCATTCTTCCCACCTGAAATTAAAACCATTGTTTGATGAACAGTTACACTCTGTGAAGCACTGTCCATAGAAACGTGTAATCATGTTTAATCTACACCATCCTTAAAACAGCAAAACAAATACATACATAATAGACTGTAAGGGCAAGACGTATCAAGTACTAGAGAATAAAAACCTCACATAATTATTAATATTAAAATTACCACCTTTGATATCTTGCAAATCAGATTATATAAAGTTTGATAAGATTGTAATTATCCATTTGAAATTCAAAACGAGCAATAATTCAAACAACCCTTTTATACTGCATTGTGCTAAAAGAATAAAGAGAAACTTCACTTTCCGGATATTCTACCATCCACTTTTTGAGCCGGTTTTATCCTATTATGGTGCAGAAGAACCCTGTGATGATTCCAGCAGTGAAGAGTGCAAGAAGGAAGCAGCCCTGGACCAAAAACCTCACTCAAACTCAGACATTCACCTGCGCTAATTCATGTGGGGCTTGTTAAAATTCACCAATAAAATGGTTTTATGCTGCTGGAGAAAACCAAGGGAGTCAGAGAGAATTTAGAAGAGCGTCGGGAAAACATACAAGTTTTACAAATAAGGTTTTCCAGCCAGGATTCAAATTGTGGCCCAAGTGTTACAAGGAAGCGATGCTAACAAAAACCCCAAATGAGGCTCATCACTTTTAAATAAGAAGTTAAGAACAGATGGTAGTTACTATGGCAGTTGAGCCAGATGACCGGGAGGCAAACCTCCTGTAGTGCAAACAAAGAGCAACGATTCAAGGTTTATTTTACCAGAGAGCAAAAGACAATTGGAATATTAGCCTTTACATTAAAGTAAGAAAGTAGAGTAATAAACTGAGAAAAAGGAAAAGGCATCCTGTGTGATTAGTCAAGCAGCAAGAAATGCAAAATAAATCAGAACTCTCAATAGCTAGCAAACAGCCAGCCTCTCTGTGTTATGGATTTGTCTCTCTTGCATCTTGCATTCTACGCAGGTATCATATTTCTATAATCCTTATGTTTATCAGTAAACTGTATTACTCTGCTTCTTTAAACAAGCATGCTTCAGGTACCATGTTATTAGTCTAATGGCCAGAAACCCCTCCTACAGAGAAAGGGAAGGAAAAAAAGTGGGGAGCCTTACCCAATTAATTAATGACTTGTATTGGCAAAGGAAAATAATGACAACCAACCACCCGGACCCACTGGACAAACATTGGAATGGACGATGCGGTTATCTCCCTGCTCCACAAGGCTTATCCACACCTGGACAAAGCTGGCAACACGTTGACGATTATGTTTTTGATTTCTCCAGTGCCGTCATTATCATTCAGCCATCCCTATTAAAGGGTAAGCTCAGTGATCTTCAGGTGGATGAGCCTAAGGTGTTTTGGATAATGGACTCTCTGGCAGGCAGACTGCAGTCTGTGAGACTCAAGGACTCTGTTTCTGACACAAATGTGAGTAACACTAGAACACCACGGGACTCCTTTTCTCTTCTTTTTTTTTTTTTATACCTCCGACTACAAATATAACACCAGGTCATGTCACCAGCAGAAATTCTGTGATGATTCTGCACTTGTGGGGTGTGTTGATAAAGTACAGGAGTCAAGTGGAGAACTTTGTTTCTTGGTGCAAAGGAAACTGTCTACATCTTCACATTAGCAAAACTTAGGAACTGATTTATTGACTTCCACCACACCAAACACCCACTATGTCCGGTCGGTCACTGTTCAAGGAGTAGATGTGGTGCATTGCTACAAGTACTTGGGAGTGGGTCTGTATCAATGTCAGGGTGGATCAGTGTTGAGACCGCATTTATTTAATGTGGGTAGCGACATCTTTCACATTTTCTATAACTCTGTGATGGCCAGTGTGATTTTCTACACTGTGGTGTGCTGAGCTGGTATCACCACTTCATGAGAGGCTCACTTAATTAACAAGTTAATTTAAAGTTGGATCACCTTGAGGTAGCAGTAAAGGAGAGACTTAAAACAAAACTGAGTGCCATTGTGAACAATGCTGCACATCCTCTCTCTGACACACTAACACGGGTCACTTTCCGCAGATAAATTATTCAGCAAAAGTGTGTCAAGAAATGCCACTGAGGTTCCTTTATACCAAGTGCAAGACACCAACCTGTACTTTGGCACTTCATTTCAGACCTATGTGGACCTTACATGCGAGGTTTTACAAAGTTCGTATAGCACTCCACCAGTTACTGACCCGCTCGCAACACTAAAATCGAAAGGTGTCTGTGAATGAATGATAACACGTCCTGTGACAAACGGACTCTTGCCATACACCTAATGCCCTCATCATAAGCTCAAACTCCTAAAGACCACGTATTGTGTAGAAAAATGGATGGACCTACATTTGTGGAGAAAAACAATAAACTCCTACTGCTCTTCGCTAAAGCAAGAACTATAAAAACTTTGAGCTGGAGCACGGAGCGCAAACAACGGGGTACGAAAAACGCAGGAAACGAATGCAAGAAATTAATAATCAGAGAACTGAAAAGTTATTAATCAGAGCGCGTTGAAATCCATATCAAAACTCACTTATTACCACATATAATACTAGAGAAGGAATCAGCCCAAGACATAAACACTAATGACAGAACGAAGGAATCCGACACACTGTGAGCTAAGACAACTGACACAGCTGGTTATCCTCTCTAGCATAGTTATTAGCGCCAGAGACATTCACTAACACACAAAAGATAAAGAGGACTTAAACATAAGCTGTAACCTCTTCGTGCCGCTGTGTCAAACCGAACTCTTCGCCGCTGCGTTTCCGCCATGCCCGTCAGACGACTGTGACCTTTCACCCGCGCTTTCACTACGTCATAAGTCTACGGCAAGCAGAGAGAGAGAAACATTGTCATTGTCCCGAGAGCGCTCAGTGCAGCGGATACGTAAGTAAACGAATACTAGGAATTCAATTCCAATGAGAATCTAGTTTATTGATTTGTTATTCTCGATAGTAGATGCTTACCGGGCGTTCAAACAGTGCAGCTGGGGATGCGTAAAGAATTAAACTGCGTGTTCTTCGGACACCGGTGACATTCTTTAGTACTCCTTCTACTTGTATCGCCCGTAAATCAACAGACTACTCTGTATTTTTAAAATTTCACAATCGGTTTTATTTAAGATCGATGCATTGTTTTCGCTAATTTTAGTCAGGATCAGAAAGAAAACAATTTATTATGCTATATGTGCGCATGTCGTGTTCGGCTTTTTTATAAGCTTTCCTTTAATGTTTGTTAATATATCACAAGTAACGTGTTAAACAACCTGGGTGACCTACAGACCTTTTTAATTAAGGCCTTTGGTAAGCTGATTAGCTCAGGATCTTCTCTCCGTCGTTGAAATGACGTTTGGATTCTTCTCCAAGGGTCTTGGTAATCCAAGGAGGACACTAGGAGATAAATACCCCGAAATCACATGGCACTGCCATACAACACACTGTGGCCCCAGCTCACGGTTCTGGGCCTTCTCAGTTTGTTTAAAAAGTGGGCCAAATATGTTTTACTTATATTTCTGAAATATTTTGATAATTAAATTGATGTCAAGATAAGGTGGTCATATTAACTTTTTTTGTAATTAATTTTTAAAAACTATACATCAAAAAGGGATTTCCAAAAAAAAAAGACCTTTACATATGTACAGCAAGGGCAATATACACCCACAGAGCAGATAATTAGGAACACTATACCAATGGCCCTGCAAGGAGATCCTCCAAATTGCAGGGAACACTTAGGGATTGGTGGCAGGATTGGCACTCCCATTCCAGTGTGGTGCTGAGGTGTCACCCACTGCTTGGCCTGCACACGGGTCCCAGTCTGGGTGGTTTGTCATGTGGTGGGTCTGGCAATGCACTCTATCAGCACATACTCCCAACTTCCTGCTCCTCCTCTATGCCAGTCCCGTGAATTGCCATCTTTTGCTTGCAATGGAGCCTCAGTTTTTCATGCTGTGGATTTCACAAGTTTCCTTTGAAATTCTGGTCCGTGTTGACATGACTGCACCACGCAATGTCTTGCAGATTTGTCAGCTGCATATTCATGCTCTGAATCTCCCTGTCTTTCACATCCCAAAGGAGTTCTATTGGGTTCAGACCCAGTGACTGGCAAGGCCACTGAAAAATGCTGAACTCATGACAACCAGCTTGAGATGAGCTTTGCTTTATGACCTGGTGTATTATCATACTGGAGGTAACAATTAGAAGATGGATAAATTGTGACCACGAATGACGCACAGGGACAGCAGCAATACACAAATGGACCATGGCAATCAAGCGATTATTGATTGGTGTTAATAGGCCAGTATTCTGCCAATAAGATGTTTCCCACACCATTACACCACCACCAGTCTTAACTGTTGTCACAAGGCAGGTTGGGTCCATGGATTCACGCTGTTGATGCCAAATTCTCGCTCTATCATCTGTTAACCTCATTAAAAATGGAGATTCATCAGACCGGGCTACGTTTTTACACTTTTCAGCTGTCCAGTTTTGCCGAGCCTGTGCCCACTGCAGCCTCAGCTTTTTGTACTTGGCTGACGGGAGTGGACCCTGCCTATCTGAGTCAAAGTTTAACTTGTTAGGCAGTCTCGGATGACCTTTCTGCTTACCACAGTTGTAAAGAGTGGGCACCTGAGATACCAATATAGCCTTTCTGTCAACCTGAAACAACCTGGCCATTCTCCTCTGACCTCTCCCACCAACAAGGCAATTCCATTCACAGAACTGCTGCTCACCGAATGTCTTCTGTTTTTTTAATCATTATGAGTAAAATTTAGAGAGTGTGGTGTATGAAAATCCCAGTAGACCAGCAGTTACAGAAACACTAAAACTAGTCCATCTGGCACCAACAATCATGCCACGGTCAAAATCACTGAGATTAAACTGTTTTCCCCAACCTGGTGTTTGATGTGAACATTAAGTGAAGCTGCTGACCTGTATCTGAAGGTTGTGCTGCTGCCGCTGCTGCTAAATGATTGGCTGAATAGAGAATTACATGAATAAGCAGGTGTCAAAAAACAATTTCCTCAGTGAGTGTATCTTACCATATCAATTGTTACAATAATCATTCATTTAATGGATCCAAATATTAGTTGGTCATAGAAAGCCTGTGGAGCACAGAAACAAACCCTGATTGGGATGGTCATCCTTCAAAAGCCCACTGTTATACTGGGTCAGTTTATCCTTGCATCTGTTATGGAGCTCAGTTCATTCAGTTTAGAGGGTCATGGGTAACATGTCCATCACAGAGAGCACTCCTGCATGCATCCACATTCCCTACTGGGGAACTAATTTTGAATTACATATTAATCTAACATGCTGTCGTTCGGTATATTGGAGACACATGAGATAGCTGTGGAAAGCCCAAGCATACATGGAGGCATTGCGCAGACTCCTCACAGGCATTTACCAAGCCAGCAAGTGAATGTGGCTCCCTGGAATTGTGAGACAGGAGTGTGCTCTATCATAAATTACAAATAAAGATGAATTCCTGTACATTCAATGCTACATAAAATGAAAAAGCCCAGTACAATAAAAGATGAGTACAGGATCTTCCTTACTATGGTATTTTAAGTGATTGGTTTAATGGTGAGATACACATGGAAGTGCCATTGAATCTAAAACAAAGTACTAGAGCCTCTCTAGCACTAAAGGGAAACATTTTTGCAAGCTATTTGTGAAGTTGTATGTTGTTTGACATTGCACTAATGAAGAGTACACATTAAACAACATTGAAAAGGACTGAGATGAAAATAATCCTGTGGATGTGCACAGTTTCATTGGACAGAGAGGTAGAAGAGTACAGTCTAACTAAAGGACTGTGTGGTGAAGAGAACTGGACGTGGCTGTGGATAAGTTTATACATACGTATTGTGGAACAATCCCCGGACACAGACAGGCAGATATGTTATTATGCACCACCACACGTGTATTTACAATATTTATAGTCTTATTAAAGTGCACCACAAACCCCACAAGTCCCCAAAGTCCAGGCCTCTCACACACTCTGCCTTTTCTCCTTCTTCAGGCTGCCTCCACTCTCGCTTCTCCTGCTTCGTCCTCTCCTCACCCGACTCCAGCTTCGAATGAAGGGAGGCGGCCCCTTTTATCCTCACCCGAATGTGCTCCAGGTGCTTCCCGGAAATCTCCCGCCGACACGCCCCAGTGTGGCGGAAGTGCCGGCTGTACTCCCGGAAGCATTCAGGATGTCCCTGCTTCTCTTCCCCCCAGCACTTCCTGGTGTGGCAGAAGTGCTGAGGTCCAGGCTCCCAAGGCATTGGGGCACCCCCTGGCAGTGACCACGGGCCCCTACAGGGTTGGGCTTCCAAGCCCTCTACCTGTGACCCCCAACACAACCAGGGTGGTCACCCCCTCGTGGTCTAGAGGAGGCGCAAGCCCTCCTCCGGACCTCCTGGGCGTCCCAGCTGGGTACCACCCCCAGCCGTCCGCCACAGTATATAAACCCTACAAACATATTTTTAGGAAGTCACTGCGCACTGGGGAAATTCAGAAGAACTGAAAAATGGCAAATATAAAAAGTGTGACCGGGAAGGTCTAAGAAACTATAGGCCAGTAAGCTTAACGTGCATCACAGGAAAATTAACGGAAGGAATTATTAAGGGTAAGATTGAAAAACACATGGCAAGAAGAGGCAGCATTTGGTCAGAAGAGGGAGGCAGGAAGCAAAAATATTAGGTGTGAATACACAATGGGAGGTCTTAAAATAAAAAGTACAGTTTATGAGAAGGAAAAACGACACTAAAAAATGATGGATTAAAATCTTACCATTCAGATTGATTTTTTTAAAACATGCATTCAGTAAAGTAAAACAATAAAAGAAGATTTTTAGACAGGAAAATTATATTTTGATTTGGTTGACTGGAGATCCTAAATTGATAGTGTCTCAAGTCAGTGCTCCTTTGATCAACTGGCACCTCATCCAGGGCTTATTCTGGCCTTGAACTCAATGCTGCTTTGCTGTTGAATTAAACAGGTCCCATAAAATGGATAAAAACAAAGAGCCAATGCATTCTATAGTAGAAATTCTTTTAAATTGTAAAACATAGCATTTTTAAAGTCATATAAATTTAACTTACTTCTGAAGATTCCAGGTATCAAAAAATAACCTAATAATAGGAAACCTATTGTTTTCCATTTCATAGCTTTATAATACAAGGTTCTCCTTTTTTTTATATTTTTTTGCAGTTGCTGATGTGATGTCTGAAGAGTTCCCTTCAGGAAGACGAATAAATGGCTTTAGATCAACTTACGGAGATGATACAGAGATGTGTATGTCCTTTCTTCATTTGTATTCTATTTATTATGGGTGGCATCCATTGTTAATATGAATTAATTTTTCTTACTGTAAAAGTTTCTGCTTTTGCACATGGAGCTTCTACACACGGCACATGTCTGTCCAAGACCTTAACAGTTAATGTTTGCTTTAGTGTTCAAATTTGCAGTGGTATACATGCTGATCAGTCAGTCAGGCTTTGCTGTTTTAAGCAGAACCTTTCATTTTTCTTTAAAGGATAAAGTTGGTGTGTTTCAAGTTGAAGTTATTTCTTCACAACCATTGTATATGTTATTTTGACACATAAAATTGTTTTAAAGTGAAGCATTTTTAAAAATACCTGTTCTTGCAGCATACAGTGGGACTAAAGAGTACAAGAGGTGAACAATAAAGTCTTAAATGTGTCTACTTTGAAGGAGCAAAGGTTTTGATTCAAGAAAATATGCCCTTCGTGTTTATGAGGCATCCTTGTGATAACAAAAAGAAACAATAATTATTTTATCACAGACTAGCTGAAATACCTGGCATTGCCCAGGAGGCAAATAAAGTGTTTTTTTTTTAATTGGTTGAGAAAAATATAATAATAAAAACACAACTTTAAAAATTAAAATAAATTAACAGAAAATGAAGACTCACTAATGTGCTTGTCTTGTATCATCCAGTTGATGCTTAGAACTGGCCAACCCTATTTAATTTCAAAAGTGGTCCTCAAACATAAAGAATGCTGGCAGTCACCTCCAGTTCGCCCTCTGGTGGTCGATCTGAGTGCCAACTGGATGATAACATGCATACAAGACCGCAAGATCACCCCCAAGGGCATTATGGCAACACCAACGAGCCCCCAGTGCCAAGCTGTACTTCTGTTTTTGCTTTTGTAGTTCCGTTTCTGCTGCAGTTATGTTCTTCCATGGCTTGTACCAACAGACAGATGCACACTCAAATAATATAAAAGTGAATGGACACTGCAAAAATATGTTTGTGTTCGTCCTGTGATGGACAGGTACCCTGGTGTTGTTCCTGCCTTGTGCCTGATGCTTTCTGGTGTAACAACAACATTTATTTATATAGCACATTTTCATACAAAAAGTAGCTCAAAGTGCTTCACATAATGAAGAATAGAAAAATAAAAGACACAGTAAGAAGATAAAATAAGTCAACATTAATTAACATAGAATAAGTAAGGGTGGACAGAAAAAACAAACAAAAAAAAAACTCCAGACGGCTGGAGAAAAAAAAAAAAAAATCTGCAGGGGTTCCAGGCCACAAGACCGCCCAGTCCCCTCTGGGCAATCTACCTAACATAAATGAAATAGTCCTCTTTGTATTTAGGGTTCTCACGGACGGACTTGATGATGATGGTCACGTAGACTTCTGGCTTTCAGTCCATCAATGTTGGAGCATCATGATGCTTTGAGTAGGTGGTGGTGGCGCAGGCCACCCGGAAACCGGAACCGGATAAAGAAACAGAAGAACTGTAGGCTCCAGCTGCCCCACAACACTACCCTGGATAAGCAGGTTAGGAAGATGAATGGATTATTATCATCATTATAATTATTGTTCCTACAATATACAACAATAATAAACTCATCCCTTGACATTGGCTCTGTGCCGCTCACTTTTAAAATCGCTTCTGTAACCCCAATGTTAAAAAGAGTCTGGTCTTGATGCTGACAATCTTAACAATTTCCGGCCTATTTCCCAGTTACCTTTCCTGTCAAAAGCTCTTGAGCATGTTGTAGCCTCCCAGCTCACCAATTACTTAACCACTAATAACTTGATGGAACCCTTTCAATCTGGTTTCAGGGCGCGGTACAGCTGTGAAACTGCTCTCCTACGGGTAACCAATGATTTGCTTATGGCAGCAGACTCTGGACAAACCAGTATAATAATTCTATTAGACCTCAGTGCAGCATTTGACACGGTCAGATATGACATTCTACTGTCCAGAATGGAGAACATGCTGGGTATCTCTGGCACTGCCCTCCAGTGGTTCAAGTCCCATCTGACTGATAGGCAAGAGTTTGTTAGTCTTGGTAACGGAGGATCCAGCTCGGCACCAGTCACACAAGGAGTTCCTCAGGGCTCTGTCCCAGGCCCTCTTCTCTTCTGTATTTATATGCTTCCCCTTGGCCATATTATTCATAGCTATGGACTTGCTATCCTTTTTATGCAGAGGATACTCAACTCTACTTCAATGTTAAAAGTGGAACTTCATCAGAGCTTTCTCAGCTCACAACCTGCCTTAGTGAAATTAAAACCTGGATGGAGCAGAACTCTTTAAAATTAAATTGCAACAAAACTGAACTCCTGCAAATTGGGACTAAAATGCAACTTAATAAAATGAGCTCCTTCCCAGTCCATCTTGGAGGTGATCTCATCAGACCTGCCTCTACTGCAAAGAATCTTGGTGTCATTTTTGATTTTTCCCTCTCTTATTCCACCCACATAAATCACATTAAGAAACTTACTTTCACCTCCATAACATATCTTGTGTTCACTCCTTCCTCTCCTTTTCTAATGCTGAGAAACTTGTCCATGCTTTTATCACATCCCGCATTGATTATTGTAACTCGTTGCTGGCAGTTGCCCCTTCTAATCTTATATCACAGCTCCAGCTTATTCAAAACTCAGCTGCAAGAGTCCTTACTCGAACCAGCAGCAGCGAGCACATCACACCCATTCTGCTCCATCTTCACTGGCTCCCTTTGTCTTACAGAATCGAATATAAAATCCTACTAATAACCTACAAAGCCTTAAATAACCTCGCGCCAAACTACATCAGTGACCTTCTCCATCACTATGTGCCTGCCCACCCACTAAGGTCCTCCGATTCTGGCAATCTTGTTGTGCCCCACACTAATCTACACTCTGTGGGTGACAGGGCCTTCAGCTGCATAGCGCCCAGGCTCTGGAATGACCTACCGAAATTAATTAGATCAGCAGACTCCATGAATTCTTTTAAAAAACAACAACTCAAAACTCATCTGTTCAGGACAGCTTTTAGCTCTACTTGACTTCATTACCCTTCTCTCAGTTTACCTCTCTGTCAAGATGTTCATGTAACCTGTATGTGTGTGTGCTAGACCATCAATTAGGTTGTCTGTTAGGCTTTCTCTGAATTTACTGTCTTAAATCTTATTTATTTGGTTTGTACAATGCTATATACCCTGCCATTCTTTCTTAAATTCTGTGAAATGCCTTGAGCATGGGAAAGGCGCTATATAAATAAAATGTATTATTATTAATGAAGAAAACATATGAAGAGATCAATCTTCTCCTACTATTTGTCCCACATTGATGCAGGGTCCACTTTTCAGCACAGTGTTATACAGTTGTTCTGATCCAGAACATCTTTTCTTCCTTCAACTTATAGAACCAGCAATTTTTGGGTGCCTACAAGACCACTTTCCCTGTGTACTGAGGTGCAAGGCTGTCTTTGCCACCATCTGCTTGTTCCTGTGGATCAAAGTGGCTGTAGGCGTGCTATTCTATTTAAATAGAATAGCAGATGGAAAAGATCGATGACAGCCATTAATAATAATCGTATTATCGGGAAGAAAGATAAGGGAACTGAAGAAGGTTTGGCATTCATGTGGGCATGGATATTGAATGTTCTTCCAAGGTGCTCCGATTTCCTCCCACAATCCAAACACATGCAGTTTAGGGGGACTGGTGTTGCTAAAGTGGCCCACGTGTGTCTGGCGCCCTGTTCCGGGATTGTTCCTCCCTTACGTCTGATGCTTGATGGGAAAGGCTCTAGCTGCCCTGTGACCCTGCTCTGAAGAAGTGACTTAGGAAGATGGATGGATGGATGGGTTAATGTCTGTCTGTTCAGTTCTTGTTACTTTTTGTGAATTTCCCCTTGGGATTAATAAAATATCTATCTATCTATCTATCTGATTACATGCCAAGTGCCTGCTCAATATTCTCACTCACTGGAGCACACATGTGTATTATCAATCTTTGCGACATAAAGAAATAAGCTCCTGTATAGTGAATGAATCTAAGCGATCGTGACTGCGACTTTTTCAGTTATTATTGTCTAGTTGTCTACAGAACAAACACATCAGTTCACATCTGGGCATCAACATTAAATAGTGCCAAAAGTGGAGCTTGGCAAAAGCTTTCCGAGGTGAATTCACACCTCTGGGACCAAAGTCCTCCTTCCTGTGTCACAGGCCGCGGTGAAGACAGTGGCTGAAATGGTGCCACCGAGGAAGATGAATGGGGTGTCTGGCGATGTGACAAGCACAGCTGGTCTCCTTTTAAAATGGCTGAATCTCACAACAATGGTTTGCTTTTTTTACCTTTTTAATACAACATGAATACAATGTTTTGCAAAATGTGTTTAATGTCTAGACACAGATCAATACTTCATGACATTTGTGGCTTGAGAAATGGACATTTTCGGTAAGTTGTAGGGCTTTTTCCATTCACCTATGCACTTGTGTACCCTTTATCCCTATTGAAAGCTGCAAGAATAGACAAGCTAGTTTAAACATTTAGAACGCAATTTCAAGTGTCAAATTAATGTATACTGGGATTGTGAAGAGTTAACTTTGACTTGAAAAATACCAAACTTATCATTTAAAAGCATACTGTATTATTGTGTACAAGGCACTTTGTAGGGTTTTATTTTATTTATTTATTTTTTGTTTGATCACTCAAAGTTGTTGATCAGTTTCTATTTGCAGAGTTACACCAAAACATTGCTAAGCTGAGATTTAAAAGCCTTCTAATCACACTGCTGTATCTTCGGTTTTGAATTTCTTACAGTATGAACAACTGTGAATATGAAAAAAAAAAAATTCTAACATTTGAGTCAAGTTTACTTTTTCCAAGCTTCTAGCTACATGCTGCTAGTCTCACGTAAAGTGTATTTTAGTGCCACCATATTTGTTTATCTATAAAATCTCTTTTCAGTCAATCTTCTTGTTACAAATAGATAAGAGCTCCTTCAGTGTTTCCTCTTACTTTTATACCCATCAGTCTTGGAGAACAGTGCACCTTCCCTAATGCTGTTAACTGTTATGTCTCTTTCATAACATGGAGGCAAACTTACTTACAATATTTGTAATATTTATTGTGCATTCTGTTAACAAATAATATCTGCATTTACTGCAAGCACTAACAAATACAACAAGTCTGCATGTTTGTAAAGTGATTAACAACTTTTCAATATAGTATGAATGAAACAGCAGATTGACATCAATGCTGGCAAAACAGTGACATATGCAGCTAGCAATAAGTACCTTGAAAGAAAATTGACAATAATGAAAAAAAAAATAATAAAAAAAAAAGAAAAGAAGCTCCTAAGAATTGTAAAACTCCTTAAAATGAAATATAAATAAATTTGTTTTAAGTAGCTTCTTAAAGCAGTCACGACTACTGGTTCAAAAAGAAGTGCAGTACAGCAGCCTAACCTAGAAGCGATAAAAGAAACAGACTTTAAGAGTAATGTTCTGAATTTGGCAATATTGTAAAAGTAATAGAAGGCAACTTTAGAGGTGTGCCACCAAGGTTACGTGCATGAGCAGTGGGTGATACCAAGTACTGCCATCAGGGAGACTAAATTGGAAACTCTGCGTATGGACAAAGGAGTTGCAATCAGAGCAACTTACTTTAATGGAAATGCTGCTGGATCTATTAGTCTATTTCTTAGATACAACTAGTAGATGTAATGCTGGGTTTGGTGCCAGTGTAGATTTGGCTGTAATCTGTGCATAAGATAGAACTCAAACCGTCCTCCTTATGATATGCCCAAATGGCAGCACTAGGAATAATACCTGAGTAATGCACATCATGCTGATACCAAGTGAGATTTAGTTTTCCACATAAGAACAAACTGAGACTGGTCTAATAAATAGAACTTAAACCACTGAAGCATAGTAGCAGACAATCTAAGCCATGGATTCCGTTCAGTCAAAACAGGAGGCATGGCAGATCACTGGAAGGGCAGCGCTGAGGACACACAGTACTAAGAAGTGTACAGTTGATACGTCAGCAAAAATAAGCAGCACTTTCACAACACCAACTAGGACGGTTTCAATGCTGTGCTCCGCTCTGAAAGCAAACTGGAATGGGACAAAGAAAGGTGGTGATATGTTGTGAGTGGGCAGAGACAGCACATTCTAAAATTTTAGATAGAAAGGGAAGGTGTAAAATGTGTTAGCTAATATGTGCTTGAATTACTTGTAACACCCCAACCGCTACATGGGGATGGTGTGACAGCAACATTCCTTAGTTGAGGGAGAACTTAACCAATGGTGCATCAAAACTGAAAATGAAAATGAAAATTTACTAAGGATGCTTTCAGGGATGGAAGGACCAACAAGTAATAGCATATCATAACTTTAAAAATAATATTCTCTTTAATGCAAGTGTCATTAATTTCATGACATTTATTCAAATAATTAACCAACAGCATTATTAACACTACTGTCTGTTCACTAAAATAATTTCAGTGCTTTTTACAGAAACAAGTATGTATTGCTTACTATTTTTAATTTATTTTCATTTTAATACGTTGTGGTCGATGGCTGGCTTTTCATCCCGGCCAATACCCCCAGGCCGCCAGGTGGAGCTCTCCCTGCAGCATGGAGGTGCCCCGAATACCAGCAGGGAATCATGGACAATGGAGTTTTCCTTTATAGCCCTGCTGGATACCACAGGGGCCAGCAGAGGACGTTGCAGGGAGGCCCAGAGAATCATATGTGCCCTTTAACCCGGAAGTACGTTGTAGGCAAAGTGACGTACTTCCAGGATGACCCGGAAGTGATAGGAAGTCACATGGACTGAATGATTGGAAACACTTCCGGGTCAGGCAATATAAAAGGACGATGGGAAATCCCAGACGTCGAGCTGAGCTGGGTGGAAGGGTGGCAATGTGTCTGGGAATGGTGGATTTATTGATTAGTGTATTGTTTAATGAGTATTGTGGAGAGGAGGGTGCTTTGTGCACTGAATATTAATAAAAAGTCAAATTATTGGACTTTTACCTGGTGTCTGGCGCATAGTCTGAGGGTTCAAGGGAGCGAGAGGGCCCCCAATCTGTCACAATGTATATACTATATATTTTTAAAAAGATACACAATGTTAAATTAATCTGTACTACTCATCCAAGACTAGCTGAAATGTAATTAATGAACACAGACCTCAGCATATTCAGTGTTAATGTTTGGAATGCGCCATCTGTTGGAATGTATTTGCAATACATGTAGTAATAAAATGCATTTAATTTTTCATTCCAACTGATAGTGCATCACAAACATTAGCACTGCTTTTACGAATCCCATACTAAATGGCATATGACAGAGACATCTTGATAAAGTTTTTTTCTGAATAATTATCTCTTTTTGTTTAATTGTTCTATATATGCATTTGCAGCAGGTAATTCCAGAGGATGGATTTAAAGTGGAAGATTATGAAATATTTCAGAAAGCAGGCAAAAACTGCCTGGAGGAAATGAAGACAGCAGAGATTTTAGACATTATAAAAGAGGAGAAAAATAAGGTAACATAAAATTAAATTTCATTTATAAAAACTCAATTTGGAGTTCTTTACAATATATACAAAATGTACTAAAGATTGTGTGCATTTAAAATGCTGTCTGTACCATATTTATTAGTATCTTTTGAAGTGACATTTTAAACACAAATTTTATTCTGATTTAATCCACAACATACCACCAATAAAGTTATTTTAATCTTTTCATTTTTAACATACTGTAATTTCTGGTGATTAATATACTGTATGATAAAAGAGTTGCTTTATTTTCATAAATTAGTCAATACTGCCCAGAGCTAAGTAGAGACTACAAATGTTTATCTAGTAAGTTGTGTTATAACTACTTTAAAACAAAAGAAAATCATAAAGGATCCTCAATACAGAGTAAGCAATTTCAGGTTCTGATTCAGAATGACATTTAATATACATTAAGTAAAACATTTTCCCATAAATAACTGTGTGCATAGGTTGCAAATATAAAGAAAAAAACAGCATTTTAACTGTGCCTCATGTTATATGTTACACGTATTACAATTAAAGCTCCTAAAATCTGTATCTGGCCAAGTAACACTGTGCAAATTTAAAAGATGAGTTTGATATTCTAGAAGTCAAAGTTATTTTTCATTATTGTGTTTTTAAATGTACATTAAGTCTTATCTTTTTTGGCTGCTGTTTAAAGAAAATATAAACAAGGGTTCTGGATTTTACAAAGCGAGTCAAAATTAATAAAAAGTACATTAGCTGTAGTAATTGGTTACTAATTACTAATTAGAAAGGACAGAGCCGACTATACTTCCTCAGAAGGCTGGCGCCCTTCAACATCTGCAATAAGATGCTGCAGATGTTCTATCAGACGGTTGTGGTCAGCTCCCTCTTCTACACAGTGGTGTGCTGGGGAGGCACCATAAAGAAGAAGGACGCCTCACGCCTGGACAAACTGATGAGGAAGGCAGGCTCTATTGTAGGCACGGAGCTGGACAGTTTGACATCCGTGGCAGAGCAACGGGCGCTGAGCAGGCTCCTATCAGTCATGGAGAATCCACGACATCCACTGAACAATATCATCTCCAGACAGAGGAGCAGCTTCAGCGACAGACTGCTGTCACCGTCCTGCTCCACTGACAGACTGAGGAGATCGTTCCTCGCCCACACTCTTCAATTCCACCCGGGGGGGTAGACATTAACATAATACAAAGTTATTGTCTGTTATACCTTCATTGTTATCACTCTTTAATTTAATATTGTTTTTTATCAGTATGCTGCTGCTGGAGTATGTGAATTTCCCCTTGGGGTGAATAAACTTGCTATCTATCTATCTAATTAAGAAACTGGTTGGAATGAAATACTGCGACCACTTTGGTCCTCCAGGACCTGAGTTTGTCACTCCTGTTTTACACGATGGACTGTATATTGTATTAATGTGGTGCTAAAATTAGACTTTTGTGCTCTGTTTTCCATTTTTTTTAAACTGTACTGATTTGTTTTGAATCTCCCTTATTCCAGTATTTGCAAAATTTAACAGTAGTATAACCTTTAGTCTTAAAGCTTGGCAATTAACTGAAGTGACTGGTAGGCTCAGAATATTTGTGAATTGGTCTTTATTTCAGTTTTTCACTGTGCTTATGTTTCTTAGACATTCAGCAATTTCATTGCATATAGATATTTTTTGTAAATTTTTACACACTCTAATTCTGTCAAAAACCCTTGTTTCTCCTTTTGTCAATATTTCTTGTTTCCTAGACTATAATTACAGTATTTATGTATTTTGCATTACTTTGCCCACCCATCACCATCAATTGCTTATCTGATTTTTCTAAGATGATGACTTTTTCATGTTTGTAATGTCATAGACTTGACAAAGAGGCACAAAAAGGTTTGGGGCAGCCATCTGCATATTGATTTCCTGGCTAAAAAATTGGGTGAATAAATGTATTACAGATTAGAGTCCACAACAGAACTGATTTGAGATGGTCGAAATGGCGGTTTTAATGGCAAGTAGAGAAGGTGACGTCATCAATGGGGATGGAATCCTAGAAGTGGTGTCATCGGGGCCAGGCAGAATGTCCTGTAACTGGTCTGCAGAGAAGTGAGATAAAGAGTCAGTGCACTCCGCTACCCCCTGGTCTGGTGTGGAATTACTCTCATTTAGGCCCTTTAGCTGCCTCCCATGTGCACGAGTGTGACAGTAGTAAATCTCCACATCATCAGCCTTATGTGCTTAACTAGCAATGCAATTTGACCACATTTTCTATTTGTGTTGCTTTTTGCTAATATCACTTTTTCCAGTTTCTTTATTAAAGTGATCCAAGTTCTGTGCAGTGCCTGAATCTCCTCCTGGAGTAATAAACTTGTGTACCTTATGACAAATGCTGCCTATTATATTTTACTCATAGAATACACTTCAGTATACTTTATTATGTGAAATTCTCCTCTCCTCTGTCATGTCATGTTTGAGTTATGAGTCATTTTTTTCTTTTAAGTGTTTTCTTTTATTCTGGCTTTAGAGACCTCACTTCCACCATTGCTGTTTTATTGTAGTAGGGTCCTGAGGTGACCCTGTTCTGGCTTTTAAACTCATTACAACATAGACCTGAACAGAATGTAAAAAAATCCCAACTACACTTCCTTTTATATCTGTAATGTAACCTCAGGCAACAAGATAGAATACCAGAACAGTCAGGAGAAAGGTTTATACTTTTATTCATGCTTAGATTAATTTAAGGTTTTTAATTTTCCTCAAAATATAAGAAGGGTTAAATGAATGTGACAATAATACAACCTGGATAATAAGCAGTTAATTGTGCTAGGAATCTTGAACATTCATTATGCATTCACAGGTCATCACAGTCAATCTTCGCAAAAACTGTAACCTAGACAGATTTCAGTTTGATTCTTTTTAATATGGTGCCTGTAGATCCAAAATGGTGATTTTATCCCTCCAGGACACTCCACCCCTTGATAAGATGGACTAAAGGTGAACTGTGGGCCTTTCAAACCCCTGGCCCTCTGAGTAGGTAGTAAGTATATTCCCATACCATTTCAGTCAACTCACCTGCCAGGTAGTAAATCTCTGGATAGGTTTGGCTCACCGCAGACACTTGAAGAAACATCTCAGAGTACCTGCCAAAAAAAAATAACATCTGATCAGGCCATTGAGTTTGTTCAATGAGATTCCACAAGATGCACTAGAAGTCTTATAATTGCTGCTTCACACTGACTTTACTAGCATCCTGCATGTCTTCAGCTAGTCAGGTCACTTTAACAGAATTATGGTCACCTTCCAGAATAAGAGACAGTAACCCCTGCTATGTTCTGTTAAGCTGTAAATCTTATCTTTAAAGTTCTTCCAAACAATTGGGGTACTTTATGTAGGGAACTCCTACAAACACCCATTCTAAAGTCAAAACATTGTATTAATGAATAATAATCATTCTACCCCCCCCCTCCCCAGATACTTTAGCTCTGCAATCCACCCTGAAAACCAAAAAACATGTCCCTCCAACCAGTCTACAGTGTTGAGGGTTGCTGTGCAAGCAGAAGAATTATTCACTTCATATAGTTCAGTCTCATTTAATTAGATTTGTCCTATTTACGGTGCTCCTACATCTGAAGAATACATGTAGGACTATCACATAAATCTAGGTCATTTCCCTGCTCCAATCAGTAGAGATTTCTGACTTCCACCAGTTCTAGCCAGAATATACTAGAACAACCTGTATAGGGTACCAAGTGTCTACTGGGTCACCATTAAAAACTGCACCCTACAGATGGTCTTCTGCTTCTGTACCAAAATATTTCCGATTTTATCCACAATTGTATTCTTTTACCTTTCAGCATTCTCGCTTCCACCACACCACTCACTGAAAAGCTGGGATTGAATCATGATGATCATTCAGTTTTCACTGTTTTTTCCACTTCAATTTGGTTTATGTGCTTCTCTTTTTGTTTTCATGCTTCTCAATTTGTTTGTGCCTGTATCCAGCAGGGGGTGCTAGCTCCCTTGTTGGAATGAGCAGAAAAAGGCAGATTTATCAGATATACTGTATTTGTACAGAGCACAGCGACATATTAAACTTAAACACTTATTACTGAGCAGCTGTTATTTTGTTTGTGTGCTGCTCCATTTTCATTTGTTGTTTCTGATTTGTTTTTGTGTTTTCTCATTTGTTGTTGCACATTCAATTTGTTTTTGTGCATTACATTACATTTTTTTTTTGTAGTTTCTAATTTAGTTTTGTGTTTTCTCATTTGTTTTCAGTTTATTTTTGATGTTTCTAATTTGCTTTTGCATATTCAGTTTGATTTTACGTTTTCTCATTTATTTTTGCGCAATTTGTTTTTGTATTTTCAGTTTGTTTTTACCTATTCTGATTTGGTTTTGCTTTTCCAATTTGTTTTTGCACATTGACCTTCAAGGCCACCAGAAGTACGAGAGACTGCTTCTAGGGGCCATTGTAATTTCACACTGTGCGTTTGTGGCTGGCTACCAGCAGTTACCACAGATCTGCAAATCTGTGAACTGGTTTGTGGTGTAAGTCCATGGCAGTACAATTGCCAAGCAGAAAATTCCCTGCCTCCTAGAGTTCAAATACATATTAGTACTTTTTCCTTGTAAATTATATCTTCCATCCCCTTGTTTTATATGGTACTAAATATATATATATATATATATAATTATGGGCAGCACGGTGGCGCAGTGGTAGCGCTGCTGCCTCGCAGTTAGGAGATTTGGGTTCGCTTCCCGGGTCCTCCCTGTGTGGAGTTTGCATGTTCTCCCCGTGTCTGTGAGGGTTTCCTCCCACAATCCAAAGACATGCAGGTTAGGTGGATTGGCGATTCTAAATTGTCCCTAGTGTGTGCTTGGTGTGTGTGTGTGTCCTGCGGTGGGTTGGCACCAGGATTTGTTCCTGCCTTGTGCCCTGTGTTGGCTGGGATTAGCTCCAGCAGACCCCCGTGACCCTGTGTTTGGATTCAGCGGGTTGGAAAATGGATGGATGGATGGATATATTATAATAATAATAATAATTCTTTGCATTTATATAGCACTTTTGTCACTACTCAAAGCGCTCAAAAGTGCGCAGTAATAGTATGACCCCGACATGATTTGAACACGCAGCCTTCTGATCTGGAGTTAGACGCGCTACCGTTGTGCATATATATTATACTGTATATATATATATATTTATATTAATAATTTATCTTAATAATAACCTTTTAATTTTTGGTGAAGAGTCTACTTAAACAGTTTGCTTTTAATGCTGACACTAAGATACTGATATAAGATACTTCTGTATATGACACTGTTTCATTAGTGTTTACTATTATTATTTTAAGTCAAATATTGATAAAACAGAATCTGCAAAATGGACATGACCTGGTTTGTTTTTTGTAGGTTATTATAAAGTGCATGGGTTGGAATCTGCTGGGTCCACTTATAAAAATAGTTTTAAAGAAAGACAAAACCAGCCTTCAGCACTGCCTGAGTATGCTGACACACATTTTAGAAGTAAGTAAATCTGTAAAGTTTACCATATTAGTATTGCTATGCTATTTTTTCAAATCTGTCATTCTTTATTTTTTTTTAAATAAGGCTATTAAACGTAATACAAATATTTTGCCATTGCCATCCTAACAGCATAGCTGAAGTAAAACATAACGCAACCCCAACTAAACACAATGTTGGTGATGATGATTATATTGTATAGTATCTAGTATTACAGTAGTAATAATAATTTGAAATATTGAGTTTTCCTCTGTCATTTTACAACTATTTGTATTAGGCGAGTGTTCTCTCAAACAACATGTTACAACACTTTACAGAACGTATCATTCTGGAATGAGTTCTTCATTATGTTTCAGGTGTGCAGTCCAAAGGAGGTTCTGCTTGGTTTATTAGAGCAAATTGAAGATGCAGACATGGATAAAATTGCAGAAACAATTGTTCTGCTTCTGCAGCCACTACAGACAGGTACATTGTGACCCTGGCTATGATGGTATAGTACAGATAAGTTACTGTTAGTTTTAAATGCAGATAATCCCTTCTTCCACTAAGGTGATCTGAAGAAGGTAAGCATGTTTCTTCAGTTGTTTACCTTCATAATACTCTTCAAGTCAATGTTATGGAAAAATGCTAAAATACTGCGATCCTTTGTAATCGGCATGCCAGTTTCAGAATTTAATAATAATAATAATGCAGCAATCACTGTTCAGGCATGATGCACACTGGAGGCACATTAACTTGGAATACTATGTAGGAAATGTTAATCAAACATTCCAAAATGAGTATTACTGTATTAACAAATGTATACAGACCTAAAGAGAGTAGATCTGAGATCAACTAAACAGAGATTACATTAATACAGAACAGTATGTAAGAGTAATACACCTCATACAGTGAAATGAAACTCACCTGATAGGTCTGCTGTTCTACAGTGTATGCCCTCAGCAGAACTTGCCAGCTTTCTGTAGCATGTGTAGTAGTGCATATTTTCCATGTACTTTTATAGTTATAAGACAATAGGCATTCTGCTCAAAAATTAATGTTTGATAAACAAACTACATAGTCATTGCCAACGCAGTGGGGCACAAACACTGCTGCTGACAGTCCTGCATGATTTTTCCTGGGGAACGATTGTTTCTGCCCAATAACAGAAGTCCATGATACATCCACGGGGTGTTTGTCACATTCTGGTTTGCTTGAAAGTTAGTTGAACTAACTGGAGACTGAAACAAACAAATAATCTCCTAATTCAGTACAAAGCAAATGGATTATGAGTGTGAAAATGCCTTTAAACACCTTAGATAAATAGGAATTGAGTAGCTACATTGGACCAAATGACCTGCTCTCATTAAAAGTTCTTAAGTTCTTTATTAAAAGAAAAAAAACCTTCAAAGCAGCAGAAATTGTTCTGTAACCTTCCCCAGATTTGTGCCTCGAGACAATCGTGTCTCGGAGGTCTACAGACAATTCCTTTGACTTCATGCTTGGTTTGTGCTCTGACATGAACTGTCAACTGTGGGACCTTATATAGACAGGTGTGTGCCTTTCCAAATCATGCCCAATCAACTGAATTTACCACAGGTGGACTCCAATTAAGCTGCAGAAACATCTCAAGGATGATCAGGGGAAACAGGATGCACCTGAGCTCAATTTTGAGCTTCGTGGCAAAGGCTGTGAATACTTCTGTACATGTGATTTCTCAATTTTTATATTTTTAATAAATTTGCAAAAACCTCAAATAAACTTTTTTCACATTGCCATTATGGGGTGTTGTGTGTAGAATTCTGAGGAAAAAAATGAATTGAATCCATTTTGGAATAAGGCTGTAACATAACAAAATGTGGAAAAAGTGATGCGCTGTGAATACTTTCCGGAGGCACTGTATATTTCTTTACATTTGAGTTGCACAGTTACAATTTTTTTGAAATTCATAAGAATATTTAATTTCTAATTTGATTTCTTTAATAGAAGTCTAACGATAAGTACTTCACAGAAATTTTGGACTATGGCATTTAATAGTGGATTATTAACTTTGTCCAGTTTTATTCTTTTTTTTTTTTTTTTATTTATTTGGTTTGCTTTGTAACTACTACAACTGAATCTTTCAACAGAGAAAAGGGAACTAGATTTAAAAGATGGGCAGTTGGTTTAACTGTGAAAATGAAGTATAAAATCTCTGGCTCTAGCCACAGTCAAATTTTCTAAAGTAGTAACCGCAGAGGAGGATGTGATGTGTCGCAGTGTACTAGTTCAGCTGATGGTGTGGAGTGTTGGTTAAGGCGTTGGACTTCCAACCCTAAGGCTGTTGATTTAAATCCCACTAGTGACACCAGTTTCCAATTGGAAAAACAAAAAATAAATACAACCAATTGTATCTCAAACGCTGCAAGTCATCTTGGATAAAGACACCAGACAAATAAGTAAAATAAATGTGTAATTCTTTATTATCTAGTTATTTGGAAAAGAAATGAAAAACTAATTGCTACTAACTTTAAGCAAAATTTGGTTAGATATTTCAGTGTTTTTTTACCTGCCAGGTCAGCTATGGTTATTAATGTTGTAATATGTTAATCTAGAATAAAAATTAGCAATATTTACAATGTACCATAGAGAGTGCTTTCTTATAAACTTGAATAAAAAAGTTATCTATCTATACACTCCATCTATCTACTGTAGCTGCCTGCATTATCTTGGTTAGGATCCTGTGGATTTCTTTTAACTATTGTGTATTATTTTTCTTGCATAGTTCTTTTAAAATTGGGAAAGAAGAAGCCTCCATCAGTGGGCATGTCACTATCTACAATTTTAAATCAGATTTCTCAGCTTCCAGTACCTTATACACAAGAACAAGAAGAAGATGATGCTCATGGCCTTTGCCAGTGCTGTGTAGCACTACTAACATTTACCAAGCCATTTGTGGAAGAAGTTCAACAAAGTTATACAAATAAAATGGTGGGTGATATGGAAGAACTGAGAAATGAACTGCTAAAATTGTAAGTATCAGTCTAAAGGAAGTACTCACCCATATTTAATTATTAACTTTTAAACTTGTGGATTTCAGCAGTGCAGTCGTGAGTAGTGAGCCTTGTGTGTCGTAGGCTGAACTGCCATGTACTTAATAGATTTTGCTGTGGATAGAACAATATCTTGTTTAGGTGTGACTTTAACAAAATAAATACATGTTTTTAGAGTTCTTACTTCTCTGATTTATTAAGAAAGAATAATATACCCTAGAGAGAACGTTTTAAACCTTTTTGGTCTGTATACATCTTAATAATAGTAGCTAAAGGGTCCACAAGCAGACAGCAGCCTTATCCTTAGCTATGCACTATAACATTGGCTTTTTTGTAGGTTGGTCTACAGGCATCCTGATTCATGCTCTAGTTTAAACATGTAGTATAAAATATATCCTATTTAAATTTAACTGTCAAGAAAGATATTTGCTCACAGACAAAGAAGCAGCTACATGGATAAAATGTATGGGCAGAAGTTTGTGTTATCAAGCAGCCACCTTAATGTTTAATTGCTGTCGTTTTTATTTAATTTGTGTTATAATTTAACTAGTTTATGGTTTGCTCTAAGCATTTGTAAAATAATGGAATAGTAAAATATATTTTGCACTCTGAGGCCACCACAGATTTAATCAGCCTTGTGTGAAGCTAACTGCATTTTGCATATCCAGATCTTCATGCATTTACACATTTTTGACACTAGGGGGAACACTATAACTGTACGATGGCTTGTCATTTTTTGAGGGCCTTGTTTCAGAAGACATTTAGAAATTCCTAAATCCCAGTTTTAAACGATGTAACTGCTGCTGTTCTGAAGAAAAATAAAAATGTGAAATGTTCTTCCACATTAACAATAATAATTAGGTAGTGGAAATGGAATTTCACCTGTAGAGACTTTCCTATATATTCAATCTGAAACATTACCTGTTATGTTTTAAAGCATTGACACAATAAGTGAAATCTGTACCATTCTCATTTTCCATAATCAAAATAGATGAATTGTTCAGAGTCAGAAATTATATGGAGCTTTGCATCAGACTAATAGAACAAAGCATAATTATTTTAAATTGTTTCTGAGTAAAGCGACTTGATTCCAGGCCTGCTCTCGGCGCTGCTCAGGCTCCTGAAACCCTGAACTGAGTCAAACAGATTTGAAAATGTATGGATGGATGTCAGCTATGCTGGGCATTAGATTGAGAACTCAAATGAGATTATTGTAATTAATAAGAAATACTTAAATAGATGTAATTCTTCTATATAAGGCCTAGTCATTCTCATGAAATGAGAGGCCTTTGAATTGTTCAGCTATTTGGTTGTAGTTTTGTAATCATATCTGATTGTTTCTTGCAGTTGCATAAAGTGCTTAAGCAATCCTTTACTTCATGCACAGCTGGAAAAGGTACCTGACGTTGCTGACGAAATGCCCATGAGACGCTTTGCAACTGAGATTGTAGTAAGCAGCTATGTATTTTTTTAGGAGAATTTTTATTATTAAAATAACATTTGTTTGACACCCCATCCAGTGCTGGGTCCAGACTTGTGAGTGTTGTCACCAGGATAGCATTTTGAATTGATTTAAGTGAATTAACTGATAATATAATAATTTGAATTAACTAAATAGATGGAATGGACATAATCTGTCATATGTGATTCTTTGGTTTACGCTTACAGTTTATCATATGGGCGCTATAAAGTCATATCTTAGTATTTTTAAATATTTAGATAGATAGATACTTTATTAATCCCAAGGGGAAATTCACAAAAATTTATTTCACAAATTAAAGACACTGCTTTTTATTTATTACAAATGTCTTTTACTATACTTTAATACCTGAATTTACATTTAAATTAGGAGATTCTATGTTGCACTGGGGAGTCTTTGCCAGCTTTAATTTTTCATCGCCTTTTAAGCAAAAAGGAGGAACCTGGCTTTCTTGAAGAAGATGCAAAATATTCCAAGGATTCTCTAGCCTGCCTTTCATACCTTATATTTGTTCAACACTTGGGAATGGATAAATTTCCTTTAGTATTTAGGTGAGGCAATTTTTATTTTCACTAAAATAATGAGCAAATTAGGTTGGAAATTATTTGTGGTTTAAAAAAGTAAAAAAATGCAAAAGTCAGCTACTGATAAAACATGTTCTTACTCAGTTTCTGCAAACTGCCATCACTCAACTCAGAGGTGTACTTTGAGCATGATCTTGACTGGCTCTTGTGGGTACCTGGATAAGGTCCTGCCCCACAGCCCCATATCCACCCACTCGCCGCCATAACCCCAACTTGGAAATAGTGGATCTCATAATGTTACGTTAATTCTATTCATGTAATGGCCCATCTCTCTCTGTTTCCTTGTCTGTAGCTTTTTCCTCTCAGCTGACCTGTTTGTAGAGGACAAGGGAAAGTATGCGCCAGGCTGCATGCCAGCACAGATAAATGGCAGATCAGAGCAGAAGGGCTTCAAAGCACTTGTGGTGGAGTGCAATGGCAGCACAGGGGATTGTAGCTGCCATTCATAACGCTGGTAGCAACTCTCTGATGACTGCCTGTTACCAGTGAGTCTTGACAGTGCCACATAGCAGGTCAGCCATACTAAAGGTATGATTCACATCAGAATCATGATCCTTCACACACCCTCACAACTCTTGTACTCTGCTGTTTGGAGCTGTACAGCTATTTTTAATATATTTTATTATCAGGTGAGAAGAGTCTTGACAGGACTGCCTGATAACACACAGCAGGAATGTTTTACCCATTGGCAATTGTATTTAGCAAATTCAAAATTAAGGAGCTCCAGTGAAATAATATTACCCCCTGGTGGGGCAAAAAAAAAAAACATACCTCAGTACTGCTACATCCATTTAACCAACAGCAATATAACCGAGGCTCGATATCTAATGAAGTTTCTGGGCGGGCAAGGCTGGGTAACACAGTTAGCACAGTATGTCACTTGGAATTGTTTTTCAAATGGGAGCATCCCATAGTACACTGTTGTTAGAAATCCCCTGGCCCAAGCAAACACTCTCACTCATTCACACTTTATATTGGTTTGCACTTCAGACACCAATTAACAGAACACTGGTTATATAAGTGCTGGTTGTTCTGTTTTCTTCAGTGTCTCATGGTTGAGCTCATAACAGCAACAATCCATGCTTGACAGACCAGGTAATTCTACCTCGCCAGAATGTTTCCAGCTCCTCATGAAGAACATTCAAGAGGTACATTTCCAAATATGAAGGAGGGTTTCTCCATTGCTTCCTAAGTATTCTCCCAGGGGGATACAGTGGACCCTTGACTTACGAACTGAATTCATTCGTGAGGGCTAGTTGTAACTCAAGTTGGTTGTAAGTCAAGACTATTTTTCCCATAAGAAATAATGGAAATACCCATAATGCGCTCTGAACCTCCCACAGCAACACTTACTTAACCTTTTCATAATAAAAAAGGGCTGTACATATTAGTCACGGTCACGAACGCCACTCTCATATTTCCGCACAATTTCCTTCTTCGTTTCGATTGTGATCGCCGTTTCTCAAGTTAATAATGACAGTAGTCGAGCACTCGGTTCAAAGTTGGCCGTGTTGTGAACTGCTGTAATAATACAATCCAAAGCAAGCCGGTGTTGACTCAGCCTGATGACATCATCATGTGCCGCGCCAGCCCGCTAGCTAACATCCCTTAACAATCGCTTTTACCTTCGTTACCTTCTCTTCCTTCCTTAGCAATTATGCGTCTTGCTTGCCATGGTCTTAGTGAATTATATATATAGATAAATCACTGCACTGACCGAAATTACGTCCACAAACACATGTATCTGGGCTCCGACTGACGCTTA
The DNA here is from genome assembly GCF_016835505.1 of Polypterus senegalus. Lineage (NCBI taxonomy): Eukaryota > Metazoa > Chordata > Cladistia > Polypteriformes > Polypteridae > Polypterus > Polypterus senegalus. Next base: position 72,055,904 of record NC_053167.1, read on the forward strand.
CGAACGCTCTCGGCTGTTTGTTTACAATTGTACATGCGGATACACGTAACCACATTTGGGTCGTAACGCAAGATGTTGGTCATAAATGAAAACAAAAATTTTGGTCGTAAATCAAGTTGTTCGCATGTCAGGCCGGTCGTATGTCAAGGGTCGACTGTATATCTAGTATGCTGGGGAGGCATCCTCAGTTCATATGTAAACTATCTCAACTGGTTCCTTTCAGTCCACAGAAACAATTGTTTTACTCCAAGGTCCTAACATATTGTTGGAATGCTCTCATTAACTCTTTACAGAAACCCCATTTTAGCCACTTGTACTGTCATTCCTGTTCTTTTAGTCACTACCCAGAGCTTGTGACATTTGGCGACAACAAGAGTAAACTGACCAATAAACTGAAAGCTTAGATCTCTGTCACCTATTTTCCAGCAAAGAGGAGTAACTTTCTCAAAATTGCTCCAGTTGTCCCAATTAATTTGTTCTCAATTTCATCCCAACCCTTCCACATGAACAAAATCTTGAGGTACTTGATCTCTACCCTCCTTTAAGGCAGGTGCTTACTGAGAACTTAAACACAGTAAGCCACAGTTTCTCAAGGATATGACTTTGATCCCAAAAATAGAAATTCCAGTTCTCATTCCAACAACAGAACCATCAACTGCCAATCAAAGTCAAATGAGGCCAAGAGGAGATTAACACTTGAAAACAGCAGAGTTGCTTCCCTCAGATCCCTGAACCTGACATTCTCCAAGATTCAATTGTGCCTATTTCAAATGAACTTGACTTAGCACCAGTTATAACAACACAGCTGTCATCCATCTTAGATGTATGGGGACAAACTCGCCTGCATGATGATCTGTGATCTTTTATGTTGTTGGTTAATTTAATGTTTAACTTTGAATTGCTTTACCGATTATAATCTGATTGTTAATTATTAATTATTACTTCTTTTCACTAGTGGCAGTCAACTTTTATTACCTGTCTTATTGCCCTGGCTGAACAAATAGGCCCTAGACTAATGTCACTCAATTTTGTTTACCTCTGTTGTAAGCTGCTTTGGAAAGAAATGTCTGTCAAGCAAATAAATGTAAATGTAAATACATCAATAGACTTGGAATATCATACATATTTTGCACTGTCTACAAGTTACCACAAGGTTCATGGGCAAGAACCTTACCCCAATTTACAAAGCACATATAGACTAGAGAGATAAACTGCAATGACTTCTCAAATATCTGTGCCAGAGGAAACCATTGCTGCACTGTTTTATGGGCAGTAAGGCATCTTTATTGTTCCTTAATAGGAAGGGAATTTCTCTACTCCCATATATACATTGTATATATATGTATATATTGTGAGACATGCCCGAACACCATCAGACAGACACTGCATCTTTACAACAAGCACCTTTATTTTCTCGACTCTAGCTCCCAGACTGTAGGAAGGCGGGCCCTTTTATTCTCACTTGGATGTGCTCCACGTGCTCCCTCTGACGACACTTCCTAGTGTGGCGGAAGAGCACTTGGAAGCACTCCGGGCATCCCTGGAGGGATCCTCCTCCATCTTCCCGGGTGTAGCGGAAGTAAATCAGTCCCGGGCCCTCTGAGACTCAGGGCACCCCCTGGCGGTGGCCACCAGTCCCAATAGGCGTAAGCCTTCTTGTTCTCCCATGGTCATCTTCTGATCCAGGGCGGTTGCCCCCTCGTGGCCCAGAGGACGTACATGCCACCTTCCAGGCGTCCTGGCTGGGTTACAGCCCCAGAGACTCGCCACAGTATTTATATATATATATATATATATATATATATATATATATATATATATATATATATATATATATATATATATATATACACTGTATATATATATTGTAATGGACGGATGGGGATCTTGCCAGGACGGGACGCCCTTTTAAAGAGAAGACCAGGGGAAGGGACATATGACCAGCAGTACCTCCTCCGGGACATGAGAGGGCAGGCCCCCTGGTTTACATTGGGGCCACGGAACTGGAGTTTGGAAGCTCAACCCGGTGGGGGGGGCAGTGGCCACCACTAGGGGGTGCCTGGACAGCTCCGGAGTCTGGCCATGAACCACTTCCGCCACGCAGAGGAGGAGCTGAGTTTATATGCAGCACATCTGCCACACCTGGAAGTTCTGCCAGATGTCAGTCGGGAGACACCTGGGTGTAGTATAAACGTGGTCGCCTCACTCCTTTCGGGATGAGGTGGACAACGCTTAGAGGAATGGAGTAGGCAAAAGAAAGACAAGAAGAAGAAGGAAGATGGTGATTGAGGCACTGTGTTGTGTGTAGAACTAAAAAGAAGAATAAAAGTGTCTGTCTAGAGACTTTTGGTGTCTGTGTCTGACTATGTATAGGGTTCTATATATACAGTATGTATATATATATATATATATATATATATATATATATATATATATATATATATATATATATACATACATACAGTAATCCTCCTCGATCGCGGGTTGCGTTCCAGAACCCCGCGATAGGTGAAAATCCGAAGTAGAAACCATATGTTTTATGATTATTTTTATATATTTTAAGCCCTTAGAAACTCTCCCACACTGTTTATAAATATTCTCCGCACAGTTATACAGTAAACCCCTGTTTATCGCGGTTAATCCGCTCCAGACAGATAAATGAATTTCCACGAAGTAGGATTCTTTATTTATAAATCTAATATTTTCGCAGTTAGAGCATAGAAAACCTGTTTATGACCTTCTAAATACGTTTTTTAACATTATTAGAGCCCTCTAGACATGAAATAACACCCTTTAGTCAAAAGTTTAAACTGTGCTCCATGACAAGACAGAGATGACAGTTCTTTCTCACAATTAAAAGAATGCAAACATATCTTCCTCTTCAAAGTGCGCGTAAGGAGCGGAGAATGTCAGAGAGAGAGTAAAGTAAACAATGAAAAATCAATAGGGCTGTTGCGCTTTTAAGTATGCAAGCACCGCGATAAAGCAGCGGCAATGAAGGGATCAATGCGAAGGTAGCCTTTCAGCATTTTTACAGGAGCGTCCGTATCTTCTAAGCAAACAGCCTCTGTGCAAAAGCCCTCTGCTCACATCTCCTCCGTCAAGCACAGAGAACGTCAGAGAGAGAGAGAGCGAGATTAAAGCAAACAATCAAAAAATCAATAAGTGTGCTTTTGGACGCACCTCGATAAAGCGGCATTTCTTAGAGGAGCGTCCGTATCCACTAGGCAAACAGCTTCTGTGCAAACAGCACCTCTGCTCACACCCCCAACGTCAGGCGCAGAGAATGTCAGAGAGGTGAGATAGAGGCAGAGACAAGCAAACAATCGAGCACCGCGCAGGAAGCATATCTTATAGCATTGAGGAGTTTTAGTTAATATTTAATACGTGCTCTGATTGGGTAGCTTCTAAGCCACCCGCCAATAGCGTCCCTTGTATGAAATCAACTGGGCAAACAAACTGAGGAAGCATGTACCATAAATTAAAAGACCCATTGTCCACAGAAATCCGCGAATTCAGCGAAAAATCCGCAATATACATTTACATATGCTTACATATAAAATCCGCGATAGAGCAAAACCGCGAAAGTCAAAGCGCGATACAGCAAGGGATCACTGTATATACACAACTCTGACAGATTAGAATGCTACAATAGTTTTCAGCAGCAAAATAAGACAAATTTATAAATATCTTAATATCCATACTAGGCCGAATGAGATTATTTTCATTTTTCATTAATGTCTTTGCTGTTTTACTGTTTAATGTTTTTCAGCCCTGAATTCATTCTTCATTGCAATATGCTACACATTGAAACATTGATGAAACGGTAAGGATAAAACAACAGATGCAGGAAGCTTTCTTTTAATTAATCAGTCAATGTCTGTTGTGTTTTATTCTTTTGAACTTTTCCACCATTAGAAGTAAGCCTTTCAGACCCTCACAGGTAACATCTAACCTTTACTTCCTCTTAAAGTCATTTTACAAATTTATAAAATTTCTTCTATGAATAGGAGAGAAGAACTAAAATCTTTATATATATATTATACGGATAATATATATATTTGGGGTGGGGGGGGTCTTTTAGTAATCCATGGGTACAATAATGTTTTCTTTGACCTTTTAGTTACTGACACACTTTTTGTTTGAAATGATAAATTTCCATAATACAGGGTAAAGCAAAGGCAGATGTAACAATGCAAATTATATACAGTATGGTGACTATAATGTGTAAAGACGTGTAACAGAATTGACTTTTTGAAGCTGATATCTAATGAAATATGGTAGAATCCAGTAGCACAAGTAAACTGTTGTCCACTCACTCTCAACGTGATGCCAACATACTTTTTATTTGCTGCACCTACTGTACTTCATTTGCTATTCAGCAGTTCTTAACACACTACCTTGCATTTAAAAAAAGGTCATATATTATCACAGATCAGACAGCGGAGAAGAACTGGGACAATGGGTGGGTGACATGCTGGTGTAAAGGTCTTGGCTTCTACCTCATGAATACAGTGCTTTAGGTTCAAATCCTGCTCCCAGTTTTCTGTTTGTGTGGAGTATCTGTTTGGGATTTTCGCCAAACTCTCCAGTTTTTCTCCCACACACCCACAAACCTGTGTTAAGTTCATTTTCAAGTTTTAAATTGATGCTGTATGAGTATGGCTATGTGCATGAGTGGGCCTTGTGATGGACATGTGTCCTTTCCACCTCTGATTCCAGAACTGGACCTGGCTCCTAAATCCTAAATCTTAAATTGGATTAGGCAGGTTGTGATTGTTATGTGATTGTCACAAGGTATTATGTGAACAGAGAACATTTTGAATTATAAATTAATATAAAAATTACAAACATTGTATGTATATGTTAGTGTGTGTGTGTGTGTGTATATATATATATATATATATATATATAATAAAAGCCCAGCTCGGTGTCCGTGTCCGGTCCGCTTCCTTTGGCTGTATAGCCGCCATAGAAAAGCCCCAGTCTGTCCCCCCCCATCTCAGAATTCCTGCTTACCCCCCTCTGTTCTTTCCCCTTTGCTTTTATTTTTCCTGTTCTCGAAAATCTTTTCAAAACAAAAGTAAAGAAATAGACAGAGCGTCACATTAACGTCTTTTCCCCTCTGCCTATTAAATAATCAATAAAATGAAATAAAAAAATCACGAAAGAAACAGAAACCATAACCTACCCTTACAGCGTCCACTGCGCTTCTGGCGTTACAGCCAAACACGTGGTGTATGCAGGTTATGAGGTGTGACGCTAATTAACGCCCGTACTACAACAGATTATATTGTTGATATACTATTAACTATTTACAGGGATCAACTTTTTTGGGGAAGTTCATAACAAAAAAAAAAAATGTAATTATAAATAACATGTGCACTTGAGTATTTCGAGCCCCGAGTCTGAGTCGGATGGTTCCCCTGGTCACCAATTCGTGTGTTTCACTATGCCCACTATGCCTTTCCGTCTTCAGCTACCCATGTGCACTTGTACGGAGGAGACCTTACGGAACAATGCTGAAACGAAACGCAACTAAACCTGCTGCTGCGAGAGAGGACACAGAGGCAAAGGCGTGACAGTCGCTCGCAAGAAACGAACACTCAGCATTCACACAGATTAGCTCAACGACGAGTCTCTGCCACACAAAGAAAGGCAACTGAAACCCTTACAGACAGAGAAGACAGATTACACTGTGATCGCAAAAGAAAGAGGCAAAAGCGCGCCAATGAGACACCCGACAAGAGGTCCTTACAATTCCAAAACAACCGTAATAGACAAACTCCTACGGAGAGAGAGGACACATTACGCCGTGATCGCCAAAGAAAGAGGCAAAAGCGTGCCATGTGAAAAGTAATCTTGTTTCAAATCTCACAGCTTGGATTGCTGCTGTCATAATCGGTTTGAGTTTCATGGTTTGTTTCAATTACGACAGTATTTGTAGGACTTGTGTTGAAGAGACATTCGGCATCTGTCAAGTGTTGTAAGTATACAACCGGTTTCATCAATAACTTCACATACAGCTTTTGAGAGTTTAAACATTCATAAACATCAAAGTGTCCACTTCTGAAATCGTCACCTGTCAATCTAAGATGTTTAAGAGGCATTGGCGGTTGTCGAAAGGTGTAAAATATTTGGTCATTTCGGTACACTTGAAAGCGACAACCGAACAATTCAGCGGCAGCCATCAACTCACATGCAGAACCATAGGTGAAGGGCATAAGCATTTCACTCTTCTAGTGCTCCTGTGTAATATAATTATCTCCTGTACCGTCAATAGTCCACATCTTGAACCTTTCCCAGTCATTCAATACGTAAGACACAATGTTCCTCCGAATATCAAGAGTGAGCCTGATATGGCCGTGCAATATGTAACAAAGATAATGGAAAAGGTAGGTGCCATCTCTGGGCATGGAAACCACTCGGTAAGTTACAGTTCTTTGATCGATGGTGATCACCTCGATAGACATGTTAATGGAGGTACGGTTGGAATGATAAAGGAAATGGGTACCTGAACAATGTAAAGGAAGTCTAAAATACCTAAACAATAACTATAATCGTAATAAATGAGCAATAAAACAGCAGCGAAGCCGTGGATTGAATAAAAAGGCTGTAGTTATCAGCAGGGAGACGTGAATCCCGTGGCGAAGCAAGGAAGGGAATGTAGAGACTGGAGCGACGGACAGCCTTATATAGGCAGGCAGCCAATAACGTGAGAGGCGTTGGGATGGGGGACCCAACGCCGCCTCACACGGTGACCGAGCTTCAAGCTATGGACGTATATATGTACATAAGTAGTATTCAGTTAGCGTTGGGAACCCGCGTACCGAATTTCTTGAAGATGGGCCCATAAGTAACAAAGACCGTTTAAAAGTTCAATATGGCGGCCGACAGTGGCATCATACCACCGAAATAAGTACAGTACGTACATTGGTTTTTGGTTAGCGCAGGGAAGCCACCTACCAAATTTTGTGAAGATGGGGTCAGCCTTCTATCTGCATGGGAAGTTGGAAAATTAGTGACGTTGGAAAGTTCAATATGGCGGCCGACAGTGGCGTCATACCAGCGAAATAAGTATGTACATTGGTTTTGGTTAGCGCACGACACTTGGGGCACCCCCTGGCGGTGGCCACAGGCCCCAGTGGATTTGAGCCTCCTTGCTCCATCCCCGTGGTCCCCTCAACCTCCAGGGCGGTTGCCCCCTCATGGCCTGGGGGACGTATAGACCACCTCCCGGTAACTTCCAGGCGTCCCGGCTGAGTCTGACCCCCAGCCTCCTGTGACAATATATTTATATAAAAAAAATCCAATGTCTGTCTGTCTGTCTGCTTTTCTTAAAAGAACTACTTAACACATTTAGATCAGATTTTTTCTATTTGCTTTGAACATTCCAGTTGATTTTGGTACTGATTTATTTGCACGAATCCAAGAGACACGTAGCGGGCTGAGAGGAGGGGCCTCGGGGTGTGTACCTTCCTTCCACTTAGTTTGCGACCTAGAGAACTACTTAACAGATTTAGGTCTAGTTGTTTTCTGTAATTTGCTTGCACATACTGGTTGATTTTGCGACTTCTCTCATTGCGCTAAGAATTATAATTTGCTTGCAGGAGCGATATATTTGCATTAATCCAAGACAGAGGCTGTGGGCTGAGGGGTGGGGGAGGCATGACGTCAAGAGTGGGGAGCCGGGCCCTCCTCACTGTCCTGTTTCACTACTACACAGGCAGAGGCACAGGGGATGGCTAGTGTGTGTGTGTGTGTGTATGTGTATATATATATATGTACATACATACATGTATATACATGTATATGTATATAGACATAACTGACTTACTTTACTGTTTTGATTTTCTTTTTTGCAGAAAAGAAGAATCTGTGTTATCAAAGGCACTGGTAATATTTCTATTTTAGAATAAAATTTTAATTATAGACTAGTTGAAAATTTCACATGACATTATATTGTCTGTGATATAGATTTTTCACTTTAATGTATAACTATGTTAATTGTGGTGCATGCTTTATGGGTAAATTCTATGTTTGTATAGGATGCGAATATAAACTACAGTGTTGAGTCAGACGGGTGGCCTACCATTTTATGTGTGTGTGTTTTTTATTAAATTATTCAAATAAGAGGCCTAGACTGGTGCTGTTGTCTGTCTTCCCCACACAGTGTAAACATGTGTTATACACATAGACTACTGGAACAATTTAACTATACCGTGGACTTCAGTGTTGTTAATTTTTTATGTTACAGGACTTGTTTGAAAAAACACTTCTAAGAACAAATCAAAACAGTGTGACGGTGCAATTTTTGGAGATAACATGTTTTCTAAGTGTGCCACAGGTAAAGTTATTGAGTCTTTACTAAATAATGAAAATTCTTACATTTTATACATTAAGAGATAAGAAAGTTGCAAAAATTAATATCTCTGACAAGCAGAAGTGTGGCCTCATGATGTGACAGGTATTTGAATTCATGCTTCACTAATTTGTCACTCAAAGTAAACAAAGTATATATGAAATCAAACATTTATAGGTATTACAGTTATATGATATGAGAAAATAAGAGTATGCCATGGCAGCACAAGGAACCATATATATTGATATATTGGAGGACCCACATACCAACAGAGCAGTGGTTTGGAATTACAAGCTCTTTTAACCTTCACGTCTTTGGAGGTGTGGGAGGAAAAGGAGAGTACTCTGAGGAAACCCTACGGAGATACGGGGAGAACATACAAACTTTCAAGTGTTCAAATCTGGAATGCTGGATCTGTGCAGCATTAGTGCATCCATCACCACACTGTAAAAACAAAGGAAAAATTAGAGACACAACATGTCATCTGTGTAGTCTTCTTTGGGTTTGTGATGGGAAAGGAAAACAGGTTGCACATAAGAGAATAGAAAGGAAAACAAAAGCAGGAAGATGTAAAGAGGGGCTGAGAGGAGGGTGTGAAAAGCAGCCCTTAAAGAAGAGATTCAAAGGTTAGTCAGTCATAGAGTTTTACAGAAATGCGTGATCCAAGCTTGAAAACAAGTTTAGCCTCTTCTGGTTTCCTTTGCCATGAAAAAACATAGACAGAGAGATCAGGGTTTCTATAAGGATGTGGAGAGGTCTTTGATAGGCTCTGATGTTAACAGCTCAAACATGCTGCCAGAATCTGCCAGCTGCCTCACTGTTTCACCTAGATGGCCAGATACTTTCTACAAGAAATAAAAAAGATTTTTGGACTGGCAGGAGAACTTGCTTCATACCGAACTTCATTATTGGTGACATATTCGCAAGGGATACAGCAATTTCTGTTACAAAAGATGTTTTTCACATGATGTAGGTTTTAGTAGTGTAAATCCAAAAATCTGGTTAACCAATAAGGTTGCAGGGTGTTGAAGTGGTCAGCTATTTCAAGGGCTACTTTCAAAGTAACACCCCGAACTAGACTGAAGCTCACATTTTTCCACTCCACGGAACGTCACGGTGTTTTATGAGGTGAGTTTTGCATAAATTAGGTGGTCAATGGATATCATCCACAAGATTCTGTTTTCCAAATGCCCTTGTGATCTCTTGTTTTCATGTTGCACTGGGTGAAGTATTTCAAATGGAACAGCTGACAGTTAATGACTTTTGCACTGTTTATGAGACATCACCCACCATTTCCTCAACAGTACTGAAGAAGTCTTGTTGGTGTTCAGACAAAACTGTGCTTATGCTTAAGCTCCTGTTTCGAGGTCTTGTCACATCTGCACTATGTAATTCTTGTTTAATCAAAGTTAGTTGTTAGGTTTCTAAAAGAAAGTTTTAACCTCCACACACTCTTATGTACTGTTTGGAGGAACTAATACAAAAGTACAAAAACAAATGTGTATACAAGAATTAGCCTATTGTGAAAAGAGAAATAATCCCATCTAGGCCAGTGAGTGGTAGCACATTTTTTAGCAGCAGCAAAATCTACTTTGAGACATTTTTGTCCATTCTTTCTGACAAAATGCTTCTGCTGCTCCAAATACGTCTGGCTGTCTTGCATAAATACGTCTGGTCTTGCCAGATGATTTATATTGTGGGCTCACTGCGAGTCACTCATTTCATCTTAATACAGTATTTAGTAGACTTGGATAGTTTTTTTTGTTTTTTTTAACATCAATGTCATTTTTGCTAAACATAAACTCACTGACCAATGTGCTGATGATTCAGCAGCAACAAGGCCTGAAGTTCTTCTGTGAATGTTTGACATGACTCAGAAGTAGCAGTTTCCACAATTATGAGAAGATATCCTAGATTATTTTTGGCAACTGTTAACAATTTTTTTCTGTTATACTGAAAACATCTAATTTAGACTCATTCATCCAGAGAACATTCTTGCAAAAGTCTACATGATTGTTCAGACGGTCTTGTATAAAATGAACTCATGCAACAGTGTCCTTTTTGGAGAACAAAGCCTAATTTGCCTGTATGTCCCATCCCATTAATCTCAAGTTTATGAAATAATGAATGTCTTACTGGTGTGACATTCTGTATCACTGCCTTGTATTATTAAGAGGTTGTGAGATTCTTTGGCAAAATCGTGAGGTCAATAGGATATCCTGTCAGAGACTGCTTATGTGCTGGAAATGTAGAAGAACACACACATCAAGGTGCAGTGGCTGTGCTCTTGAATGTTCTCTGCATTTGTAGGTTATATGTCATTGAGCAGGCTAATGAATTCCAAAATGTTTTGCTATTTTAATATATCCCTGTCCAGGTTAATGAAAATGTCTGACATTTTGCTTGAAGTCTTTTTCCGTTACCTAACCAATAAGGGTCAAGTCTAATTGACTAGACTGCTGTCCAATGATTTTAGCACCTAGTTACATTTTTCTCATTAACTAAGTTAACACATGTTTTAGGTTTTACTAATTTACTAATAAATAATTTCCTTAACCAGTACATACAAAAAAGTAAAGATCAGTTTTGAATAAACAGGCATTTCTTAAGAAAAACGTAACATTTAAATGACAGTCACAATCTTTCAAGCAGCCCATTAACAAGGCAGAATAATGTTAATCCTGAGGTTTGTTTAATCCAGTTTTGCAAGTTATGTATTTTGCTCTGATGATGAACTGATGTTTTGAATTTTTATATAATTTTAAATGCAATATTTTTGCAGGCCTTGGTGCAAATCATGACACTCTGCCCTATTCAGCATTTGGTATGTATATACATTTGGTGTGCACATTCACTAAAATAACAGTAAAACAGGCAGGTGGCTTCTTGTGCAAAACATTGACATTTTCTTTTCTTCTGTAGAGAACAAAAGGTCTACAGATATTTCAACTCTACATAGATATATTTGACGTGGAGGGAAAGTACAAGTTGTTCAGGTGAGTCGCAGATTTTATTGTTGTTTAATGCACATAATAAATATTTGTTTTTTAAAACCTAGTATAAGAATTTGAATTACCCCAGTTCTCAGCTCAGTTTTATATACATTTTGAGCAAATTGTTAAAAGTGAGTGTCTCCTGGCATGAGATTCTTTAGGCCAAATATACATTTTGGTTTTCAGTGTTTGTTTTGTGTGGTTTTTTTTTTGCTGAATAGTACTTACTTTTTTAAGATATTCATCACAAATTTCAATCCATTTTTTTTTTCTGAAATTAAATTTTTTTTAGATTTAATTTTTTCAAGGTATGTGCAGTTTTCTCTGGTGCGTTTTTTTAAACGATAATAAACTGAACAGTAAAAGCCCAATGACCTCACTGTTATCACTCTTACAATCCATGAGAAATGCCTGGTAAAAGAAGACCCACTGCTAGTCTCACGCTCTTCCCACTCCTTAATGTAACACTGCCAGTGTGGCTGTGGTTGCCCTTTCACTATCACTGTGTCTCTTCCTCTCTCTTTCACTCTGCAAATTCAAGTTTTGCTTTTGGAAACTTTCTGGAATTTTTTTTTTAGTATTGAATATTTTTTGATCTGCTGTTGGTTGAATCCATGGATGTGGAAACCTGCAGGATCCAGAGGGCCAGCTGTAATCGTATATGATTGCATCATTTTCTCGTATAATAACTACCTTTTGACTGCATTCATTAAAATTACTATTTAAAATATTTATCACATTTTTATCCTGTTTATACTTGTACATCTAAAATTCACAAAATACTTCTAAAGAACAGGGAAGGCAGTGCCTGACTTGAAGTAGTGTCTGTTGGAACAACTTGTATGGTATCATCATGTAGTACTACTTCAAAAATGCCTCTTTTAAAAAACGATATTAGTGTCAGGAATAATGACCACGCTGAATTCCGATTCATGCACATTTAACATTGGTGAGTTCATTTATCGCCTGCCTGTATTTCTCCATTACTTCTTGATCACCTCAGCAGTTTTAAAAATGGTACATTGGCCAGTAACAGCTGTCAGAGAGCGTCAGCATACAAGCATCCTGAAATGCTCCAAAATAGAAGGTCAACTCATTGTTTTCCCATTCTGAGGGTTGATGGATTAATGACATTCTTGAGGATTCTGCATTTTTATTTATAAATAAACTGTGTCATTATGATGCAGTCTCAGGTAAACTTGATCAGGTAACAGACATTTACATTCTGGTCATTTGTTTGTGCAAGGTACTATATATGCACAGAGACACAAACAGACTAGCATAAATACTAAACCTGTTCTCTTTGTGTTAAAGATGCCTTTTGGAGGTCAGCCATCATGCTGGTGTTGAAGGCTATATCATACAGAACATCAAGAAGCAAATAGACCTAGCTCTTAAGGTAAAAAGGCTGAATAATACATTTATTTATTACAAGACCAAATTTGACTTGTTACTGAATGTCATATTTTCCCTGTCAGCCAGGTAATGGTAACCTGTGGTTTTCTGGAGCAGCACTGCTTCCTCTTCTGCGTTTAGTTCTGTTTTTGCCCCAAGGACCTGAAACAGACTTGCTTCAGAATCTTGACAGGTGAGAGCTGTAGGATGGGCTTATTACTCAGGGGAAAAATAAAAGATTCTGATCACTTACTCCTGTTATAAAATGTGATTCTAGATAGTCTAATGAAGCTTCAAATGGGAATTTTTCCTTTAAATTTGTCTCTACAGTTATTGGCATGTGCAAATTGCAATAATTAAGAGCTTGCCGTCAGGCTAAAAAAGTATTAACTAGAAATTTAGTGTGTTTTATAATTGTGATTTAATAGGATTATGGAGTCACTTAACCTTCTGAGGTATCTACTTATACGAGACAAAGAATATGACAATCAAGTAAGTGAAGGAAACTCTTAATATTTCTCCTTAATCTATGCCCTGCATGATTTACATGTAGTTTATTAACAGTCATAGATCATTTATATAAAATGCTTCAATTTTGATACATTTTTAAGTGAGACTAGGTGAAGATACAACCTTTTAAACACAATGGTTACATAATTCCAAGCATTATTTGGCTGAGTTGTCCTAATTTAGGGTTGTGTGGTGTTGGTAAATCCCATTCTGAGATCTGAGCCCTGATCTTTGAAACAACAGTGCTACCCCCCCTGCACCATGATACCACCAAAATGATAGCATCTACAGTACATTGAATTACAGCTTATAAAATACTGTAATGTGTTGATTTATATAAATAATACTTGAATTCATTTAAAAATAACTAATATTTGCTATTATACTGCGGCACTTTATAATGGGGTCAAGGGTTAGACTTATTTTGTATTTCTTACAATCACTTAAAAGAATACTGCACCCAAAAATGATTTTTTTGAATATGTTGCTTGCCCCATGCACAGTGGAACCTCGCGTCACAAATGTCTTGGACCACGTACAAATCGGGTTACGACCAAAAAGTTTGCCAAACTTTTGCATCTGTTCACGACCACACACTCGGGTGACGAACAAGCCAGTTTCCCTTCCGGTTTGTATGCTCCGATGATTTCTGCACGTGGATTTCCGCACATGTTCAGTCTCTCCCTGTGCAGCAAGAGAAAGAGAGAGAGAGAGAAAGAGAGAGAGAGAGAGAAGGCAGTTAAAGAATGCACCGGGCTCGTTTTTAAAGAGACTGCAGGGTTAGTTTTCTCTGTTCAAGGTTTTCTTAGTGTTCTTCAATTTACATTTAGTGTACTATTACACTGTGGATTCTATGGTATAATTAACTAATTTTGTGCTTAAAAAATGTTTAAAAAAAAATATTTACATAAAGCTCGTACGGTTCAGAACGGATTAATTGTATTTACATACAATCCTATGGGTGAAATTACTTTGGGCCATGACCAAATAGGGTTGCAACCAGAGTTTTGGAACGAATTACGGTCGTGACCCGAGGTTCCATTGTATATGTATTTACTTTCTTAAGCAACTAAGTTTAATAAATCTAACCATTCCACTAAAATTAGTGTGCACTCCTCCTTGCATCCAGGCCGTGCAATGTTATGGCAACCACAACAACAACATTTATTTATATAGCAGATTTTCATACAAATGGTGTAGCTTAAAGTGCTTTACAAGATGAGGAAAGAAAATTTTATATGAAACAAAAATAAGATTAGGCAATACTGAGTAACAAAGAATAAAGTATGGTCAGATGGCCATGAGGACTGTAAAAATAAAAAACAAAATCCAGATGTGCTGGAAAACAAAAACAAAATCTGCAGGGGTTCCAAGGCCAAGAGACCACCCAGCCTCTACTGGGCACAGGACTTTCAGTGTCACTGGATTCTTAAGGAAAAGAGACACCAAATTAAACATCAAGGGTATATACTTACACAAGACATGATATTTAGAAGTATTGACTTTATGTCGTGCACTACTGCATGCAGAATGTCTTTATGGAAATGCTATTAAGTATTTTTTCAAAACATCCTTACAGTTTCTCGAAATATAATGTAAATGTTTTATGTGGCAGAACATGCTCTGCTGACTTCTCAAGGTGACCAAAAACTGGTACTTTAAAATTTTTGCCAGAAATTTTTAAATTGTATGTTTCAAATTACAAGTTATACATGACGTTCAATACAACATGCATAACAACGAGAATGCTACATTTTTTTTTTCATTTGTGCTCATGATTTTTGATTAGTTTACTAAAAGAATGTGGTCTACCACATTAAATACAGTTTACTTTACAAAGGTTTTTGAACTTAAAAAAAAAAATTCAATTCATGTCTGACTGGCTATTAAACTGTGATGTCATCTTTGATTAGGCCATAATATAAAGGACAGTACAATTAAACACATGGCACCACAAAATTGTATACTATCATATCTGTGAAATGTTTAGGGTCTAAAAATGATTGAAGCCCTTGGATGAAGTGACTGGTGAAACATCATTTGGTAGTAATAACCTCAAACAAATGGTTCCTGCAGCTGCTAATCAGACCTGTGCAGCATCTAAAATGCATTTGGGGCCATTCCTCTTTACAAAACTATCTTAGCTCATTTATATTTGTAGAATGTCTCACGTTAACCGTTATTTTAGATTTATTTATTTTAAAAGAATATCTCATGACATTTTGTATATGTTACATACCCCATGTAGTTTGTAGTGATGGTGGAGAAAAATGTTTAATCACATGTTTTCATGCTGAACAAAGATAAAGTTTCAGATTGAACATAAGTCCATGGTCATCTACAGCAACAAAACATCCATGACAATATCTCACATTCTTGTGTCACATAATCCACATGTGAAGTCACTCAGTTTTATGCTCACAGTGTCCCAAAGACACATATTTTTACTAAAATATTGTTAAATATATCAGTTCCAGAAAATACCCTTGTGAACTAATACAGAATGTGTTCAGAAGCGCTGAAGAATTTTAACTGAAGGCCCCTCCCCATTCAGTGGTCAGAAGTCCAGCCCAGAAGTCATGGTCTACCAATACATTTCATTTGACATCAGCAGTGCAAAGTTGACTGAGAAGCGTGTACAACTAAAGATTAAAAGTTATAGAAAAGCACGAAGAAAATATGCCTTGGACTTGATGCATATATGAGATGCTTTAACAAGCAGAAGCTCAATTCACCCGCAAAGTTTCTCAGACCGCTGCTACATAGTCCCAAGTTTTCCATTTGTGGATATGATTATGAATGTAACAACATGAGGCAGGTCTACAATTCAAATGCTTGTTCGCGTCTTAGCGTGTTACATTTTAGTTCATAAGGGTGTTTTGCAGAAATTACTTATTTAATGATATTTTAGTAAAAACATGTATATTTTATTTAGAAAAGGAACTGGTAGATAAATCATAACCAAAACAACAAGCCGTAGGTTGTAACTTGGAAATCAAAAAACAAATAACTGAAGCTCAAGTATGTGTGTTGAAAGTCATAGCAAAACAGAGAAGGAACTTGAAAACTAATAGACACACAGGTAACCAGTTCCAAAATATTTACCTTAAAGCAGAGCCAGAATTTGTTAATCAGAATTATTATTATTTTAAAACAACAAAGGAATTCAAGTTTAAAGGTTTGAGTTGAATCTAATTTATCGTCTTGACCCAGATATAATACACACTGCACACTTTCATTGACCATGCCTAGTAACTGCATAGCAACCATCCACAAATGTTCCTCAAAATTGTGGCGCTCATTAAAAAAAAACAAAATGGCACCATGTGAGAATGGTCCTTATTTTCAACATTGTTAAAAATAAATCAAACGCCCAAACAGATGTGACCACAAGATTCTTTGACTTCTGAATCACTCAAAACAAGGGCTAAATAATTTTTAGAGGTCAAGGAGAATTTTTCAAAATCAGAAAAAACAGCCTGAAAACTGTAAATAGTGATTGTTCAGGATATATAGTTTGGGAGGATAACTTCTGAAAAGCATAAGAACCGAAAACAAAACACATTGGAAAATGATAATGCTGAATGCAATCTAAAAAATTAAAATGTCAGGGCTGTGTACCTGACATATTGTTGCCCAAATGTGTTAAAAGCTGTTTTAAGAGATTCATGTTTAAATGAAAAAAGGAGCATATATGTGCCATTTTTACATTGCCTTTTAGCTATCCTTTGCTATTCTTCATATTATCAGTGATGAGTTTCTATAAAACAAAATCTAGATACTTGAAAGTTAATCAAGATGTAATAAAAACTATTTTCTAAAACTGCATGTCTCAAATACACTGATAAATAACTTTATTTGTACCCCTTTATTCATAATGTTATATGTACTGACTAAATAATGAATATAAAATTTGGAAAAATGTTTATTTTCTTTCTGTCTTTTCCCCAGACAGGAATATGGACTGAGCTGTACAAGATTGAGGATAACTTTCTAAAACCACTGCATACTGGACTAAATATGTCAAAAGCGCATTATGAAGCTGAGCTCAAGAATACAAAAGAAAATAAAAAACATAAAGGTCAGATACTTTTTAAAATCATGATCATCATTGTTCAGATAAGAATGACCTTAGTTTATATCATTTGAAACTGGCAAACGTTTTATGTAGTGCAAGTGGCAGCAGTTTTGTAGTATACTACAAGTATACTTATTTTTCCAAATTTGTCTGAGTTTTATGTTACTATTCCAGTTTCAAAATTTTATTACCATTGTCCATTTATCTTATAAGTTATATATGGTGTCATTGCTGATTAGAAAACATATATACATATATATGTGTAGCTTCAACAGCAAATGGACAGAACAATGCTTTGGTAATAAGAGTACTAAATGATCAGATGTGCTTTTTTGTGTTTTTTTAAGAAATGTGTACATTTTCTGAACCAGTTTAATCTATTGCAGTATAGTGTTAGGCACAAATCAGGAAATATACTTTACACTCAGTCACAGACTAGTTTTGCACTGCCAGATATTACATATTATTGATGACTAGCAAAATACCCGCGCTTCGCAGTGGAGAAGAAGTGTGTTAAAGAAGTTATGAAAAAGAAAAGGAAACGTTTTAAAAATAACGTAACATGGTTGTCAATGTAATTGTTTTGTCACTGTTATGAGTGTTGCTGTCATCAAGGATTTAATTATCATTATTTCTTTCAATCAGGTTCGTATTTTTGCCCTCTTTAAAAAGGGGGACCGGAGGGTGTGTTCCAACTATAGAGGGATCACACTCCTCAGCCTCCCTGGAAAAGTCTATTCGGGGTTCTGGAGAGGAGGGTCCGCCGGATAGTCGAACCTCGGATTCAGGAGGAACAGTGTGGTTTTCGTCCTGGTCGCGGAACAGTGGACCAGCTCTTCACCCTTAGCAGGGTTCTGGAGGGTGCATGGGAGTTTGCCCGACCGGTCTACATGTGTTTTGTGGACTTGGAAAAGGCATTCGACCGTGTCCCTCGGGAATCCTGTGGGGGGTGCTCCGGGAGTATGGGGTACCGGACCCCTGATAAGAGCTGTTCGGTCTCTGTACAACCGTGTCAGAGCTTGGTCCGCATTGCCGCAGTAAGTCGAGCCCGCTTCCAGTGAGAGTTGGACTCCGCCAGGGCTGCCCTTTGTCACCGATTCTGTTCATAACTTTTATGGACAGAATTTCTAGGCGCAGCCAGGGTGTTGAAGGGGTCTGGTTTGGTGGACTCAGGATTGGGTCACTGCTTTTTGCAGATGATGTTGTCCTGTTTGCTTCATCAGGCCGTGATCTTCAGCTCTCTCTGGATCGGTTCGCAGCTGAGTGTGAAGCGGCTGGGATGAGAATCAGCACCTCCAAATCCGAGCATGGTCCTCAGCCGGAAAAGGGTGGAGTGCCCTCTCAGGGCTGGGGGAGAGATCCTGCCCCAAGTGGAGGAGTTCAAGTATCTCGGGTCTTGTTCACGAGTGAGGGAAGAATGGAGCGTGAGATCGACAGGCGGATCGGTGCGGCATCCGCAGTGATGCGGGCTCTACATCGGTCTGTCGCGGTGAAAAAGGAGCTGAGCCGTAAGGCAAAGCTCTCAATTTACCAGTCGATCTACCTTCCTACCCTCACCTATGGTCATGAGCTATGGGTAGTGACCGAAAGAACGAGATCGCGAATACAAGCGGCTGAAATGAGTTTCCTCCGCAGGGTGTTTGGGCTTTCCCTTAAAGATAGGGTGAGAAGCTCAGTCATCCGGGAGGGGCTCAGAGTAGAGCCGCTGCTCCTCCGCATCGAGAGGAGTCAGATGAGGTGGCTTGGGCATCTGATCAGGATGCCTCCTGGACGCCTCCCTGGTGAGGTGTTCCGGGCACGTCCAACCGGGAGGAGGCCCCGGGGAAGACCCAGGATACGCTGGAGGGACTATGTCTCCCGGCTGGCCTGGGAACGCCTTTGGGATTCTCCCGAAGAGCTGGAAGAAGTGGCCGGGAGAGGGAAGTCTGGGCCTCTCTGCTTAAGCTGCTGCCCCCGTGACCCGACCTCGGATAAGCGGAAGAGAATGGATGGATGAAGGTTCGTATTTGGAGGACGTGTTGTGTTCAAGTTACATTCCATGTTTGTCAACCATTGTAAAGATAACAGGTTTCATTCATCGAAGGGTTCACTACCCAAATCGGTACTCGTGAATCTAAGATGTTTAACAGGCATTCCCAGTATTAACTTGTGGATTTTTCTGCGAGTATTTAGCGGCAGCGTCACAAAGTTGTTTCCGTCTAGCTGCATCAGAAAATGTACCACGACATCTGACATGCCTCCTTTTTACTGTTTTCTCACAGCTTGAATTGCTGCTGTCATAATCGGTTTGAGTATTATAGTTTGTTTCAATTACTTTAGTATTTGCAGGACTTGTGTTGAAGTGACATTCGGCATCTGTCAAGCGTTGTAAGCATACAACCGGTTTCATCGATAACTTCTCATCCAGCTTTTGAGAGTTGAAACATTCATAAACATCAAAGTGTCCACTACTGAAATCGTCACCTGTGAATCTAAAATGTTTAAGAGGCATTGGCGGTTCTCCAAAGGTGTAAAATATTTGGCCATTTCGGTACACTTGAAAGCGACAACCGAACAATTCACCAGCAGCCATCAGCTCACATGCAGATGCATAGGTGAAGGGCTTAAGCATTTCACTCTTCTAGTGCTCCTGTGTAGTATAATTATCTCCTGTACCGTCATCAGTCCACACCTTGAACCTGTCCCAGTCATTCAATACATAAGACACAATGTTCCTCCGGATATCAAGATTGAGCCTGATATGGCCGTGCAATATGTAACACAGAGAATGGAAAAGGCAGGCGCCATCTCCGGGCATGGAAAACACTTGGTAAGTGACAGTTCTTTGATCGTGGTGATCACCTCGATAGACATGTTAATGGGGGTACGGTTGGAACGGTAAAAGAAATGGGTACCTGAACTAAGTCTAAAATACCTACACAATAACTATAAGCGTAATAAACGAACAATAAAACAGCGGAGAAGCCGTGGATTAAATAAAAAGGCTGCAGTTATCAGCACAATAAAACAGCGGAGGAGCTGTGGATTAAATAAAAAGGCTGCAGTTATCAGCAAGGAGACATGAATACCGTGGTGAAGCAAGGAAGGGAATGAAGAGACCGGAGTGACGGACGGCCTTATATAGGCAGGCAGCCAATTACGTGGGAGGCGTGGGGATGGGGGATGCAACTCCGCCTCACACAGTGACCGAGTTGCAGGCTATGGACTTATATATGTACTAAAGTAGGATTCAGTTATGACCGTTACGCGTAGAATTTCGAAACAAAACCTGCTTAACTTTTGTAAGTAACCTGTAAGGAATGAGCCTGCCAAATTTCAGCCTTCTACCTACACAGGAAGTTGGAGAATTAGTGATGAGTGAGTCAGTGAGGGCTTTGCCTTTTATTAGTATAGGCTGGCAAAATACCCGCGCTTCGCAGCGGAGAAGTAGTGTGTTAAAGAAGTAATGAAAAAGAAAAGGAAGCATTTTAAAAATATAACGTAACATGATTGTCAATGTAATTGTTTTGTCACTGTTGTGAGTGATGAGTGTTGTTGTCATATATATATATATATATATATATATATATATTTACACACACACACATAAACATATATATATATACATATCTATACATATATACATACATATATATCTACATATATACACATACATATACACACACACATAAATCCATACACACATACATACATACACACATATATATACACACAAATACATATATACATACATACACACACACATATATAAACATATATACATATACATACATATCTACATATATACACACACAGCTATTTCGTATCAGTGCAATACGCTGCATTTGTTAAAACGGATAACTCCGCTCTTACGCAAGTCTGCGTGGATATTATGAACTATCGATTTGTTCAAGTTCTATTTAAATTTTAAATAGAAGGAATTTTTATTTAGTCGACAGAAATATCTTTGGTAGGAATGGTAAAAACAGACAGGAATATTATTCGTGAATAAATCAACTCAAACCTTAAACAACTTATAATATTTTGCTCTCCATAAAAATATATCCTGTCTAAATTATACAAGTTAGAAATAAAGTAAACGTTAAAAGAACAAACATTTAAATTTCTTTACTCTTATGTAATTTTATATAAAAAATAAACTTAGATTTTAAATATCCCAAAAGATTTTGCTCTCCATAAAAATATATCCTGTCAAAATTATACAAATTCAAATATGAACATGCTGCATAACAAAACCTGGAAATATAAATAAAATGTGTTCCTTTCAGCAATAACAAATCAAATCATTCAGTTGTCTTTGCTCATATGTCATTTTAGAGCTGGACGCCTGGCATCTTTTTTTGGCCACAAGTTCGTTTCTGTTTGGTGTGAGGTTCTGTGTTGTGGAGATTCTCAGGATGGATTGCAGGTGCTCATCAGTGAGGCGACTCCTGTGTGCTGTTTTGTTAGTCTTTATCACTGAGAAGAGCTTCTCACACAGATATGTGCTACCAAACATGCACAAGGTTCGAGCCGCATGTAGACGGACTTTTTTTGTTCTTCGAAGTCACCAAAGCGCCGTGCAAACTCAGTGCGCTCAGTTTATCAGCAAAGTGCGATTTGGGAACACCGTAGTGACGACTTGGTTTAACATTACTTGGCAACAGGGAAAGTGGGGCAAGGTGCACTGGTGCATTTGTGTCTCCCATAAAAGCAGCTTTACTTGAAATCACTTTGTGATTGTGCACGGTTAAAACGTCCGTTGAAGTGTCAGATTCTTATTTAATTATGCTGCTTTCTGTATCTTCTGCATTGCATTCAGGTTACCCTGATGTTTTATCTCATAGTGCCGTCTTAGATTAAATTCTGTAATTACAGCCACATTAGCTCCACAAATGAGACACACGGGTTCAGTAAACATATACTCAGCCTCCCATCGGTTTTAAAGGCTCTATTTTCAGAATCAACTTTTCTCTTCAGCATCGTGTGAGCTAGCTTCGCAATAACTTGTTCGGCAAGGCGCTGAAGCGCTGCATTATGGGATCTGTAGTTTATTGTGTTACCAGCGCTTCATATACCCGGCTTTAATAACAATAATACAGTATATAAAATGATCTCATGCCCTTGAGTTTGACACATATGGACTAAATAGAACTTGAAAAGATATATTTTTTCAAATGTGATCGCAATTCAAATAGAGTTGACGCCAAGACTACAGCCTGCATCCTCCCTCGCTGTTACTTTTTACCGCTCATCTAATGAATACACTGAGTATGGCTTTACCAAAACAATCATTGATGGTGAATAAAGTATCCATTATTCGAGTATGTAGATCGGCATATATATATATATATATATATATATATATATATATATATACACATATATAGATATACCCGCGTATCAGCGGAGAAGTAGTGTGTTAAAAAGCTAGAAAAGAAAAGGGAACATTTTAAAAATAACGTAACATGACTGTCAATATACAGTATTTGTTTTGTGAGTGTTACTGAGTGTTGCTGTCATCAAGGATTTGATTATCATTATTTCTTTCAATCAGGTTCGTATTTGTAGGATGTGTTGTGTTCAAGTTACATTCCGTGTTTGTCAATTGTTGTAAAGATGACAGGTTTCATTCATCGATTCGTTTCTTACTGCATCAATAAACAGCTCGTCTTCTTCTTTATCTGAGACCTGACACACTGCATGCACGGGTTTTTACACTGTCTTCCTTTATCGGGACATTGACTTTTCCACCGTGTGCTTTGTTTCCGCAGTAGCTGGATTTATGAATATGCTTATCAGACGCTTCATATTTTTGCTGCCTTTTCAATTGTGTAATTCGGTTTTGTTCAGCCTTTGGAACTGTTGCTTTTATCTGTGCACTGCGCCAGTTCATGTGAACCGCCGGTGTACATGCATCGAAGGTTCCCAGCTGTGCTGGTGCCATCTCGTGCTATGTCCACGGCTGTATTTAATGTTACCTTAGTCCTGGCACTTAAAACTTTCTCTCGCAGTTTCGCTGAGTTTGTGTCAAACACCACCCTGACCATCTCATCTTCCTCTCCATAAGCACAGTCCTTCACCCGTGAATATTTAGTGGAGTTTGCTATTGGATTGCCGCTGACGGACGGCCTTATATGGGCAGGCACTAAATTACAAACGCCAGCGGCAGCCTGTCTATGAACTTAATTTAAAGTGTAGGTTTACATCGTGCTTTGTTTCCGAAGTAGCAGAACTCATCAATATGGTTGTATATGTCACTCGCTCGCTTCTTATTGTTTCGCTGCTTTCTCAATTATATAATGCATGTTTTCTTCAGCGCTTTTTCGAGGTCTTCCTGGTTTTCTATGTACTGCGTGATTACGTGGGATGCGTGATGATGTCACACGAAACTCCGCCCCCACGGCGTTCAAGCTCATCTCCATTACAGTAAATGGAGAAAAACAGCTTCCAGTTATGACCATTACCCGTAGAATTTCGATATAAAACCTGCCCAACTTTTGTAAGGAAGCTGTAAGGAATGAACCTGCCAAATTTCAGCCTTCCACCCACACGGGAAGTTGGAGAATTAGTGATGAGTGAGTGAGTGAGTGAGTGAGTGAGTGAGTGAGTGAGTGAGTGAGTCAGTGAGTGAGTGAGTGAATGAGTGAGTGAGTGAGGGCTTTGCCTTTTATTAGTATAGATATATATATATATTTATATATACACACACACACATCTACATATATATACATATATATACACATACATATACACACATACATACACACACATACATACAGATAAATATACATATATATACACATACATACATACATATATATACACATAAACATACATACATACAGACACATATATAAACATATATATACAGATCTACATATATACACACATATATATACATATCCACATATATATACATATCTACGATATATATATATATATATATATATATATATATACTGTATATATATATATATGTATATGTATATATATATATACACACACATATAGCAAAATCACCGTGCTTCGCAGTGACCTTTGTATACCACATTGTCAGTTCAGCACTCCCATTGTAATATGACCAAGCTGTGCACTGAGCTTACTTTTAAGAATGCAACGTACAGTTGTCCAGGAGAAAAGCAATGTTGCCTCAAATCAATGGCAACCTTTTGTAGTGTCTGTCCCTGAGACTTATTAATTGTCATCGCGAAGCAGAGCCTTACTGGAAATTGGAGGCATTTGAATTGAAATGGGAGATCAGATGGTATAACAGTGATGTGAGGAAAACATTCAGAGTGTGGCGCTCTGCTGTTTTTTTGTGTAGCTGCCTTCACACAGCTTCTCCGCTGCTTTATCAACGAACGCCATATAAGGCCATCGTTTCTCCTTGCTTCGTGGTTCTGTACTGTTTTATTATTCGTTTAATACGATTGCTATAGTTATTGTGTAGCTATTTCAGACTAACTGTACTGTTTAGGTACCCATCTCCTTTATTTAATCCGCGGCTTGCACGCTATTTTTTCTTCATTTAATACGATTATAGTTATTTATTGATTCCCCTCTTTAGCTGACTGCCTGCTCATATAAGGCGCTCCGCTGGTTTTTTGTGAAGCAGCCTTTACACAGCTTCTCCGCTGTTTTATAAACGAACAACATATAAGGCCATCCTTTTCCCTTGCTTCACCAAGAAAGCTGCATTTTATTTAATCCACGGGTTCTCCGCTATTTTATTGTTCGTTTATTACGATTGTTATAATTCTCTTTATATAGCACGTTGTCAGTTCAGCAGTCCGGTTGTAATATGACGAAGCTGCGCAAGCTCACTCTTGAGAATGCAACGTATAGTTGTTCAGGAGAAAAGCAATCTTGCCTGAAATCAATCGCAAACTTTTTGTAGCATCTGTCCCTGAGACTTATTACTTGTCATCGCGAAGCAGAGCCTTACTGGAAATTGGAGGCATCTGAATTGAAATGGGAGATCAGAGGGTATAACGGGCATGTGAGGAATAAATTGAGTGTGGAGACACTCTAGAGACAGCGTGTGTATTAACTTGTGGATTTTTCTCTGAGTATTTGGTGGCAGCGTGACGAAGTTGCCTACGCAAGACCGCGTTAGCCGTGGAGCTCAGCTCGGAGCATGTTCTTTTCCTGCCTTGTCAAATGTGTAATGCGTTTTTTGAACAGGTTTGATGCATGGAAGTGATCACTTGTACTGCGTTCAGTCAGTGAGCTGCTGTCTTGTGTGATGTTGCGATGTCCACGGCTTCATTTAATGTTAGCTAAGACCCGGCACTTAAAAGATTCTCGCTACAGCAATTTTAACTCCGTTACAAAGTGATCCAAAGTCTCGTTTATACCTCGTGTCTTCTCATTAAACTTGTATCTCCCTAATAAAGTATTTCGACGAAGGCATGACAAACGGCAGCGGGAGCGTGCCCATAAACTTAATTTAAACTTACGGTTTACACCGTGCTTTGTTTCTGCAGTAGCTACACTTATGAATAAGCTTGTATGCGTTTTTGTTCAGCGCTCTTTGGGAGCTCTTCCTTCTTTTCTATTTACTGCGTTCACAGTCAGTTGATGTCATTACGTGGGAGGCATGATGATGTGAGACGCAGCTCCGCCCCCCATGGCCATTCAGCTAAAGTCCATTACAGTATATGGAGAAAAATAGGTTCCAGTTATGACCATTACGCGTATAATTTCGAAATGAAACCTGCCCAACTTTTGTAAGTAAGCTGTAAGGAATGAGCCTGCCAAATTTCAGCCTTCTACCTACACGGGAAGTTGGAGAATTAGTGATGAGTCAGTCAGTCAGTCAATCAGTCAGTGAGGGCTTTGCCTTTTATTAGTATAGATTAATGACTATATATATAAAATTTATTTATTGAAATTAATTTACACCACACTTTTTTTTCTGCAGAATCTAAAGAGGAAAATCCACTCTGCACACTAAGTGTTGCAGGCGAAAAGCTGCCTAATATGACTACAGAGATGCAGCTTCAGGTGAGTTGTGTTTTCACTGGAGAACATGATTTAAAATGTTTTGACATCGTCTGTGCCCTTAAAAAATCTGTGAGTAATGGGAAACCAAATGCTATTTACTTAATGTAGGAGTCTGCTAAGCTACATGATGAATAACGGTAATCTGTTTTGACATTTTAGGTCCTACAGTCAGCTATGTTCACTTTTGATTTAATAGAAAGTGTCCTGGCCAGAATAGAAGAGATCATCGAGGTGAAGGCAAAAAAATAATCAGAAGAAAAACTAGGTCAAATGATGCATCACTGGCACTATTATGTCTCTTGCTGTATATAGGATTTTTGACAAATGTGTGTTTATCTTTTTAGCAAAAAAATCAATGAATAAAGAGTGTTTCTATTTTTTTATTCAATAAAAATATAACGGTGTGTCAACACCAACAAGTAAACAGACTTATTTTTCTTGGTTAAATATACTATATATACTGCAGCATAGTTTTTGGGAGACCAGCTGAGATGCTGCCATTTAAAACAGTTGTTACCATACACATACATATACTGTACTAAGTTGTATATTTGACGTAATATTTATTAGCAGATATTAATTTCCTTTTCATTAACATAAAATCAAAGTTGTGAAGATAAAAATAAAACAGACGTCAAAATCATGACCAGTTACTGTATATAATATCAAGAAGCTAACATCAAAATTGTATTTCTTTAACATTCAACAGCAGTATACATGCTAAATACAGAATGATCTAAAACTAACACTATTGTTACAGTTACTTACAGTTGTATATTATAAGGCCTAGTATAAAGACAGTCCTATGTAACATTTCAGTTAGTCCACTACATATTGTATGCTATGTTTATTTAATACTCAAAATGTACACATTTTAAATTAATATTCTTAATATATACTCCTGTTTATACCAAATACAAGAGGCCTTGAGGTCCATTCCAGATTTTTAGATAATCATGGACTTCACTCACAGTCAAACTGCATCTTGCGAAGTACTTCCCACACAGGGCTTTGGTCAATAATATGAGCTCTAGCCAAAGATATACGGTCTCTAACACTGTCAATGCTAGGTTTACTTGTTACCTGTTTAAAAAAAAAATTAACAACATATACAGTAAAATATACATTTCAATGCTTCTTATAATTTCTTCATAATGTCAATAGTGTAATGAATGCTTTATGTATTCTAAAGTTGCTTATTATATGGCTACCTGCTAGTTTCACTATTCAATTTTTGAGTACAACTTTTACATTTTGCAGCTTAATTTAATGAATATAACACATAATGGAAAATTACACTGTTATCTACCTACCAGTTAAATGTGGTGTGTATTACCGTTACAGTCTGAAGCCCAAAACTGAGAAAGGACTACTGAAAAAAATGTTTATGGTATTTATAGCATGTATGTAGTAGGACAAACTACTAACATTCTGTAAAAGTGATCTTTTTCATTTTTTAGTTTCTGGTATGCAATCACATTGACAAAAATTTCAAAACCAGTTATTAGTAGCTTCAAGAAAAGTGTGTACCTAGAGCTGCATCATCGAGAAGAGCAGGTAGGCAGGTAAAAAGATGGATGGATGGATGGATGTACAGTATGCTTAACAAGAAACATGAAAGGTAACAATTTAATTTGACTCACTTGGGCAATAGTCGTCATGCTTCTTGTTATCTCTGTAGAATTATGAAGAGGTAATATACGAAGACTGCTTCCTAGGAATCTTCAAATGGTAAATATAATTTAGGCATAATGAAAAAACTCTCAGATATATGGCATATATAAATACTGAACATATATATATATATATATATATACACACACATACATACATACATATATACAGTGCATCCAGAAAGTATTCACAGTGCATCACTTTTTCCACATTTTATGTTACAGCCTTATTTAAAAATGGATTAAATTCATTTTTTTTCCTCAGAATTCTACACACAACACCCCCATAATGATGACGTGAAAAAAGTTTACTTGAGGTTGTTGCAAATTTATTAAAAATAAAAAAAACTGACAAATCACATGTACATAAGTATTCACAGCCTTTGCTCAATACTTTGTCGGTGCACCTTTGGCAGCAATTACAGCCTCAAGTCTTTTTGAATATGATGCCACAAGCTTGGCACACCTATCCTTGGCCAGTTTCGCCCATTCCTCTTTGCAGCACCTCTCAAGCTCCATCAGGTTGGATGGGAAGTGACAGTACACAGCCATTTTAAGATCTCTCCAGAGATGTTCAATCGGATTCAAGTCTGGGCTCTGGCTGGGCCACTCAAGGACTTTCACAGAGTTGTCCTGTAGCCACTCCTTTGATATCTTGGCTGTGTGCTTAGGGTCGTTGTCTTGCTGAAAGATGAACCGTCACCCCAGTCTGAGGTCAAGAGCGCTCTGGAGCAGGTTTTCATCCAGGATGTCTCTGTACATTGCTGCAGTCATCTTTCCCTTTATCCTGACTAGTCTCCCAGTTCTTGCCGCTGAAAAACATCCCCACAGCATGATGCTGCCACCACCATGCTTCACTGTAGGGATGGTATTGGTCTGGTGATGAGCAGTGCCTGGTTTCCTCCAAACGTGACGCCTGGCATTCACACCAAAGAGTTCAATCTTTGTCTCATTAGACCAGAGAATTTTGTTTCTCATGGCCTGAGAGTCCTTCAGGTGCCTTTTAGCAAACTCCAGGCGGGCTGCCATGTGCCTTTTACTAAGGAGTGGCTTCCATCTGGCCACTCTACCATACAGGCCTGATTGGTGGATTGCTGCAGAGATGGTTGTCCTTCTGGAAGGTTCTCCTCTCTCCACAGAGGACCCTCTGGAGCTCTGACAGAGTGACCATCGGGTTCTTGGTCACCTCCCTGACTAAGGCCCTTCTCCCTTGATCGCTCAGTTTAGATGGCCGGCCAGCTCTAGGAAGAGTCCTGGTGGTTTCGAACGTCTTCCATTTATGGATGATGGAGGCCACTGTGCTCATTGGGACCTTCAAAGCAGCAGAAATTTTTTTGTAACCTTCCCCAGATTTGTGCCTCGAGACAATCCTGTCTCAGAGGTCTACAGACAATTCCTTTGACTTCATGCTTGGTTTGTGCTCTGACATGAACTGTCAACTGTGGGACCTTATATAGACAGGTGTGGGCCTTTCCAGATCATGTCGAATCAACTGAATTTACCACAGGTGGACTGGTCACCTCCCTGACTAAGGCCCTTCTCCCTTGATCGCTCAGTTTAGATGGCCGGCCAGCTCTAGGAAGAGTCCTGGTGGTTTCGAACGTCTTCCATTTATGGATGATGGAGGCCACTGTGCTCATTGGGACCTTCAAAGCAGCAGAAATTTTTTTGTAACCTTCCCCAGATTTGTGCCTCGAGACAATCCTGTCTCAGAGGTCTACAGACAATTCCTTTGACTTCATGCTTGGTTTGTGCTCTGACATGAACTGTCAACTGTGGGACCTTATATAGACAGGTGTGGGCCTTTCCAGATCATGTCGAATCAACTGAATTTACCACAGGTGGACTGGTCACCTCCCTGACTAAGGCCCTTCTCCCTTGATCGCTCAGTTTAGATGGCCGGCCAGCTCTAGGAAGAGTCCTGGTGGTTTCGAACGTCTTCCATTTATGGATGATGGAGGCCACTGTGCTCATTGGGACCTTCAAAGCAGCAGAAATTTTTTTGTAACCTTCCCCAGATTTGTGCCTCGAGACAATCCTGTCTCAGAGGTCTACAGACAATTCCTTTGACTTCATGCTTGGTTTGTGCTCTGACATGAACTGTCAACTGTGGGACCTTATATAGACAGGTGTGGGCCTTTCCAGATCATGTCGAATCAACTGAATTTACCACAGGTGGACTCCAATTAAGCTGCAGAAACATCTCAAGGATGATCAGGGGAAACAGGATGTACCTGAGCTCAATTTTGAGCTTCATGGCAAAGGCTGTGAATACTTATGTACATGTGCTTTCTGAGTTTTTTTTTTTTTTTAATAAATTTGCAAAAATCTCAAGTAAACTTTTTTCACATTGTCATTATGGGGTGTTGTGTGTAGAATTCTGAGGAAAAAAATGAATTTAATCCATTTTGGAATAAGGCTGTAACATAATATGGAAAAAGTGATGCACTGTGAATACTTTCTGGATGCACTGTATGTATGAATGTATAATTAATATATATATATATATATATATATATATATATATATATATATCACAGTCAGGTTAATTTAATTGGATTGCTCAACAACTCTGGGGTTTGAGACTGAATCAGTCCATTACCTTAGCCACTAATAAAACACAGATTTGTACATTAACAATAGTGGGCATAAGACCAAGCAGTAACTTGCAAGTTTGTTTTTTTTTTCTTCAAATTATTTCCTAGTCTACTATAAATAATTTAAAATATATATATATCACCTCTTGCCTTTTCTGTGACTATAAAAATTAAAATTGTTTTTTCATATTCAGTTTTAAATGCTCCATCTGGCTATGAAAGGACCAGTAAATTAAGTGGTGATTACATTAATCAACTAAATGTATCATATGATTCTTACTTTCACTAAACAGTGGCATTTAGGCTATCTGTTTATCATAAGGATTTTTATGTAAGAGTTACTACAGCACTAAAGAATTTGGCTCTGTTAACTGTACTTTAAAGAAAACAAATCCCTGCTGCTGATCCCCCTTTCTTGATCAACAACTTTGATGCTACAAAATTGACTTACTGAACAAGAAAGATGTAATGGTAATAAACATTAATTACACAGTCATTATTTAAAATGAAGCATCAGAAAAATCTACAACCATTTTTACTTTCTTGTATACGAAGTATAGGGAGAGTATTGATAGATAGATAGATAGATAGATAGATAGATACTTTATTAATCCCAAGGGGAAATTCACATAATCCAGCAGCAGTATACTGATACAAAGAAACAATTTTAAATTAAATAGTAATAAAAATGGAAAAAAAAAATTATTGTAATTGTCCAAAGAAACAATGCCGAGATCTCAAACTTTTTATGACATCCCTAAGTCCGAAAATACAATTTTTGGAATTATGTCTGTGTGTGTGTGTGTGTGTATGTAAACAAGATAACTTGAGTACGCTTTCACTTAGGTCAGCCAAATTTTGAATACAAGGTTCAAAACATAGATTTGTATGAACTTTTGGGCTATTTCCGTTAAGCGGAAGTGGTACTTTACCTTTTATTCATGCAGCTGTAGAGTCCGATTTACTTTACTTTTATAGTAATTGTTCAAAATAGTATTAATTTGATTTGTGGTTGATGGTTCTTTAATGTACATAATTTCAAAATATAATCATTGTCTTTCAGTTTATTCCTCAAATACAGAATCCATCCCCAAAAAAGTCTAAGGGAGACCACTCCCGATTATTTTAGTTGTTACAGGAATGAATTACTGGATATGAAAAAGCTGGGCAGAAAATTACTAAGGCCAAAATCTGAATATATTAGAATATTTTGAAAGGTACAATAATATATGCTTTGAAAATATAATACCTCTGCTGAATTGTGGACAGCACTTTCCATTCTTTCTCTCCATAAAGTGAAGCTAAAAGCAGAAGAAAGCTGTTTCTGTGTACATGCAAGAACTTTTCAATTTTTTCAAAAACACCTGCTTCCTCTAGCATGTCGGAGAATTCCATTGTGTCTATGATCATAAATGCAACACCTAAACAAACATAAAATGTCATTAATGCGTGATGTTTTATATTTGAAAAAGCTTACATTATATGACATAAAAACTCTAAGCAGGCATACACATTCAATGAGGCTGTATTTATCCAATGCCCCAGATATGTGTCCTCATCCACACTAAGGGCAATGATCTTTATGTGCTTACCAATTTACAAGAATTTAGCTTTTACATTATCTCACTTTGAAAGTTGAGGAAATGTAAGAATCGGTGTATTCCTTGATGCTCTGAAAGGTGTGCAACATTTGGTACAAAATTCGAGAAATGTTGTTTTTTGACATACCAAAATCATCACTATTGCAAAGCTGCATTTTACATGTAAAATTACCAACACTTTCATTTCAGCAAACAGCTTGTGGCTTCTCTATGTAGATGGAGTGATCACATAATGTACAAGTATTGTTATGAAATTGATTTCTTCTTTTTCAAAAAGATTTCTTTTTACAAGTTCCTTTCTTTGAATGTGCATTCTGATCACTGCCTGAATGGTATTTTCTGACAGCTCCTAGTGAGTTTGAACTAGCTCTCCTACATATTGGTGAAGTAAAAAAATAGTTTCCTAAACTAGGAAAATGGATAAAATATTTTCAATTTTACACCTAAGGATAAGGCCAGATATGCATCACTCTGTGCTTTTTGTGCCAAGTAGGGCCATTTTCCTACTTTGAGATCCTTGGCAAATATGGCCAATGGTGGTAGAAGATGAAGTCAAAAGAAAAACATAAAATATGTAAGAACTGAAAACCTCCTCAAGTTATCCCAATCAACCTGTGTGCTTCTACATATCAATTTGTCAGAAACAGCAAGTTTAAGGCCCACAAGGAATAAAACTGACTAGATACTCTTTTTTTAAACAAGTTTATTTTCACTGTTACCCTGTTTCATTTTATCATTTATACAGTATTATGCTTATCTTCTCCCTGCCCTGTTAAATGATTTATGAAAGAAAATACTTTATGAGAAAAATGAAAAAATCCTGGGAGACTGAAAAAGTTATAGTTATATAGAATAGCTGTTTTGATCTTTATATGAAATTAAATTTTAAAAATGTCATATTGTGACCATTTAGCCTTTATATGGGCTACACACTACTTCCCCGGAACGCTTGGTGGCTGCTCCCCTGCGATGCATTGGGACCACAGGCATGGGACTTCGGAGCTCAGCCTTGTTGGGCTCTATGGCCACTGCCAGGGGGAGCTGCACGGCTTCCTGAGCCCATCTGGGCAGCAATGCAGCCACACCCGGAAGTGCAGCCAGATGCAGGTTATCAAGCACCTGCAGCACTTCCGGGTGGGCTATAAAAGGAGCCAGCACCCACCACTCTTACAGCCAGAGTCAGGAGGAGTGGTGGTGAAGAGAGTAGTGTGCCTTTTGTTTTGGTTTGTGCTATGTGGGACTGTGCTTTGGCTGAAGAAAAATAAATATTTGTTTTATTTTTACGCATGCCTCCCTGTCTCTTTGTGCCGGGTCTGGTGCCTATATAGCGCCTTTTCACACAAGGCAAAATGTGGTACAGGATTCTTACAGTTCCAATGGCAGTATAAGAAAGGAAACAACATCAGAAAATTAATTGAGAATGGGTATTACATCCACACAACTCAAAAGAAAGCAGTAAGAGGGTCAAATTATATAAAACCTTAGACAACTTAGTTAAAATATTTTTTCCAGGAATGTCTATAAATGTCTATAAAGTCAAAACATGTAGCCAAATAAAGCTCGAGTCTAGCAGCACCTCTCACATATACAGAAGGATCCAGTCCTGGGTTATTTTAATATGGCTCAGGAAGGTGTGTATGTAATTTTAAATGTTTGAGCATAGTTTGAAAAGGAATGCATTGTTTGTACCATGGCTCTCCTCACACCCGTGACTGGAAAATTATGAGCTTGTTTGGGTGTTCCTTTAAGGGGTTGTTTTGTTTTGTTCTTCTCTCTATAGAAGTATTAATCATGTCACTATATTACAAATAAACAGTTTAGTTTTGGAAACTGAAAAAAACTGTGATCAGCCAGGTGGCAACCTGCATTTTTCTCAAAACACTATGAATAGCAAAAAATTTGATACATCAACTTTCAAAGCTTCTAAGTGTCCTGATCCCATACTCAACCCTAAAGGAAAATGCTTGGTAATTCAATAAATAAGGAAAGCTTTGCTGTTATGGGTTGTGGCAGACGACCAGGGACCTTGCCCCACCAGGCCGCTTATATCAAGGAAGGACCAGGAAAAGGGGCAATATCTTACCTGGATGCAAGAGGGCAGCCCCCCTGATTTCCATCAAGGGCCATGGATACGGAGCTGGGAAGCTCAACCCTGTGGGGGTACGTGGCCCCACCAAGGGGCTACCTGGATGGTTCCTGAGCCCTGGAAGACAGCACTTCTACCACACCAGGAAGTGCTGCCGCCCCAGGAACTGTGAACACCCGGAGTGCTTCCAGGTCCAAGGGCAGCACGTCCACCCCACCAGGAAGTGCTGCTGGAAGACCATCACCGAGCACCTGGAGCATGATAAAAGGGGCCGCTTCACTCCCTTCGAGGAGCTGGACTTGGGAGGAGGAAGACGGAGCTTGCGAGAGAGGAGTGGAGGCGGCCAAAGAGAGAAAAAGACTGAGGATCAGTGTGTGAGTGGGTGGAACCAACTGTAAATAAACCCGTGTGTTTAGGACATTGATGTCGTGTCTGTCTGTGGCCGGGCTAGCTTTTTACAGGGTATAATTATCGATAACAACACCAAACCTCAAATTCTCACAGTTCTGAACATGTACTTTTTTACCAAGACTGAAGATGATACATATTATTAAATACACATAGAGGAGAGTGTGTGCAAGTGTCTGTGGTATTTAGAATACAAACCACTAAATATGAAGCTTTTATATTTGGTAAGGTTATGGACAGTATAGTGCAAGTCTGAGAAAAATGAATACATCTCAAATAGTCAAAAAATTGGATCATTAGTCTCATATTTATAGAATTTCTGGTGGTGTTGAATAACTAGAGAATGAAACTCCATCGCTAGTCTTAAAATTAATTGTGCTAGCTTGATAGAAATATTTTTAAAAACTTGTATATGCTTCTGAAAGATACTCATTTTAGCTGCATTAATTTTTACCACACGTGAGACAGATATGATGATGTTTTAGTTGTAAACATCCCACATGATACTCTGTAAGATAAAAATAAGTTTTCTTTAGCAAGTGGGATGCAATGACAGGAAGTTGACATTGTTTAGAAAACTTTGTATGTTATTTTCTGAAGATGCTTTTACTGCAACTTCTCTTGGCTTTGAAAATCCTCTAATATTTACCCATTACCTAATATTGATTGGGCATGATGAGTGATGTTCATAAATTTTGCAGAAAAAATATTTTATAGGAACTTACCTCATGAACTGAACTTAATCTGGGACAGGTCTGTTTACAAATAAAACTCCCAGAGAAAATACAAACAGAGGAAAAGGTATTCCATAACACCATCATACATTCTGACATACGTTAAATATATACTTTGTTTCACAATCGAGAGTAAATTTAACTTAAATATAATATAAAAGAAAATGAGGGGATATTATCAGGTTTTCTTAACAGTATTTTCCTCCTAAAATGTATTTACTTTTTTAACAATTTTATTTCATGAAAGGGTTTGTGGAGGCTGGAGACAATTCCACTAACACTGACAGCAAGATAAGAACCGAAAAAATACTCTTGCCAAGCCAAGCCAATTTAAAGACAACAACAACCTACAACAAGCCCACACTGTCAAAGAAAAATGTGAAAATTACATTTAGATATTACCTGAGCTAGAATTTGTGCTGTATACTCTAGAGCTGTGGTTCTCAGGTTTAGGGAGGAAAATCCACAGATAAGGGACAATTAGTTCAAGTTCAAGTATTTCATTATCATTGTGTAACATAACAAAAGTACTGTTATGACAACCCCAAAGGTGCATTTAAAGAACAGAATAGAAGTAACAATTTAAAAACAGAATTCAAGTGAAACAAAGGAAAAAATACAATAATCATACAAAATATATAAAATATTTTCAAATATGTTGTATAATACAGTAGTAAGTGATCAAGTAACCAGAGCAATTATTGCCAATGTACAGTAGCATAAATTCTTAATGAATAGTATATTGTATTATATTAGTATATTGCACATTACCAATACAGACTATTTTTAGTCTGTTTGTGTGCATGCGGATTGATCTAAAGTGTCCACCTGATGGGAGAAGCTCAAACAAAGAATTTCCAGGATGAGTATTATCTTTGATAATGTTTTTGGCCCTTCTCACACAGCAAGTCTTATACAAGAGCTCGAGTGATGCCAGTTCATTGCCAGTGATGATCTCTGCTGTTTTTACAACCCACTTCAGGGCTTCTTTAGCAGCCATGGGGCAGCTGTTACACCAAGCCATCGTGTAGTTTTTCAAGATGCTCTCTATAATGCATCTATAGAAATTGACTAGCAGCATCTGGGGAAAGTTAGCTCTCCTTAGCTTCCTCAGAAAACAGAGACAAGACACAACCTAATGCATTTCTGGATGCATTACAGATACCACAACTAGATACTCTCTGTGCAGAGGAATTGGATAAACCTTTTGCACTGTCAGAATTACTAAATTCACCTCAGAGTGGGAAAGCAGCAGGCTCTGATGGCTACCCTGACAAATTTTCTAAAACAAAATTTCAATTAGGATAGCTCCCCTTTTATTACATTGACAGAAGCTAGAGACAATACAATTCTACCTCAAACCTTTCCTCAAACTTTAATTACCGTATTTCCAAAGCAAAATAAGGAGTTATTACAATGTGCATCACACAGACCAATTTTACATTTTAATAATGATGTTAAGATACTCTCCAAAGTCCTAGCTAGAAGGATTGAGAAACTGCTTCCTTTAGCAATATCACAAGACCAAACTGGATTTATTAAAGGCAGACACTTAGCTTCCAATCTTCAATGCCTCTTTAATGTAATACATTCACCAACAAAGTCTAACACTCTGGAGATATTATTATCGCTGGATGAAGAAAAAGCACTTGATATGGTTTAATGAAACTAACTTTTCACCATATTGGAGAAATTTGGGTTTGTGCTGAACATTTGTGCATGAATCAAGCTACTGTATACCAGTCCACAAGCTTCAGTTTGTATTATCAACATTAATTCAGACTACTTCAAACTAGAACATGATACTAGACAAGGATGTCCCTTGTCACAATGCTTTCTGCTATCACCATTAAGCCACTAGGAGTTCACTATCAAAATGCTTATGAAACAAAAGGGATTAATAGAGAAGGAATTGAACAGAAAATTTCTCTATATGCAGATGATATGGTACTGTATACATCCGATTCACAAATACTGTGCCTGTAGTCCTAACAGCACTAACTGAACTTCAAAAGATTTTTGGTCTCAGAATTAATTTGAACAAAAGCATGCTCTTTCCATTGAATTCTCAAGCACACAATATTAGATAGGACACCTTCCCTTTTATCATCACAGATCAGTTTAAATACCTAGGGGTAAACATCACAAATAAACATAAAACTCTTTATCAACAAAATTGTGTTGTCTGCATGGAAAAAAATAAGCAGGACTTGCATAAATGGTCTACCTTCCATCTCACTTTAGCAGGAAGAATTAACAATGTCAAGATAAATATCCCTCCTAAGCTTCTTTTTCAATTTCAGAACATTCCAATATACATTAATAAATCATTTTGTAACAAATTAGATTCAAACATTATCTCATTTATTTGGAATTCAAAGCATCCATGTATACAAAAGGCAACCCTACGAAGAAGGTGGCGTGGCTATACCTAACTTTCAATTTTATTACTGTGCGGCAAATATACAAGCTATAAAAACCTGGGGCCTTGTGCATAACGCCGTGCATAGAATTCGCACTATAACCTGACGTAAGCACAAAAGCCAAAATGTGCTTACGCACAGAAAATTCCAGATGCAGGAATCTGTGCGTTCGCCAACTTCCACTTTCTTCTGCTACATAAATCCTGGTCAGCGTGAAAAGTAACGCACGTGCATGCGCCTGCTGCCCCACCCCAACTCCTCCCAGAATTACGCCTCTTTGAATATGTAAATCAATATAAATAATCCTTAAGCTCAGCGTTCTGTGAAAAGACAATGGGAAAAGCACAGGGGAAAACAGAATTTCAGTGAATACCAAGTGGAGGAAAAGAAAAATGTACCATGAGCTGAGTTTCAACAGTGGTTTAAACACCAAAAGGAAGTCGATCGAGTGACATAGCGTGTCGGAGAAACTCGAAAGCTCAAGTTCACAAAGTCGCACAGTGCCCAAAATAATAAAGAAGTTGGCAGATATCAAAGTCGCCGTGAAAAGGCGAGTTGTAGCCCACCGTCTGAGTTTCATATGAAAACGCATTAGGGTACGGAGAAAAAAAAAACAGGCACACAGTGGGGAAAAAAGCACGAAATGTCAAGTTTAATCTCGAAATTTCCACTTTAATCACGTAGTTTATTTTGTCATTAAAGTAGAACATCATAAACTTCATCTTAAAATCGTTTAATTTACTAGTTTCTCAAATCCCATCGTAACTAAAGTAGCACGTTAAATGCTTTGTTTTGTATTTGATCTTATATGTGCTCTATGTGTGTGAATCACTACCTGCTTAAACCAGCTTTTTCTTCCTCCGACAGGACACAGAATGCATTACATTCGTGATATTACAGCTCTCTGAATAATTTAAATACTGAGATGTATACTTGATATAATTTTCATAATGACAGGAATTAAAGCATGTTCTTAAACATGGGAACGCAGTGGCGCAGTGATTGTGCGCGATCTTCGATAAAATAATTTATTGCAGCAGTATGTCTCTTTCAAACGTACTAACCTCCAATTCCTGTCCTTCCTTTTCTTACTTTTAATACCCAATCGCCACACAATCAGCACTGTAATAGACGTTAAGCCATCTGTAAGCTTATAACGCCAATTCTTCAAAACTTTTAAGGAACATTGAAATATCTTCATAGTACATGTTTAATTATTCTGTCCTTCACGCCAGTCCCAGTGAAGCGTACAGTGTGAGGCAGGAACAATCCGTTAGCAGAGTGCCAGATCCTTGCTAGCACAGTGACTCCATGTCCTTTAATTATTAACAATACAGATTATTTAAATGAAGTTAAAGTTTTACCCTTATAATATAATAAACATACAGTATTTTGTTGCATTTCATCTTTAAAATATCATCATCATATGTAAATACACGCTTTATAAAGTGACTCAGGTTGTGCAATATTATAACTGTAGTACAAGTTTACAGTGAGGTAATTGTACTTATAAGTACAAAGCGTTCTACAAGGACAAGTTGATGGACTGATAGAGTGCATTTATAGTTCTTGGGATGAAACTGTTTCTGAACCACGAAGTCTGTACAGGAAAGGTTTTGAAGCGTTTGCCATGTGAGCAGCAGTTCAAATAGAAAGCATGGCTGAGGCAGCGTGTGCTTGATGCTGTATACCGATAATTCTCTTTCCGATCAGCTGCTCCGAGTGGTGCAGTGAGAGTAATATGGAAAAGGATGATCCGCTGTGGCAACCCCTCACATTAGTAGCTGGAAGAAGAAGAAGGTGCAGTGAGAATAACAACGCTAAAGCAGCTATGGTATTTAGAATAGTTTGACCATTCTGTGGACCATTATATTGTTACAGCTTAATAAAGTCAGATACCTTAAACTTATAAATAATATGCAGTTAATTTCAGTGTATTTATAAAGCCGCGGCAGGGATGTGCATATGAAAAAGAAAGATAAACCACACAGGAACAGTAGCACTGCTTTGACACTGGGTGCCGCCAGTCTGCAAAACTGAGCGGAGAACTTGCGTATGATAGGGTATGAGGTACTTTGGAAATGTGCGTGACTTTACCCCAAGTTCAGGTTTTATACATCACGATTTGAACGTGGAAACGTTCTTACACAACATTTCTGTGCGTACGCACCGTTTATACAAGGCCGCTGGACACCGACACAAATAGATAAATAGACACAGGCTTGGTCCGCAATAGAAATAAAATCCTGCAGTACTTCATTATATTCCTTGCTTTGTACCCCAATAAATACAAGTCATCCCCAATATACTAACAACCCAATTGTGCTTCACTCACTCAGAATATGGAACCAATGTAGGAAGTATTTTATGAAAGAAAAGGTTTTATCTGTGGCAACTCTGCACGAGAACCACCTTTTTCCATCCTTTCAAACGTACACAGTTTTTAATGTCTGGAAAATATTTGGGATTAAATAACTTAAGAGATCTGTACATAGATGTCTTTGCATCCTACGAACAATTACACTCCAAATTTAACTTTCCAGCAACACATTTCTTTCACTGCCTTCATATTAGACACTTTGTTAAGCAAAATCTGTATGACCTTGAGCAAGGCCCTTAACCTGCAATTGATGAGTGCTTTGAGTAGTGAGAAAAGCGCTATATAAATGCAAAGAACTTAATTTAAAATTTCCCTCATCTCCCACCTACCTCTATTCCGGAAAAGTATTAGTCAGTCTTGAGGACTCCGACAGCATTTCCGTAATATATAAAAACATTTTAAAGTCCCCTCCCTTTCAAAGATCATACAGTACAGTGGGTAAAGGATCTCTCACTCAACATCTCAGAAAAGGAGTGGAAGGTAGCAATGTACAGAATTCACTCGAGCTCCATATGCACAAAGCATACAATTATTCAACTTAAAATTATATATTGAATGCATCTGTCTCGTTTAAAATTGTCCAAAATGTTTCCAGGGCAAGATCCAACCTGTGAATGTTGCAATCAAGTTCCAGCCTCATTCGGCCATATGTTTTCGGCCTGCACCAAATTAACATTATTTTGGATCAAAATCTTTAAATGCCTTTCAGACAACCTTGGTGTCACAATATCTCCTAATCCATTAACAGCTGTGTTTGGTGTACTTCCAGATGGGCTTAAAGTAGAGAAGGACAAACAAACTGTAATTGCCTTTACATCAATATTGGCACGTAGACATCTTTCTCAACTGGAAGAATCCTAACCCACCTCTTTTAAGTCAGTGGGTAACTGATGTTATGTATTATTTGAAATTGGAAAAAATCTAATTATCACTTAGAGGATCTGTGCAAAACCTTTTTAAAACATTTTATAATAGGCATTTTAATTGAGGAAGCAGATTATCTCCCCTCTTTTTATTCTATTCATTTTTATTCACTTATTTACATAGTTTTATTATTATTGAAGTTTTACTCTGCTGGCCTAGCTCTCTTTCTCATGGGTGGGGGTTGATTTGTTTCAAACCTAGCTTTGTTAAACTTGACTTTCTTGTATGGAATGTTATTTGATTTTAATAAAATCAGAGGTGTTGCTGTGCTTTGCCTATTACAACTAATGTGTTGTCAGCCCAGGACAGGTCTTCTGAGATGGTGACACCAAGAAACATAAAACACGAAACTCTCTCCACTGCCTCTGTACTGATCATTGTTGGACCATAACTGGTCTTTGTATTGGTCCAAAACTCCAGAACAACTTCTTGATTCTTTTAGCTATTGAAGAACATGCTGTCAGGTTCTGAATCTCTTTCCTATTTGCAGCTTCATTGTTGTCAGATACAAGCCCAGTGGCAGTCATATCATCTGCAAATTTAACAATAATGTTAGATTCGTGGATGTGTTGACAATTATGGGTGAAGAGTGTGTAGAGGAGGGGACTCGGTACACTGTCTTGTGGCACACCGGTGCTCATGGTAAGGGTGGAGGATATGTGTTTGTCCAACCTGATAGAATGAGGAAGGCTGGTGAAAAAATCTAGTAACCAGTTGCATATGGAGGGAGCAACGCCTAATGCATAGTGATTTTTGATCAGCTGGGTAGGTATGATAGTGCTAAATGCCAAGCTGTAGTCAAAGAAAATGTATGTAGAGCCACAAAGATGGCATCCTTAGTTCATCTGTTTGTCAGGTAGGCATACTGGTGTTGGTGTAGATCAGCTGGAATGAAGATTTTGATGTGGGTGATTACCAGTCGTTCAAAGTACTTTGCAATGACAGGGGTGACAGTGACTGGTCTATAGTCATTAAGACATGTTATCCTAGGTTTATTTTGGAAAAGGCACAATGGTCATGTATTTCAGGCATGTGGGGACTATACATGAAGAGAACAAGAGAGGTTGAGTATCACTGTACATACCTTTTCTAGTTGGTAAGCACAGGCCTGAAGGACATGTCCCTGTACATTATCAGGACCTGCTACCTTCCTTATGTTGATGTTGTTGTGTGCCCGGCACACCTCATGTACATCTAGGACCAAAGGCTGTGAGTCTCCAGTCTTTTGAGGCTGGTTATTGTCCTTGTGAAACCATGCAATGAAACTGTTAAGTTCCTCTGCTAGGTTTGCATTGTTATTGGCCAGCATATATCGTATGTCATTCTTCTTTTTGTAACTCACTATTAATCGGATTCCTTGCCACATCTGCTGTGAGTCTGTGTTACTGTTAAAGTCCCCAATAGGAAAATAACAAAGGAGTGGTAGGCATTTAAAATTACTGCAAAAATACAAGTATTTCAAAATTTCTTATGAATACAAAATTCATACTGCTGTGCTTTTCTGAAAGCATAATAAAGTAAAAAAAAAAACACATTTATAAAAATGTGATCTAATTTTGATGAATGTTAAACTGGAATAATTATATTTCTTCTTAAAAATTCTGGTGCATATTTGGGGGAAAAGTTGTTTTGTTTTAATATTTATTTATTGATTGATTTTCTATGAAAAGCAAAATTTATCCCACCACAAAACTAAAGTACTATCTATCTATGGCGGAGTGGTGGCTCTGAGGCTAGGGATCTGCACTGGCAGTCAGAAGGTTGCCGGTTCGAATCCTGTAAACGCCAAAAGTGACTCCACTATGTTGGGCCCTTAACCTGCAATTGCTCCATCCTGGGTATGACCATCCCTGCATGTAGGCCCTCCAACCTGCAAGGAAAACCAGGGGGTTGGTGGCAGAATTGGCACTACAGCCACCATAAAAAACCTCACACGGTTCCACTTCATCTGAACTAGTGTGGTGCTGAGGTGTCATTGCATGGCTGCACTCGGGTCCTAATCTGGATCCTGAGTTGGTTTGTCGTGCGGTGGGTGCAGCAATGCACTGTATCAGCGCCTGCTCCTAACCTCTATCTATGACAGCCAAATTACTGCTTGCATATGCTTAAACTGGTAATGTTAGTCAGCAAAATAAAACCAATATAGAAGAATCTAAAAAAGTATTACTTGCAAATCTGGGTAGTCTTAAAACAAGATTACAAATGATATTATTAGAATTCCAATTAATAATATGATGACCAATTTAAAGCGATGGGATGAATGGCCCAGTTTCTAGGAGATTTATTCAGAGGAAGCTAAAGTTGGCATGTAAAGTCATTTCAAATATACAGGCAGAATGAATAATTTAACGGCAATGTAGAAGTATGAGGGATGTCTTTATACTGAATATCTGAGGGGGTGAAATCACGGTAGGGATGAATTATCTTTCATTACTGACATATTTTTCACATTAGTATCTTTTTAGATTTTATGTCTTCCAACACAATGTCACTAACCACAAATTATAAATGTATAGGTTAAAAAGAAACATTGGAATACACTGTCAGCCAGCAGAGCTCCCCAGATTTCAACCATATCAAACACATTTATGATGAAGCTTGAT
This sequence comes from Polypterus senegalus, assembly GCF_016835505.1. NCBI lineage: Eukaryota > Metazoa > Chordata > Cladistia > Polypteriformes > Polypteridae > Polypterus > Polypterus senegalus. The sequence continues at coordinate 72,099,659 of NC_053167.1, forward strand.
GAATAGTTATGGTTAAGAGGGAATACAAAGACCAAGAGAAGTCCAAAAGTCTTCCATGACCCACTGACACAGCAAGATCAGAATGAGACATCATCATCATTAGGAACAGAATACAAATCTAAATATTCAGTACCCCTATTTTTTCATTTTTACCAGAAAGGGGGAAGATGACTGATCCTGCTTCAACACACTCTGAGTATCGAATCCGATGCTGTTGATTGGAGAGTAAATATGCAACCTCATGATTCTACAAACAAACAAAGAAATACTCCATTTAAACAAAATGTGTCCTCCAATAGTGAAAAGGTTTTCTTTTGGAGAAAATTTTTTTTTTTAGTTGGCACCTATTGCTAGTAACACAGCACCAGCTAAACTGTGGTGGCAGTATTGCCAACTCTGGAAATCAGTGTCTTGTGCAACCCGTCCAAATTGCCTTTCACAAAAATTTGTGTAAGAAGGTGGTGGAGATGAGATGCTGAGATGTTCAGTCATGTGTGATAAAGATGGGTAACACGTATAATGAAGTGTGTCAGTAGCACTTACACACAGTATTTAACACATTTTTTATGCATGGTTTACTTCATCAAATAGCACTTAAAGGATAACAGCATAAGACCAACCCACCCTATGGTTTATTACTTATATTCTCGTAAAGTATCATCTACTTTAAATAAAGAAACATAAGAAGGTGGCCCCCTGGCAGCTTTTAATATCCAATTGTTTTCATAGTTTTTTTCTTTTTAAACTCTAGAACACAGACAAGTGATGAGAGAGATACTCAGGGTAATGGAGAGGACTGAACTAATTGGTGTGCACTACCTTGTGCTCTCTGTAGCCCTTTTTCTGTTTGCTCACATAATAAAATCTTTTCTAAGGATTTTGTCTCCCTCAACCCAGAATGTAAAAACGGTAAAGTCTCTCTGTGACACACATATACACCGAAATAATGGACACAGATCTGATGTTACGTCCTTAACACATCCCTCTATAATGTAACTCACTTTAATGGAGTTCACTCGGGACCCTCTCAGCTGCGTGGTACACACACTTGAACACGGTTAGTTCAAAGTTTGTGGTTAGCATGACGAGCACTGTGCGAAGAAAACAGGCACCGTGCAAGATTCATTGGGGAAAAAAAGAAACACACAAACCCCACTCTGGCAGCAATGGCCATCGGTAACGCGTGGCGTACACCGAGAGGAGGCATGACGTGCACTTTAATAGAACTTACAGCATTGAGATTATTGTCAGTTTAAACCGTGTAAGTCACACCGGTCTGTTTATAACAAACAATACTTTTCGTTTAAGAATAAAACAACGCCCAGAGGATGTATTCTTTCGATCAATCGGCTCTATAGCATTTTAATCAGACGGCTGCCGCTCACAAATACGAGCTCAATGCACTTCACTATTTCAATTTATGGAATAACTGTTTTGAAATTACAAACTTGCCACTTTGATGCAGTATGACCTGTTAGGTGCTTTTAAAACGGGCCCTTTTTTGCTTTCAGGAGTATTGCTACACTCTAGTCGTTTGAGCCCCTCTATGCTTGCGCGCTGACACGCCGCAGGGAGGCGTCAACGCTTCACCTGAAGGCTCGTGCTGACGATGACCGTTGTCTTCCACCTTCGGCCTTCACTTCCAGCCTGCTCCATGATGAAGTACCCACTGGGTGAACAGAGGCATCAAACGTGGGTTTAGCCTGTCCCGGCGCAATACTGCTCGACCTCTGACGCCCAAGGTAGTCTGCTGACGCGCCGCCGAGGCACCGGGCGCCAAACTGAGCGCTCCAGATGTGATTGGCCAGACTGCATTCTGTAACAGTAGGGGGCGGCACTTAGAGTGAACGGTGATGGAAAAATAAGAAATAGAATTACTAACGAACAGAATAAATAAAGAATAACTACTAGCGAATTCAATGAATACATATCCATATATTAATTATGTGGTAACGCTCGACCATCTCCAAGGGGCCTGTGCATATCCAAGAAAATAAAAAAGCCAACATTCTTCCGTTTCAGCAACACCTCACGCTCTTACCCCCAAACATATGGAGGAATATTTCGGACAAAAATTAAATAAGAGTGATCAGAAAGCAGGAGACAGAGCTGGAGGTAGCAGAGTTAAAGATGCTAAGATTTGCATTGAGTGTGACAATGATAGATAGGATTAGAAATGAGGATACTAGAGGGTCAGCTCAGGTTGGACGATTGGGAGACACAGAGAGGCGACATTATGCTGGTTTGGGCACGTGCTGAGGAGAGATGCTGAGTATATTGGAAAAAAGAATGTTTAAGATAGAGCTGCAAGGGAAGAGGAAAAGAGCAAGGCCTAAGAGAAGGTTTATGGATGTAGTGAGAAGAGGATGTGCAGGTGATGGGTGTAACAGAACAAGATGCAGAAGACAGGACGATATGATGATCCGCTGTGGCAACCCCTAATGGAAGCTGCCAAAAGTAGAAGACCGGGAAAGAGACATTAAATAAAAATATGAAATCTGAGAATAAATAGCTGTGTCTCAAAATATATTTTGTAGCTTATTTCTTTTAAGTATTTATTTCCTTATTTATTTATTTATTTAAGTGACACCGCATGCTACATGAAATATGCCTGTCATTTCATTCATCAAACTTGAGAGAGTGGGCTCTAACAAGGGCTCTGTTTAACTTTGTGAATTGTTGGTATTCTGGACTTACATCCATCAAATGCCACATTTACAGCAGACACTTCAGATTCAGGCTTCTGATGATGGAATTCCTGGCAACTTTTTCTTACACTTGAAGTCGAGCCAAAACTTGGAGCATGCAACTGAGCTAGAGCATTTTTAAGTCAAGTAAAGTATGTGCATCAATTCTGCAGCTGATTCACCAATCAAAAAACTGGGCATGCTAGAGCCCGTCCTCTCAGCTTTTGAGTTTTCACACTCTGGGGGTCTTAATCTGGCTTTGTGTAAGTGTGAAGCACCTTGTTACACTAGGGTTAAGTTGAGGGTTGTGAGATGGTTATTTGACTCAAATAATGACAGCTGTTGAGTGAACCAAGCTGCATAAAAGTGCAATTTTTATCATTTGTATGCAGGTTATATTATTTGCTGTCTAGCACTGAGTTTGGCAGGGTCCAAATATGTGACATGTATGAATTACAGGCGCAGTTATATGTTTGATCCTGCCCGCATTTAGGCACACTCCTTTCCAGATGCTGCAGCAAGGACCTTCTCCCTTCATCTGACTCTACAGCGCAGTACTTGGTCCACGTAGTAAGATGGGGTACCAGCAGAAGGCGTTGCCCTAATTAGCTTGTGCCTTTCAAGCAAATAAGGCAACAACACGCCTGTCATATGGTTTTCCAATAAGTACACATCACTTTTAAAAAACAACATAAATGGAATTTAAATATATGAAAAATATAGAGCACTGTGTGACCTTTTAAGAATACTGCAAAAATTTGTCACAGGCCTTTGGATTGTGCTGGCAGAAGTTTGTTTTCGTTATGAAGAACGCATTCGTAACAAATTTTTAACAGAAGTGTTAAGCACCATGCTCTACTGTTTTTAAAAGTGGGTTGTTGGTTGATGCACGGGCTGCTGCTGCTTCTGATACTCAAGTTTGACTCCTTAAAAATTCAGTTTCTACTTGGGTTTCCATTTACTGATAAAAGATGAGAGCTTAGTTAATTGGAGGTTACATACAGGTCCTGGGAAAATGGCTTCCCATTCAGAATTAATTATAACAGTTGCTGTATCTGCCTTTTGGTACTCTAATTTTTCTCGTACCCTATAATGGCCTTGCACCCAGTGCTGCTAGGGTTGATGCAGTACTGGATTAAGTGGGTTTGATAACAGATAGATAAAGGTGCCTTGTCACATGATTAGCACATCACTGAACGAGATAAAGAAGGTTCAAGAAATATTTAATATTTTTAATAGATAAGCCAAGATGTTGGATTGTACACCTCAAAGGCTGTGGTCTTTAATATGTTAAAAAACACCTCAAGGACTTACCTTGTTGTGGCTACAGAACCAGCTAAAGACTCTTCATTTTTTTTTATCTGGAGAACAGACACAGACAGATAGGTCCTACAAGTGAGCTTGCCTTTTTAATTTGCTTGTTGATTCAGTGGGCCTCTCTTACAGTGTATTGTACACACCTCTTAAATGCAGATGACTAATAAGCCTTGTTACAAAATTATAATCATGTTAAACCACTTCTGCTATAGTTAATAGAGGTAAGATCATGAATAATAACTAAAGTCCGAGAATGAAAAATGTAAATGATAACAGAACCATGGAGGTAGAGTCATAAAACTTCATGACCATCAAAAAAATAAGATAAATAAAATATAAAGATAATAAAAAAAAAGATAAACTGTAGTCAAACCAGGGACGTGAGGTGAGGAGAGGCAGGAATCATCATGAGAAGTAAAAAAACTAACAATGACAACATACAATAAATTTGTCCACTGGTCTGTGCTATAAATTTGTTTTCTGTATGATTCCAATAACTTTGATCATTTTTATAGTCAAAATCGTTGAAGTGGCGCATTTCCTTTTCAAATACAGGGGAGAAATGGGAGGTGCAGTAGCAACGGGCCTCGCCTCACCTTGGACTGCGCTCTCCCTCACACACTGGGTTAATGCATGCAGTTGGCACATGCCTGTTGCTGTCTCTGTATGTCACCAATATAATGTTTGCAGACATGTTTATTATACACCCTGACTTTATAGCCTGGCTTATATCTTAAATGAATGTGTGTGACATATTTAGTCCTGCTGATCAGACATAAAACTGCAGTGAAAAGGCACACCGTGAAGCAGACAGTACCGTGCCGCACCAAAGGGGGAACATGCGAGCCCAACAACTGCTGGTTGCTGCTGTTTTTCTACGCAGAGAGTCTGTGCACCAATAAGTTAGCAATATCAGAAAGTCAAGTGCGCTGCAGTGGTCCGTTTATTTTTTATTCCGACTGACTGCCAAAATGGAAGATTAAGACTTTTAAAACTAAACGAAAATAAGGAGGACTTCTACAAGAATATGACAAAGATTTTCATGGAGAAGGATAGGCGCATTTACAAATAAAGGTAAGACCATAAACTGTTTTCAATTTTATGAAAAAATGTGATCAGACTAAGAAAAAAACAATCCAATATTTAAAAATTACATTTTGACCTTAAATAAAATATTCTTTTGTTTTTCTTGTTATCCTGTTGTTGAACAGTAAGTATTTAAACTGATTAAAGCATCAAAATTAAAACCTTTTAAAAACAACTATATATTTCAATTAAGGTCAAAATTGAAATCCGTTTTTTGTACACCACTCTATTCTTTCATTTGTATTGAATGAGTATGAATTGTGGAATTGCAAAGGCAAATTTAGAACACATGGAAGGTGCGGAGCAAATGAGCACTCTCCGCTATAAATGTAACGTTCTTTCTTAGTCAAAAATGTACCTTACCTATGCGTGTGTAAAGAATGCCGAGATATGAAACATAACAAGTAGTCAATGTGCATACTGGCCGCAAATTGAATAGTGAATAAGCAACTCTTTTGGGTTCATATAAATCTGACTCTGAAGGAGTCTAGCCATGAACCTCACCGCACATCACTGAGTCACACATACAATGTGCAAGCTAAATTCACAAGAAGAGAAACCTAAAACTGTTAACATTTCCTGGATAACAGAGACCTAGTGACAGAATAAAAAAATACATCTCCTTTGTTGCCTACATTATACCAAGTTGATGAATTGTGGTGTCACTGTTAACATGATCTGAATTCTGAAAGACAGTAACTGACACAGGCACTATTGAAAGAGTAGCAAGATGGAAACTGGGAAGGTTTACCATCTCAGGCTGTATTCTACCATCCTATCTGTACTATTTTGAATATTTTGTCATAAGAAATATTGGAGTGAAGGAAATAGAATGAGAAATAAAAATGAGTGGAAACCCTATTTAGGTTGATCTCTCTTCATCTTCCTCTTAATTTTATTCCACTTTCATGTGAGGTTGCTGTGCTTGATCAAGGTTCTCCATATAGCTCGGTCCTGCACCTCCTCCTCAGTCAAGCCCTTTTTCTTCAAATTTCTATAACTTTACCCACCCACTATCCACATCTCTGCCTCCTAGCTTTTTATACTTTTACACTCTTTGTAATAGCTCTCCCTGCAGGTTAACTTCTGAATCCTGATTATCATTAAACCTTGTATAGTCTGTCTTCTTCCCTTTTATCTTCAACCCTCTATCTTCCAAAGCCCTTCTCCATTCTTTCAACTTCCTCTCCACTTACTCTTTTCTGGTTCTACACAACACAATGTCTTCAGCAAAACCTTGCACTGAAGGACTTGTCTTTTATCCCATAACTCAACACATCCATAACCAGATCAAAGAGGTAATGACTTAAAGAAGATCCCTGGTGCAGACCAACTCTAAAATTTGACCATGTCCGTTACCTTAACACTGCTTTTAACCGAAGTCCTCACTCCCACATACATATCCTGGACAATCCCCACATACTTCTCTCGTACCACTCTCTCTCACATGCACCTCCAGACCTCTTGATTTGGCACTCTATCATAAACATCCTCAAAATCTAGCCACATGGGGGCAAACCAGCCCCACTTGGTGCTGGTCCCATACCTGGATAAATAGAGAGGGTTAATGTCAGGAAGGGTGTCTGGCAGGAAAACTTAGCCAAAACCTTAATGATGGAATCAATCAATCAATGACACTCTTCTGAAACAGTAAAAAGTGAGAAGGATGGAAAATGACACAAATAAAAAAACAAAATAAGGTTTAAATTCTCTGTTGCAGCGTAATGCAGGGTTAATCAAAAAGAACTGTCCACTTTCAAAAATGTAACAATGTATTATATGTGGACATGTAGTCTAAGCCAATCAGTAAAGAATCTTTACAGTTTTTTTCTTAATCTTACAAATGGTCAATATGTGCTCCTTTTATCACACGGCACACATCCATCCTGTGGTCTACTTCATCCCAGACTCTTTGAAGGAGATCACTGTCAGTGGTTGACAAAGGAATGTATTCAACTTCCAAGCACCAAAATCTAGGAAAAAAGGGCGATTTTAAAATTTGATGTGTATTACATATTCATATTTGTCAAGTAATCATTTTTTCCAAGTGTACAATTCTTTTTGAAACACTCTGTATAAATAAAACCAAAATTATGCAAATTAATTTCATTGACCAAATGAAAACATAATTTGGAAGTGGAGATTGTTAAAACTAGACTCAAAGATTTTCATTGCCAGGTTTTGGAACAAAAACAGGGAGATTCTTTGGACAGACCAATGAAGTCCAGAGGTGCTATACTTGCAACAAATGTCTAAATAGTTCATTTCAAGGCCATCCTAATAGCAAACATCTGTGCAAGCAGGGCCATCAACAGAGTTCATCCAGAGATGAAAGCCTTTGAACTGAGGTGCTGATGGAAACTACTAGGCTGAGTGCAGACTGCAACATGGACAATTCAGTCAGTGTTACATAAGATAAAACCTGATTGCACTGTGGAATCTTATGTTGTCACACTAAAGCTAAACTATTTTGGTTAGGTCATTAGAAAAGAACACTTGTTATAGAAGACACTGCTGTGTGCACTAGTCAGCCTTAAAGAATACATTTGGAGACTGAAAAACACTGCCTCTCACAGAAAATATTTGCCGGGCTACTATAACAATTACATGGAATAACACCAATCTCTGTTAGAAAAAAGCATTTTATAATGCATTTTTATTTTACATTTAAGGACACTGTTAGAAAAATACTTAGACAAACACTATGAAAGTACATAAAAATGGTCCCTTCATTTATGAAAACTAAACAAAAATGCAACATTAATGCAAGGACAAGCTGGCTTAAACATTAAACATATGGGTTGCCTAAACCAAGGTTGGTGCAGATCATGTACTTAAAGCATGCAAAACAGTTTCATAATACACATCACAACAAAATAAATAAACAAATAAATAAATAAATAAAAACACAGTCAACTGAAACATTATTATAAAGTAGGTCTCAACAATTCAGAGTACAAATTTTCATTAGGATACAGAGACGTGCAATCATATAATCTGATGTGTAAAAGGAATTTAACTTAAACATACACATAGCAACATAATATTTTAGAGAGATCCGCAGTTAACCAGTTCAACAGCTAACAGATTAGAAAATAACCTGTAAGCAAGTGTACACTTGTTAAAAAAATAGATAGCCTATTAACCGAAACAATCAGAGAATAAGAAAACACGAGTTATGAAACAGACAAATAGAACCTGTTGATAAGCAGCTACTCCATCCATGTAGTGCTGCAACATAACAGAGAATACTACAGCTTTGGTGTTGACCAAGAGCTATCAAACTGCAGTCTCTGTTTTCCAGTCCTTCTTAGTCAAATGCAGGATATATCACAGAGCCAGAACATTACCTTTTAGTATCAGGTGCTGAGTTAGGACAATCCCAAAATGGGAGAACAGTCCAATTTAAGTCACACTGACACTGAAAGTGTGTCAATACGCATCAATTAATCCTGTACCATGCATGAATTTGCATATACATCAATTGCCTCTATATGTCAAGATCAAGCAGGCATTAACAGAACTATATCAATAAGCTATATAAACATATATTTGTTATGTTCTTTGCTAGCATTTTATAACATGCTTTAAGAATTGTAAAAGTTTTACTGTATGAATATACTTTTCATTTTACAAAAGTGTTAAGAAACTTTAACAAAAACAGTTATTTCTACTGCATGCACAATTTTAAGTTATATTTACTTACCAAAATGAACATTTGGACACATTTTTAAATATAGCACTAGTGCTATATTTTTTAGTACATCTCCAGTATATTCCTTAGCTATTGTGTTTAGATTATGGTTTGATAGCAAAAAATGTATTACTATAAACAGTATTAAAATGCAATGTAGTTAATTTTTTAGATTAGTCCTTCAAAGAAAATAGCAAGCAAATTAAAGCTTAATGCTTAAATCGTATGTCTTCTGGATGTTTCAAAATATATCTGAAACTTTTACACTCCCCAAACTATTATCTTTAAATATCAAAATAAAGCAGTATATGAACAACAAAAACAGTTGAAATGTTAAGTCTCAATCATGGATAACATGGAATAAACTGATCAGGTTGATGATGTACAAAAAGTACATGATCAATTATCATGAAACATCTGAATAATGCAGTAAAAGTTAAAATAAATATTACAATGTGCAAATACCATTCATAGACTAGTATATTAATTATGCCAGACATCCGTAGGAAAGGAAAATCTAAACAGATACAGTCTCCCAAATGATGTAACTCAATCAGTTATCTGTGCCACATATTTATTCATCTCACAACACTAAACATAAACCAGTCATTTCTTAAAAATGTTTATGTTCTCTTGCAAAGCTCCTCATGTTAATTCATTATCCAGACAGTCAGAGTAAAGTCTTTCAAGGTCAGCATTTAAAGTACATCAAATATACATTAGAATATACAAAAATATGAATGTGCTAAGTAGCATTTTTAATTTTTTTTCCCCAAATAGGTCTGGTGATTTAAACAGGAACAGAGAAAACAGCTGAAAATATACAGGTTGTACTTAGTTGATATATATGTATGTAAATTTAAATTCATATCAGAAAAAGGTTCTGTAATTGATATTAAAAATTGAAGCCATTACCCTGAATGTTTTGTTTACTTAGAAATTTTCCAAGGTGGTACAAAATTGTCAGCTGAAAAAGAAAAAAAAAAAAAAACGTCCAAAGCAGTAAATCCAGCTCTCAATAATGTCAATGATGCGTCTCAAGTTCAACAATTGTCCATTCGCCCTGGGGGGATGCAGAATCATCCGGTGAAAAGCTTGTAACTGTGATACTGGCTGTGGAGTCCTCCAAAGGGGATATGAGTTCAGACCATTTTTTACACATTTCCTTTTCTGCAAGAGATTTGCCCTGAGATTTTAGACCATCACGTGATAAAGCAAGTGTCTGATTGATGAGATACTGGGCAAGATTCAGGTCTTCAGGAACAGTGTTTATTATTCCCAAGTCACAGACTTGATCAGCTAACAACTGGTGAAGGAGCATCCAGTCACTTTTGGCAAAATGGTTGTTTTCTTCTTGGTCTGAGATACATGCTTCCACATCTGGCCTTTGTTCAAACCTTTCCCCAACATCCAGCTCATATATTGGAGATAGGGTTTTTGAAGGTCGTCTGTCATAAGTGCAGGTTTGTTCCTCACAATCATCTAAGTCCCCTAGAAGCAATTAATAATACTATACAATGTAAATTATCAGTAGATTTTCATCACAGTTGTAACCTGGTTAGTCAAAAACACATGTATTCCTACAACAATGGCAACTGATATACTATTTTTGTTTAACAAATTATGATGTCTAGGGAAACAAACTGATCATTAATCAAAGTTATAGTATGTTTTTGTTCCAAAATCATAAAAAGGACAAACAAACCTAACATAAACACGCACAAACACTGAAACACAATAAAGTGGTACAGTTAAATTGACTTAATCTGCATTATGATTAACCCTCATCAGAGCCTTTAAAGGAGTATGTCCTAATCAAAATGCACAACATAGGCAACCATGATAGGTTTGAATTAAAAATACACTCCAATATACAATATTCTGTTATAACTTGGAAGTCAAACAGTCTTAAAAGAAGACATGAAATGCATCACCTGAAATTGCAGCATTTATATTCACTAAAGAACCAGGACTTCCCATTTCTGCTGCCATATCCTAAGCAGTAACTCGACCACTCAGTGGCTCAGATATTTGAAGCAGTATTATCCTCTTAACATTATGAACCGCTATCTTGCCCCAAAGGGGCTGATGAGGGTTAAACCACATGACCAACAATGCATTTTAAACCTAAAGTCAAATAATCTGCAATGAATAGATACTTAAGAAAGCATGCATACAAGCTGTACAAAAGTTTAGCTTTCAGATATAAGTAGAATGGCAAGAAAATGTTTACAGCTCTCTTAAAAGAATTGTGTTTTAGAACAATTTATTTCCAGAATGTCTCTCTTTTGCCCATTGCTCTTACAATATAAGACAATGCTCTTTTTAAAACTGGCCATGTTTATGTAACTTTATGATTACATAAATTACAGAACATCATTTTCATTAAACATTATACCAAATGCAGTGTGCTGCATAAGAGTTTACGTTTTGTTCTAACCAATGTTTTGAAAATGAATTGTAATGGAGGCTACAGAATGTAGACTGTGTCACATTTACTGTATCTTCTTGCTATATCAAAAGCTAAATTCCCCTTCTTACAAATAAAGCATGTCTTATTATAGTTTTAGGAGATTTACTCTGTGTATAATCAACAGTAAAACCTCTCCATCTCAGCACAATTAATTCACTCAGAAATAGACATTTTTTAAAACATATTCTCTTTCAGTTTTGTCTGTTATGCCAGTGTGTTTAACACATATGGTGGGGAGCAGATATGATACAAAACGCAAGGTAGATAAATGGACAGTCTATAATTTAAATTGAAGACTAATAAATAAAAACAACAGAATCTGAAATCTTAACTGACCTATAATAAGGCATGTGACAGAAAGAGAGACATTACAGTGCCAGTAACATATTAATCTAGCAAGCACACCAATCTAATATACAAACAAGGCAAAAAGCACTACAAAATATAATGAACAAACACAAAGCTGCTGCACAGTAAAGCTACTGATGTAAAACTTAGTTCTTCATAGATTATAAAGAAACAGCAAAAATGAACAAAAATACACACTATTAAATGAATGCAGGTCTACATTGGATAAGCATAACTCAAAATACAAAAAAAGAACAGATATCCACATGCAACAACCTTAAGACTACGATTATCAGATTGCATTTTACAGAGTATAAACAAAATAGTTTCTGCACCACTTTTGAAAGCCACCTTGGAAGGTAAAAACTTTATTTGAAGCCAGTTTTTTTGGCAATTGTGATAGTGGTTGAAAAGGAGATTAATGGTCACTGGATTTCTTTCTCACGTCATTCTGTAATATGCTCAGGTCAATGAGGTGCAATGCATGTATGTTTTCATTTAATGGTAATGTTGTTTAAGTAAATACAAGGAATGGAAAATAATGACATCAGCATATACATTTATAAGAATAAACATATGTACATCAAAGTGCATTATTATTTTTTATATTTTATAGCCCTATCAAAGGGCCTATTATTTTCATTGTGTTCCATGATTTAAGTGATGTTTATACCATTTAGTATGACAAAAAAAGTACATTTTAAAAATTTAAATTCAACTTTGATTTTTTCCATTCTACTCTAACTTACTGTTTTCAATACACTTTGGGGTGCCTGCATATATTTAACTTTTTCCAGAAAAAGTTACAAGTAGGTGAATTATGTTTATTACACTGCATTAATTCCTAGGTTTTCAGTCTGTATTTATAACTCAAAAATTGTGAGAAGCTCTCACTTTATGAGTTAAAGTTTTGATATGTCACAGCTAAATTTCTAATTTATTGCAAACTACTAGTTGCAAAAAAAAAAAAACTGAAAATGCTAAGATATACACATGCATAATATTATATTAAATCAGAAACACTGTTTTGGAGGCAAACATGTCTGAATGTTTTAAACTTTAAGAGACCTACTTGTAAAATTTAAAAAAATACTAATTTAACTTGCAAATTGTGTTGTCAAAAGAAGGGTATGGTAGGTTTAGAATGTCATTCTGTCAATTGTACAGCTTGCAAAAGGACTTGTGAGGGGTAAAAGGGTATATAACAGGTTAATGCTCAAGGGTTACCTTTGTCACACTATTTGATTAAAGTGCTGACTTTCCTATCTAAATAAAATGTGTTCATTATACATTACCTGCTGACAAAGTAGAAGGATTCTGATCAGTTGGTGTCACAGAGCCATCTTTCATGTGATGGTTATTTAAGTTAAGATGCAATTCAGATTTTCTACAGTCTAAATTTTCTGTAGAGCCTATCCACTGTCCACTATCATTGCTATGGTCTAAATGGTACAGATTTAAATGACAGGGCCTTTCTTGGTGTCTACTGTCACTTACAGGGTCTTCAATACGTTGCTCTATAAGTGAAGTTGATTTGTCTTGCTCAGATTCTCCCTGGGAACACAAAGTCTGATTTACAGTAACAGTTGTGAGGTTGCATTCATGGTTTTCTTTAGAAGAGTTAGTGTCTGGGTTATTTTCAGGCTCATTTGTACAAGAATTATATGAAAAACTGCCTTTTTCAAAAACTTCTTTTCTATTGTCTTTTTCACATGCAATAAGACTTTTCTCAGCATCACAGGTGTTGCCAGCAGAGAGTGATTTAACCTGAGATTCCCGAAGACCAACGGTAGTAGATTCAAAAACATCCCCAGGAGTAAGAATATCTACAGAGTTGTAAGGAGGTGTTTGTCCAGCACCTTCTTCAGATCCCAGTTCTTCACATTCATCTACAGAAAGAAGTACTGTACGTCTGAAATTTCCAGTAGATTGGAACTCTGGTGCATTGTTGTCTTGCTCAGCAATATCCTCAAAGGCTAAGTTATCTATACCTTGAAACTGATGAGAGGAAGATTCAGGTTGGGGGCCTCTCTCTTCTACTATTTCTGCCTCAGATTTTTCATCCTCTGTTTCCTCATCTGTAGAGGATAGTTGGTGCTTTGGCACATTCTTAATGGAAACTGATGCAGCACATGAGTTCTCTTCACAAATCCCCTCATCCATAGGCTTGCATTCACGTTCAGTCCATGCCTTTTTTGTCTTCCTTCTGTCATCATCATCACTTGTGGAATGAACATGAAATGGATCTACTGTGGACTCCCTATCTTTAAGTTTCACTTCTATTCTTAATCCACTGTCATACATTTTCAGCTCTTCAGGTGTACTAGTGTCACTACTACTCCTTCCAAGGAAATCATGGCATAACATTGTACTACATTTAGAAATTCCTCTTTCATTAGAGCCGTCATCATCCTGGGAGCCACCAGCATCATAATCCTCAGATCTGGGCTTGATATCATCAGATGAGGTAGTTGCACTCCCTGTGTCTGATTCAGGACTGCTCCTTTGATGAAGTGTATTCCATGGGTCTTCCAGGGCCATTTCACCATCCTCACGGCTCCCTGGGGTTTCTGCTGTAGCCATATCCGTGGGAGAAATCAAAGATAAAACCTGTGGGATTTGGCCAGGGCCACACCTTGATGATGTGCTATAGTTTACAGTAAATGAATTTGAACCTGAGGAACTTTTCTGTTTATTATTGTCACAAGTTGATGCATCTTTGAAAAACATTTCTTCAGGTATTTTTTCTTTACTAAGGCTTGTACTCAAGCATTGAGTTACATTTTCTGCTTGTACAATAACTTTGGACAGGTCAGGTTTACTGGATGCTCTTGTCTCAAGGCACACACCATGACATAATGTTTCACACTGTTCAATGTTCATCTGACCAGAGATATTCCCAGTAATGTACGGCATATCATTCTCTGTTGTCAGAGTTTCAGATGCTAAATTCTGTGTTGCAGGAGACGAGTTTGCATGTAATTGGATTCGGTCAGATTGCAAGTTAGATGTTTGTTCTGGGTTCCTCCGAGTCTGAGTAGATTCTAATAGTCCAGAGCAATCCTGCTTCTTTGTGTCAAGGGCCTTTTCTAAGCCTGGGTATTCTGATGACACAACTTTGACTGTAGAAGCATTCTGCTTAGAGTCTGAACATCCTGACGTAATTTTTTTTTGATTAGACGATTCCTTGTTTTTTGATGTAGGTTTTTTCACCCCAGAAAGAGGTTGCTTGTCTGATCCCAATGATTTGGATGTCACCTTTAATGCTGGTTGTTCAGAGATGCTTTTCTTGTTTGCTGCGCTTTTGCTTCCACCAACGGTCTGCCTTGAAGTTCCCAAAATAACCTTTGCAGAATTAGTGGTTTGTTTAGTCTCAATGACCGCTGGAATTGACTTTGATATTGTCTTTTTTCTAGCTGATGTTGGAATTTCACGAGAGGTTTTGTCCAGCAAAGACGACTTTGAATTTTGTTGCAAATCCTCCTTTCTTGGAGAGGCTATGTTTTGTGGGCTTGATGCCATTGGTGCTGGTCCTAAAGATATTTAAAATAAAGAAGTTTCATTTTAACTAATGTATAACTTTAGTATTGCAAATATAAAACATTTGTATCATATTCATTTAAAGCATACTACTTTTGCCTTGTATATGGAGAAGGGAAGGGAATGGTAAAAGGGGCTGAGAGACAAGGGAAGTCAGATTAATCAAAGAAATGAGCCTCCCTCAAGTCACTGCAAGCAGCAGTACTTTTATGCCATTTTTACAAGTGCAAAATACCAATTCCTTTACAACCTTCGCCTGTTCAAAAGGAAAACACCTTAATATCCTGTGCTTACTAAAATGCAAAGCATTCTTTGGGCTATGTTAACATTTTTCAGCAACAGCATCATAAGTTTTCTCCCAAGAGAATTTATAATCTATAAGTGGAACAAAGACATTTACAGAATAACAAAAGAGCCTAAACAGGGAGTAAACTTTTTATATAGTGTCAGACATTAGAAAATCATATCAAAACAGAGTACTCTGTACAGTGCAACAACTGTGTCATTTGGATATAAGGTGCTAATAGTTAAAAATTTGAAAAGACACTCAGTGTATCTTTTAAGAAGGTAAAACTGCAAAACATGAAAAAAGCATATCAGATAAAAAATATAAAATCAGATTTATCAGATAAATAATAATAAATCTGGACTATGATAATGCAGTTCAGCTGCTGCAGGCTCCCCCATATCTATGGTTTAACCATTTAAAATCATGTCTAATATAACAAATAGTAACAGAGGGGGAGCTATCATGCCATTTAGTCCCTAGACTACTGCACACTTAACTCAAAGCTGCCTGGTTTCTTGTTGTTTCAAAATGAATGCAAATTTAAAGCCGTTCAACCACACACATCAATAAAAAGTATAAGCAAAGAAAAAATGTAAAAGAAGGTTCCATAAATTAACGACACTGTCAGCGGTTTTGGAATTTATAGATAATGCACTAATGATCAATTATTACTTTTTTCTTATTATTTTTTAATAAAAGCCTGTCTTTTATTTCAAAATTTACAAAATAAACAAAAGGAAAAAAGTCACACCTTATCTGGAGGTAAGAAATGTTATTACACAATATCAATGCAAGTAGCATAATATAGCATAGTAGAGTATACACAACTGTAAAAGCAACCTGCCCTTAACAGTAAGTCTAGGTACATTTTATACAATTAGTAATTTAAGAAAACATCATGATTAAGCTATCAGTAACAGAAGTACTATGTTGTTGAAAGATGCCCCTATGCCATGTGACTCCTAGTTTTTTTCCAGTTTGATTAACATATGAAATGTTTAGATTTGCAATGTTGATTTGACTTTGAAGACCTAATAGCTATTAGACTATTTATTATGATTATCAAACTTTTTAACAGTACTGGATTAAGACCACGGTAACCTTAATAGAAAGATCTAAAGTCAAAGGGTTTGGTCACATTCAATTTTCAGTCAGGACAGTGTTTTCTGGAACTGGCCTATTTAAAAATATTTTTTTTAAAATACATGTGTTTGGAAAATTGTGAGCATAAGACTGGATGACCTGAAATGTGGATTATGCAACACGAGTTCTGTGAGATTTCTTGATGGACTTTTTTGATAGTGTTTGCTGTTGTCCAGTATTGGTCACTACTGACACCCATTTAATAACAACACTGGTTAACTCCGTTCTGCATGAAAACACAAGATTAAAATGTTTACTTGGCCATACCTACAAACTAAATAGGGCAAGCAACACTTTTGGGTTAGCATTCCTTTAATAGAACTCAGACAGCAAACAATTGTTCTTTCAAGCAAACTGTGGGCTCCAATGGCTACATCCACACTACTATGTTTTCATTTAAAAAATGTGTTTTCATTTAAAAATTATCTCCATCCATACTAGTGTTTACACATCATTTATGAAAGCATCTATGTCCAAACTAAAACGACCAAAGATATATGATGTAGATGTTCACCTACACCAAGCATGAGCACATTGTCAGAATCAGGAAGTGTCATCAACACTAGATATTTATTCATTCATTTGTAGATTGCACATACACAAGGAGAACAGTGATGCCGAAAACAATTTAAAAAAAAAAACCAAAAAAAAAACAAACAGATTGGTTTGTTTGAGGTGACAATGAGCTGAAATTGCTATTAATCATAATGCATGAGTGCAAGGTGAGCAAATCGGCTCATATATACAGACTCGGAGACATGTCAGTGAAAGTACAGTGACATTTTACAGCACTATAAGGAATACTATCTGTCACTCGAAGAGGTGCAAACAATGGGAAAAGACTACCTGCACAACAAAGACAAAATTTCCAAGGTAATAACTGCAACAAAACTTTTAAATGTAAGATGACAATTTACGTGCATTTTGGTAAGTACAACAAGCACCACAGAAAGCAGCTCCTCTATGTCTGTCCTTTTGGAATATGTTTTTCTACCATGAAGGGTGACCAGACAAGTAATGAGACATTCATTCATTCATCGGTGAAGGGCCACAAACGAAGTGGAGCATGATTAGAATCTTTGTTTTAAGTTAAGTATGTTTACCGTCATCCACACCACAATGCTGACTTTGTGTTTTTAAAGTATACTGCTCTGAAAAGTGTTTTCAAAAGTCTTCATTTTCATGGGTGGACAACACCAAGGTAGTTTAGACAAAAGGCAAAAATGGAGATAAATGTTTGTGTTTTTTAAAACAAAAATGAAGTAGCATGGACGGGGCCTATAACACAGCTGCTTGTGTAGTTCCAAACCATGAAGAGATAAACTGCTGTCATGAATGGATTCATGATTTCTTTTCCTGATACGTTTGGAGGAAACACGGCCACTTGTCAAGGAATTTTCTAATGTAGCTGACTTCTGTAAGTTTGGAGCTACTCCTGTATATTCTTTTAAGAGTGTAAAATGTGCCTCCATTATTTCTTCATTAACTGGACACATATTATAGTTAAGTAGGAATTTAAATCACTGAACATACATATACATTATTCTATAATGAATCATATGCACTTGTTTAACACTCAGGAGAGAAAAAACATTTTAAATATAAGACAGGAAAAGACAGATATAGAAAATTATTTTATAGAGTGTAAAAAATCTAGAGGCCAACCTGGGGTGTTAAAATGATTTTGTTGATGTTCAGCCAAATCTAACTAACCTATTTAATAATCTAGGACTGTGGAAAATAAGAGTGTATTCTCTCAGAAATAACGGACTTACTACATTCAGAATTTAATTTGCAAAAGCATCCAGTTTAAATAGTCCTTCATCCAATGTGCTATTAATAATCTATTTTTATAAACATCTGTAACTTGTAGGCCAAACAGTTTTCATTCTTGACATCACTGGTTGAATGGTGCATATGCATATGTATGATAAGATATTATGTCATATGTACTATATTATGTTAGCCACCATAGTTTATTTATTTTTACAAAATTATATTTTATTGCAGTATTATTTGTTGTATTTTTATGTGATGTCTTTATCACTTTGTAAAATTCCTACTAGCAAGCCAAATTTCCCTCCTGTGACAATAAACCTAAACTGTGACTTTACCTGAACTGAATTTAATTCCTGTAATACACTATCAAAGGAATTACATGATAAACCAGCTTGTAAGGATTTGGGGAATTATGGACAGCCAACTGAAATGGCATTTCAATTAGTTAGGCATTTTAAGGTTAGGTATACTGAACATCAAAAAAGCGAAGTAGCACCTTTGACAAACAGCTAGGGGTTAGATGCTGTTAGGCGCAGGTCTACTGCAAAAAGAAACAGATTTTTTATTTAACCTGTTTCCTAGAATACCCTGTGATGTACTAGTACACAGTCCAGAACCGATTCCTTTACCCTATGCTGACAGAACAGGTTTTGAACCCCACTCTAACTCTCAAATGTGTAAGAAAGTATGTATTTTAATCAAAATGAACACTAGTTTTAAGAAGTCCCATGCTGTGCAATCAAAATCTTACTATTAATAGGAAACACAACAAATTAGCTAAGGTATGTTGTTTTAAGGAATGCTTAAGATGTAATTAAATTTGTCTACAGTGTAAAAATTTTGTGGAGCCTTTTCACTGTCTAATATCAAAGTGAAAGTGTTTTTTATGAAACTACAGAACGCTGAATAAAGTATATTTATTTAGTATAAGTAAACTTAATACAGTTCACCAAAGAAGTGGAAAACTACATTTAATAATGCTACCATTGTTATGCCATTGCAGTGATTTTTGGTAGCCCCTAAGGTGTAGTCAGTTTACCTGCAGATTAATTACTGGCACATTTTCCTAGAAAGTTTTAAGAGTACAAGTAGGTGGTCATATCGATTATACATTGATCTTTTCCATTAATGGATACCAGTAAAGTAAAATCAGGAGTTAAACATTTGACAGATTAAAATTCCATTTCTTGTTCCCTGAAGCTTCTCTTCATTCAAACCAGTGGTCTTTAAACATCCAAAACCAGGTGATTAGGTACATAAAATACTATTAGTACAAACTCGAAACTTGGATTATCCTCATTGATAAAGCTAATGGATATCAAGAAGAAACAAAAATCACTTTAATTGGAATATTTGTTTATTTCAGCCATTCTTAACTGGGGGCCACAACAGTGGAAAGTATGTAGGAAATGTGCAGCATTTCTGCGAAATAAGTGGTATTTGTATTCGGTACATATCTGCATTACCCTAGGCTATTTTCATTAACGCCTATGTAAAGAGATTTTCAATTGGGGAACATTATGTAGATAAATGTAATTTACCAACAAAATAATATACCAGGAAGGGTACAAAAAACATCAGGCAGTATATTGTCTTCAACATACTGCGCATAATATTGACCAAATGCATGCATTGTATCAATCAAAAAACCATGATCTGCACCATAAAAGATTTGATGACAATTTCCTGACAGATCACTGAAAAAATACAATTCCATCTCAATCAAGAATCAGTCTTCGATAAATTTGTGAGTATTAATACCAAAAAATCTTCAGAAGGCTGCAAAGTAAATAATTACTAATATAAATAAGATAGTGACATCTCACATCTTGCTCTTTCAAAATTCTTTTTTTTATTTTGATTGTTAGTTCTAGTTTTTAATGACTAAAACATATATCCTGCTCAGTGTTTTCTGAGGCAGTGGCTAGGAGTATTCAGACTACTTTAAGGTTATGTATGCTTTGATACACAAAGGAAACCACATGTGAATCATGCTTTCACACTCAGCCTGGTCCTGAATGTTATCAAATGACAGGCTCATGGCTGGAGAGAAATTCCCAAAAGGTGAGCCTCAACACTGATGAAAACACAAACAAGATTTAGTCACAGTGTTCACTTGCTGCTGCCTTCTTTAAAAGTGTTTATCTGACTGGAGCTCGTATATGTCTCTGCCTACCTCCATTGCTCTGCCAGTCGTATCACAGTGGTAGATGTCAAAAAAGCTGGTTCGTAATTTCTCCAAGATATTTTTGCATCCAACTAAAACAAGAAAGCACCTCTGAATTCTTTGGCTGGATGAGCTCTGAGAGCTAAGCTGTGAGCTTGTGCTTTATTCCTGGAGCTTACCTGACAACCACATTCAAATAAAACCTGAAGGACCGCTGAATGAAATCATTTATCAGATACAGTAATGACTAAAATTCACCTTGTTCCATTGTTGTGAAATGAAATGTATAGCAAGTTTTTTTTTTTTGTAAACTGTTGATTTTTTTTTTTTTAATTTTACTGAGAGCAAGTTTAACCAAGAATAACAAAGTTCTATTAACATATGGCAATAAAACTATGACACCAGTTCAATTTCACCGAAGATGTACGTTGTGGCAAGCGGCTGGGGGTGGCACCCAGCCGGGATGCCTGGAAGGACCGGAGGAGAGATTACGACTCCTCCAGACCATGAGGGGGCGATCGTCCTGGTGGCTTTGGGGACCACGGGAACTGAGCTTGGAAGCTCAACCCTATAGGGGACCATGGTCACCAACAGGGGGCGCCCCGATGCCTGGAAAGCCCTGGTCCTCAGCACTTCGCCACAGCCAGAAGTGCTGGGGGGAAGACGATCAGGGACACCCAGAGTGCTTCTGGGTGCGCAGCCGGTACTTCTGCCACACTGGGGAGTGCAGGCAGAAGATTATCAGGAGGCACCTGGAGCACATCCGGGTGATTATAAAATGGGCCGCCTCCCTCCGTTCAGTGGAGAAAAGTCAGAGAGAGAAGGACAGAGCTAGGGAGGAGAGGAAAGGAGTCAGCCTGAAGAGAGAGGCATCATTTTGTATAGAGAACTGGACTTTGGGGGAGTTTTGGGGTTGTGTTTGTCACTTTATTTGTAAATATGTATAATAAACGTGTGTGGGTGTTTGAACCATCGGTGTCCACCTGTCTGTATCTGGGCCAGCCTCCACAACGTGCATATATCTATCTATATATTTTTTTCTTTTTCCTTTTTCATTATATACCAGATGGGCTCATTGACATTTCAAGGACAGTACTATTTATTTGGTAGCTGCACACCCCACTAGAGAAATTTAGATTTACCTTATTGTTTGCTACATTCTGCATAATCCACTACTTCTATTTGCACTCAGAATCCTTCAAGTTCCAATTATTCACGTATCACACAAATTAAGCAAATGTTAAAGAAAACAGAGTAAACAAAACAAATGAGACACTGAATACCATGTAACCACTATGACTGAAAAAACAATGTTTTAAAGGAACATTTTACCTTCATTATGATTACTATCATTCATTCATTTCCTTAAGTGTTAGACCTTTGGGAAAGTGACTACTATATTAAAGCTATTTATTTTAAATAATTTATTTTCCCACACTGTTGTGGCAAACTGACACTGTATGATAACTTGTGAGCTGGTCAAAAAAGCGGTCCAACTATTCAATTCACAAGATCATAAAGTTATGAACACTAAAGTTTTTATATTTGAGAATAAAATTGTTTTATATGTTGTTTCTGGAAAAACCCTTAGCCCCCTCTCTTGCAAATGTTTTAAATCAACATACATTTAAAAGCTATTTATTACTTTACTCTCAAGGCAATTCAATGGATTTGTGTACATTTGAGGAAAGCTGGCAAAGAGTATCTGCTTCTTACATCATATTTCTTTTTGGTTTCCACTTGCAGTGGCCAGGTGTAACTACATTTTGCTCCTTTTGCTTTGGTTATTTTGCTATAAAATTATTGCTGATCTGACATTTTTCCCTTAAGGCCAAAGATCTAATTTCTGTGCTGAATTTCTTAACGTTTGTTTTGGTCTAGCATAATTGGAAGACTGGCTGTAAAAATATAAGCATTCAAATCTAGTTTTGTTAATAATGTAGGGTTAACTTATATTGATTTTTTTAAGATTTCATTATTGAAAAGATGTTTCCAGTCCACATCTTGAAGTTTAAAATGGGGATGGGTTTTAAATAATAGCCTAGTATAGGTATAAGTGTTCCAAGTTTAACTGAATTGAACACTGGGCATAAACAATACTTAACCTTGCTTAAAATTTGTTTTGTCTGCATCTGTATAGTTTCATTTTTTCTGTAAATGAACAAGAGCACAAGTTTAAGTGTCAAGGCCCCCACAAGTCAAATGTTAATGTGCTTGCTCATAGAAGAAGGCTTAAAAAAAAAATTAAAAAAAAAACCCTATTAAACCTAATTTGGTACTATGTTAACAGTTAATTCTGACAGCCTATTTGCATATCATGCATGACAGATGGAGTGTTAATTCTTATCAATTTCATACTTGCATACTGATCTTTAGGGTTAATACCAGATATTTCATGATTTATAACATCGCCCATGTTCATTGACAAATGACAGCAATGTGATTTTGATTATTTTTGTGAGATCTAATAATGAGGAAATTCTTTATTGATTGATAGTAATACATACTCAACAATTCTTTGAAATATTTTTTGCAAAACTAACATGTTAAAATGATATTGCTGTACATAATACAAATTATAGAATGCTGTATATGCAAAAAAGAACATTTTAAATATGTAACTCACCTAGACTTTCTGCTGATACAGAAGGCACACCCTTCACCCTTCTATCATTTCTCATTGCCCTGTTCCCAGATGGTGTTTTGTTTGAAGGAGCAATTTGTTTCACTTTGCTGTTTTCTTTGATTGGTGGTTTAGCTGTTACACTGTAGAACACATAAAAATTAAAAAGATTCTGAGTGGTTTTATTATTGAAACCCATCTATCAAATAAGGTCTGGCATCTCGCTATTACCAAGCCTAGTTAAATGTAACAGATGGTGCCATCAGTTTTTTATTGCCCAGCTTCTTTCATGTCAGGTCAAGTATTAGTTCACCGATCTTGAGAGACAGATTACAAAAAGAAGGCAATGGTTTTCAGTGGCACTACTTTCTGCCCCCATACTGTCTAAATTCTGATGTTCTTAAAAAAATCCACACAAAGCGCCTGTTGTTGCTAAATTCCTAAGGCAAGCAGCCTACAGAATGCCTGACGGGCTTGGCATATAGTGATATTTTCCACTAACATGAAAAATGCTGAAAAGAAGTAGACTGTCTAGGCACAGTTTCTTATTGTTACTGGTGGCTATCATTTTAACCAATGCACAATATTAATAAAAAGCTTTTAATTTAAATTTAACAAATCAGATATAATTAGGAACAATCTCATTAACCTTTGGCCTCAACAATATCTAGTTCAACACAAAATTATTTAAGAAGCAAACTTTCTTTCATATTTATTTATAACTACTTTGAAAGTGGACCTCTATTTAAGGTTCATTTAACTCCAAATGATTTTCACCTCTCAAAAGCCTTACATATTTCCAACAGTACCAACTCACTGAGATAACAAAATCATAATAAAAGAGTTGAAGATGAATCCTAAATGAAAATAAAAGGAATAGAATCATTTACCTGAAGCTACAAAAAAAACACACTTTGGCTAATTTCATTGAAAGATTAAAGCTGTTTGATAATTTGGATTCCACATAATGAGATCAAAAATAAAGCAAGCCATTAAAAATATTTTAGTTAAAGATAGGTACAGGTATTTGTCTGTAATTAAGAAATTTCCTAGCTTGAAGTGCTCTTCGAAACTGTTTTCTTTCTCATCTACGTTTTTCTGTGGACTGGGAAACATCTGTGCTTTAAGTTCTGCCTCAGTCTAGTAACACATCCAAATACCTCCTTCAAGCCTAATATTACTAATCAATGCATTAAGTAAAATGTCAATTCCATATAAAGGCATTATTTCATGACTGAGTCAATAATATAAAATAATAAGTACATTCTGGCTATGCCAAAATTACTGAACAAAAATGTATTAAACTAATCATAAAGGTAAATTACTTTCATTGAATATCAGGGACTCAGAATGAAATTTTATTTATTTATTAATTTACTTTTTTATAACAATGGGTGTTTGATTTTGAAATAAATACAATTTATACCAGAAAACATTTGTTAATTTCAATTAAGGATGCTTAAAGAAGTAGGCCACAGCTTACCTGTTTACTTTTTCTGCTTTATGTATTTTGTGGCCAAGTGTCCTACATACTGTTTTAGAAGCATTCTTTGTTCCCGGACCTGAAAAATGCAGAAAAAGTACACCATACTTATATTTTTGGTTTTATGTTCCACAAGAGCACTTCTATACAAACTAAAATAACTGATCTGCTAAACAAGCCCTTAACACTAGGTTTAACATAAAATATGGTTCCAAAAAAAAAAAAAAAAAAGGGCATGCTTAGAAGGTGTCTATTTATCATTCAATCCATTTTGGCACACAATTAGTGTAATTTAATTTGGCTTTTATTAAGGACATAGCTTTCTCACATAAAAAAAATAAAAGCATTAACTCAGTCTTAAAACTATTGTCTAAATGGCTACAATGAAATCAAAAGACAACAACTGAAAGTAGAATTTAAAAAATACTAATTCTCATAAGAGACTTGGGAGAAGCATGTTATGATCAGTGCTGCAGCCTGATCAGGATTCATAGGACATTTCACTCACTTTTTGTCATCTCTCTCTCTCTCTGACTTTAATTAAAAGATCACAGTCAATTACATTTAAAGTGTATCTTTTTAATGTTTTGTGACTAACAAATCCCGTATCCTTCTTGCATTTTAAAAACCAAATGGTTCAAATTGTATTATCTCAACAATCAAACAACAAGGTAAAGTAAGAAACAATAAAAAAAAAAGTAAACCTCAACACAACTGTTAAACAGTAATCATAATCATACCTGTGCTGGAGTCTTTGGGGCTGTTTGAACTATACTGTGGAGAAGCACTTCCAGATGTTATGTCACTGCCGAGATCCTTGTTAAGAGAATTGTCCGATTCCTTATCTGGTTTCTCATCCCTGAGTGGACTAACATTTCCACTTGACTCAGAAATATGAGTTGACTCACACTTAACAAAAGACCCTTCTTCTTTGTTAGTCAGTGGGGTGTCCTTTGCTGAAATGGCCTTTAATGATTTAGCTGGATTTGCACGGGCAGTACTTGTAGCTGATGAGCATTTAGGCCTTGCTCCCGAGGAGATTTTTCTGTCCTGATCTTCTGGCACCTTAGTGCCTAGCATTTTCCTAGGGCCATCAATAGATGCTGAAGGGTTATTTTCTCTCTTAACTATTGAGGATTCTATTCTTGCATTGCCATTGTTCAGAGACTTCATTTTTGAAAGTGGCACTGCTTTTATTGGAACACTTTTTTCAGTAAGTTTAGTGTCTTTTGCAACTTTGTTGGCCTCTTTAGCATCTTTTCCCTTTGAAACTGCACTTTTAGGCGTTTTGTTTGAGGTACCCCTTCCAGCAGCAACTGTGTGCCCTGATGCTCCTAAACCATCAGACTTCATTTTTGTTGTTCTGTTAGATAAAACACTCCAGGGTGCTGGTAGGTTCCTCCCCTCCTGGAGGCTCTGTATTTGATTTTCAGTTGTCTGTTGATGAGCCTGAGGGCATTTTAAATGCAGGACCTGTTAGGCAGAACAACAAAATTGAAAATTAATGTAGCATTAAAATCTAATTTTTGGCCTTTAATTTAAAAAGAACATTAACACAGTGAACAACATTCCAAACTGCTATAAATGTACAGATGTACATATACATACATACATACATACATATATATATACATATACATACATATATATATATATATATATATATATATATATATACACATATATATATATATATATATATATATATACACACACTGTCACACACGTGCGCATGGGAGGCAGCTAAAGGGCTTGAGTGAAGGCAGTTCTGAGGCATGCCGGGATGTGGCAGAGTGCACTGACTCTTTTTCTCCCTTTCCTGTAGTCCATTCCCGGGAGATTCCACCTGACTCTCTTGAGGTCACTTCCAGGACCGAGTCAATGAAAGTAGACCTTACCAGCTTCGGCCCCTCTGATGTCACGTCCGGGCTTGATCCAATGATTGATGGACACGTGCCCGATCCTTATGACCTCACTTCCTGTCTTCCCCTTTAAAAGCCTGCCCTTTTTCCCCTTTTCCCTCAGTCTTGTTCTGGACTCAGTTGTATGCACTTCAGTGCTGATTATTTTGATAAAAATGACTTTTACAGCTGGGATACCATATTATACGGGTGGCTGCCCCAAGCCTTTATCTGTTTATGTCTCGTTTTTATAACATTGGCATAGTCGGCAAGATGGAGAAGTCCTGGAAGAGAAGGGGACAGGACCTGCAACACATCCAGGTGGGAGCGTACTGGGGCCGAATTTCCAGGTGGGGAGGGTGTCCCGTGTTTCGGAGTGGCCTGGTACAGGCTCTGTTCCCGGCATGCTCCACTAGGCCTCACAATCTGGGGGAGCTGAACCGTCCTTTGACCGAACGGGGTATGTCCTATCCCCACCCACATCCCCAACCCATTACAACCCAGAGCTTGTCCCGGCGTCCCCGGGGCAGCGGGCGCGCAAACTGCTTGGGAATAAGGTGGAATGCAAGTGGAGGGGGAGGAAAGGTTGGTGTGCTCTGATAAACCCGTTGGCGGTCCCACACACAGGCGCGGTGATCGTTAACGGGTATAAAACGTCTGCTCTGTTCGATACCGGCAGCAACATTTTCATTGTTGCACGCCGATTTGTGCTACCGCAACAGTGGTTGAAATTTAAGGCCAGTATAACCTGTGTCCACGGGGAAACCCGCTGGTATGGGACCGCCGCTTGTGTCATCAGCTACGGAGGATCAGCTTGGAAATTAAACGTGGCAATCCTCCCTGATCATCCACACCCGGTGATACTGGGGCAGGACTGGCCTGAAATTAAAAGCGGTGAGACACATACCACTCCCGGGATTAATTTGGGCCTCGTTATAAACGGCAATGAGCTGTCTCAGGCTGCCTCCACACCGTGTAATCAGCCGGCAGAGAGAGACGAAGCGGCTTCCCTGAGTGACGTGGCAACTCCCGGGCCGTCGCATGCTGATACGTCATCCACCGACGCCGAGACGGAACAGGACGAAACCACGCCCCTTGAGATCGACACTGACCCTCTCTCCCTTTTGCGGTTCCAATTTAAAGAGACGCCGGCATATTTTAGAAGGGAGCAATGGAATGACAACTCCCTGAAGTTTGCTAAAAATGAAGTGGTCCTTGTCAATGGCCAGCGCACTAACCAGTCGATGCCACAGGGCCCTCACTTTGTCTTAGACAATGACCTTCTTTATTGTGTAGCAATGCATGATGGGCAGGAGAGAAAGCTACTGCTAGTTCCGCGTACCTTCCAGCGGCAGGTCTGTGAGCTAGCACACGCCCACCTCCTAGGTGGCCACTTGGGTACCGACAAAACTCTGGAGCGGATCAAGCTCCATTTCTACTGGCCGGGGATCAATGAGGAGGTTTGTCGCTTTTGCGCTTCCTGCCCGGAGTGTCAACTGCAACAAATTCCTAGAAGGGACCGTGCTCCTCTCGTTTTTATACCCTTAATTGACATTCCCTTCCACATAATTGGGGTCGATTTGGTCGGACCCCTAGAGCCCTCAGCCCGAGGACACAAGTACATTTTAGTCCTTGTGGATTATACTACAAAATACCCTGAAGCTGTTCCATTGCGCTCAGCTATCTCTAAAGCCATCGCACGGGAATTACTAGGGGTCTTTGTGTGCGTGGATATCCCCAAGGAAGTCTTGACGGACCAAGGGACACCTTTCACCTTGGAGACGTTCAAGGAGACTGCCAAGTTACTGAAAATAAAGCATTTAAAGACCGCGGTGTATCATCCTCAAACCGACAGATTAGTGCAGAGGTTTAATCAGACTTTCAAACAAATTCTGCGTAAGGTGGTCAATGATTTATTTACTTACTTACTGCCTAAAGTCACAAGTAGTGTGCAGAGGGCATGCGCAAAACTGTGTGTAATGCCAGGAAAAGTGCCTGCTGACACTTTAGTATGCAAGCAATGGTATGAGCATTCTTGCTCCGATGTAGAAGGGAGTGGAGTTTACCTCTGTTACAGAGCGTCTATGTGAAAACAGCAGTATCAGATGTGGGGGTGGGGTGTGTTTGGGCTCGTGAACGCGGCTGAGATAATAAAACTGACTAAAAAAAAAAAAAACCAAAGCTATCCTTTACAAGAATCATAAATTACACCGGCTGTTACAGACTGAAATCAAATGTTTGTTTTTATTCTAAAATAGTAAGTCTAAGAGCTGTTTACTTCTCAAAACGGAGAGGTGCAGGATCAAACTCGTGACCTTTTGATACCCAGTTGGTAGCTGAGTCTATTGCGCCACGGAGGAAGTCATAACAAACAACTTTCAAAGTCACATGTTAAAG
This sequence comes from Polypterus senegalus, assembly GCF_016835505.1. Lineage (NCBI taxonomy): Eukaryota > Metazoa > Chordata > Cladistia > Polypteriformes > Polypteridae > Polypterus > Polypterus senegalus. Next base: position 72,128,586 of record NC_053167.1, read on the forward strand.
GCGGCTTTTTGTTTCTGCAGTTATATTTTTGAATAAAAGCGCAATTGTTGTGTTAGATTTGTACCTTCTGTGAAAATATTTCTTTTGATATTTGGACTTCTGGCTTCATACATTATATAGTTTATGCCCACATTTTGTCATCTACTACTAGGATATAAAAAACGTTTCTGTTTTAACAATGTGTTTACACAGGATTACTGTAGAAACGGAACAGACATGAAATGCGTGTGTTCCAAACAACAATCTATTATTTCTACTCTAAAACTCCACTTCACTCCCAGAAAATCAATCAAGGCATGAGCTGGGAGAAGTTTGTGCACGTTCTAAGTCGGTGGGGGGATGGACTAGCCGGCTACTTGCAGCTTTTCTTTTATCAGCACATTTAGATTAACAAAACACGCTGGCGGAGAGGTGAGAATGGTTTTAAGAAGCGATTTAAGGTGGGACAGATTTACGAGTTTTTTCGTAGGCTCTGGTAATTCTAGTGTTAAGGAGAGGAAGGGACTGGTCGACTATTTGGTAAGTCAACCCAATCGTCGGCCAAAGGAGCGGGTTTATCATGTGAACATGCTGAAACCGTGGAAGGACAAATATATATATATATCCAAACAGCACTTTAAGCATAAGGCATGAGGTCTTCTTTTATCACTTCTGTTCTTGCAGGGCAAGAACCAATAATTAAATGCCTGACTGCAAAACAGTAAAGTAACTCTAAGCATGGCCAAACAAAAGTACCTTCAGAATTTGTGAGCAACATTTATTTCCTGTACAAAAGTGCAATGAAAAGAAACGTACACCAAAGCTGATGGCTGCCTGGTTGTTAATGTCATGTTACTTCAAGAATTACTTACTTTAATGAAGAAGTAAATTCTACACTTCTAATCATGAAACAAGTCAAGTTATGTAAAAAGGCTATTTCTTGATACAAATTAACAAATGAAGCCTTTGTTTCTTTAGAAATTGCAGGCTTAAACACAAAAATATGATAAACTCCAAATCTGATATAAACAAAAATAATGGAATTAATTATACTGTTTCTGGATTTATACTAGCAAATTAAATATATTACTTCAAATATATGCCAGCCTACTTGTTTAATTTACCTTGGAACTGCTGAAGGTGGGTTTCTTACCAAGTTTTCTGCTGTCACCTTTATCAAAAGCAGCTAAAAGAGGAAAGAACACAACTAATAAATACCACATGGTGGTTTACACACAGAAAGGCATTCATGTCTATCTATTTTCTAACCTACTTCTCCAGTTCAGTGTCATAAGTACAGTAGAGTCTCGCTTATCCTACCTTCGCTTATCCAACATTCCGTATTATCCGACATCCCACCGCAAAAAAAAAAATAAAAAATAAATGCATCAATCAGCAACAAGAACTGCAAGTTGTGAGCGTGAACGTAGTCTATTTTTTGTTGCTCCTGAGACTACCGCAGCGAATTATAGTGGAACCTCGGTTTGTGAGCATAATTCGTTCTGGAAATATGCACGCAGTCCAAAGCACTCATACAGTAGATCAATGTGAATTTCCCCATAAGAAATAATGGAAACTCATGATTTGCTCCACAACCCAAAACTATTCATATAAAAATGATTAATACATAACATAAAGTAAAAATAAATAAAGTAAATTAACCTGCACTTTACCTTTGAAAAGAATCATGGCTGGTGTGAGTGAGTTTTTAAACTCTTGTGGGATTACACCCAACTGAACGACTTGAGGAAGAGTGTCCCAAAGCAATCTCAGTCTCCCAGCGCTGTAGCAGTTTGCCATAAAGGCCAATCTGAAAAGATCGCAGACATGCTATAAGCGCCTGCCATCGATGGGTGATACAAGGAACATTATAAATGCGCAGGGCACAGTGTTACCTGACTGCTATGTCTGTGTATAGGAGAATGGCAGATCCCACTAAAATAAATAACTGTGCTGTTGCTGTTTCAAGCTGAATAAAGCTGGTGTTGCTAAAAGTACTGAGACTCAGCTTCGAGTTTTCAGGTGCAAGACAGGGACTCGCACCTCACAGCACAAACACACACACACGCTCGTACGGATGTTGACTATATGAGTGACGGAGTTAAGGCTCTAGAAACTGCAATTAATTACATTGAGCAACAAGAAGAAGCTACAGGAATCGACATAATGATGCTGCAAAGATGGCGAGACTTGAGAGCGAAGAAACGGCACTTGTCGGGAAAGCAGACTACGATCAAAAATGTCTTGAAATCATCACAGGACTGAACTTTTTAAGTACAGTACATATTGTATTTAACTCCAAATAATTCTATAACCGTAAGTTCATTTTTTCAGTTAATTTATTCTGTTTTGTTGTAAAACATGATAATTAGGTTCATAATGTGTAAAATTATAACATAGTCTGACGTTTAATAGGCTTTTCTTAACACCTACCATTATCCAACATTTTCACTTATCCGACGCTCTGCCGGCCCGTTTATGTCGGATAAGCGAGACTCTGCTGTAGTCAATGACTATCTCAACAGCACTGGGTGCAGGGTGAAAGCAACTCTGGAAAGGCTTCAGTTTATCAGAGGGTGCATGAGTGGGGAACACCCAGACTTATTTATACTGTGCTAATATGGAACCACCAGTCAATTTAACCTGGAATTTTTTAAGGATGCAAAAGGAAAACACCTGGTAACATTTAGGGAACAAGCACTCTTCCAATGGAAATTGACTAAGCATAGGATTTAAACACAGGATGCGGGATTTGTGAGGTGCCAATACTATAAGCTGCTGATTTTATAAATATAACTTCTATATATTCTGAATGTCCCCTATATATAAATAAAAATATATATTATTTACATACATACATATACACACACACACCCACACTCCTGGTCAAAAGTTTTAGAACACCCCATTTCTCCAATTTTTATTTAAGTTTGAGCAGTTTAGGACCAGTGAATAACCTGAAATAGTAGAGAGGTAAGTGGTAAACTGAACAACATTAAAAAAAAAAAAAAATGTAATTTTCAGAGTCAGACAAACATGCCTTTTTCTGGGAACAAGTAATGTGTTAACTACTTACAGCTTTTAAGCAACGCTAGTTAAGCCTTGAAATTTGAAGAAAACAATTCTATAGGTGTTCCAAATTTTTTTGTTTACTTACAAACAGTCTCTCTTTATTAAAGCACGAATGGAACAAACTGTATTGCTTCACCCCCAAAGCATTATTTGGATAATATTGTACTGTATATTGCTATCATAATGGCAAAAAAAGGCAATTAACAAAGGAAGACATTGTGGAACGAGCCTCGGACACAGACAGGAAGACATGGTAAGTTCACCACCAGACGTTTATTTACAACTATTTACACACAATAATAAAGTGCACACAACCCACTTCACCCCCAAAGTCCAGGCCAACACCACACTATGCCTCCTCTTCAGACCACCTCCTTCTCTTTCCTCCAGACCTTGTCCTCTTCCACCGAACTCTAGCTCTGAATGAAGGGAGGTGGCCCCTTTTTATGGCCACCCGAGTGTGCTCCAAGTGCTTCCCAGCAATCTTCCACCGGCACTCCCCAGTGTGGCGGAAGTGCCAGCTGTGTACCCGGAAGCACTCCCGGTGTCCCCAGTCTTCTTCCCCCCAACACTTCCTGGTGTGGCGGAAGTGATGAGGTCCAGGGCTCTCCAGGCATTGGGACGCCCCCTGGCAGTGACCACGGGCCCCTACGGGGTCGAGCTTCCAAGCTCTGTACCCGTGGCCCTCACAGCAACCAGGGCGGTCGCCCCCTCGTGGTCTGGAGAAGGCATGAGCCCTCCTCCAGTCCTCTTGGGTGTCCCAGCTGGGTACACGTGCCACAACAAACAGACCATTATAACCCTTAAGGTGTAGGTCTGTTCTTTAGAAAAATTGCAAAGAAAGTCAAGCTGTCAGTTTCCTACATGATAAAAAGGAACTTACAAGCTGGAAGAAATTCTGACAAGAACAGGTCTGGCAGACCCAAAGTCACAACAGAATCAAAAGAGAAGCTTCTAAAAGTCAACAGCTTGCATGAAGTTGCCTCACAGCGCAACAGCTTCAAACATAGCAGGTTTGACAGATCAAGTTACAGCAAGATACCCATTAATAAAATTGCAAAATAAAAAAAAAAGGCTTGCCTGGACCAGGAACCATTGAGAGTGGACTAGTGAGGACTGAAAAAAGGTCTTATGGATTGACTAATAAAAATTTGAAATCTTCCATTCATTATGCACGGTTTTTGTATACCATTAAGAAAATGAAAGGATGGCCCTTTAGTATGTGAGACCCACTGTCAAACATATAGGATTAACTGACACCCTGAACAAAAATGCCTACAACAGAATTTTACAGTACCATGCAATATCCTCTGGTGTACACCTAGATGGTCAGAGATTTATCCTACAGCAAGATAAATATCCAAACCATACCTCTACCCTATGTTAAAACTACCATAAAAGAAAATAAAACAGAAGACTTCAAATTATGGAATGGCCATATAGTTTCCAGTCTTAAACCCCACTGATATGGTTTGGGATGAGCGGAACAGAACAGTGAAAGGAAAGCAACCTACAAGTGCAACATAATTGTGGGAACTTCTGCAATAGTACTGGAAATAACGTTCTTAACAATATCTGATTTACATTGCAAAAAGGATGCCTGGAGTATGTTCAGCTGTTATATTTGTAAAAGGTGATTCTGATGAGTCAAGAATTGAGATTAAATTTTGTTAAACAAATTTCATTCCATTATTTCATTTCTACCTGTATTTCAGAAGAAAAATAGACATTAAACTGCATAATATTAAAAAAAAAAATCTGGAAAAAATGGGGTTGTTCTAAACTTTCTTACTGGTATTGAGTGTGTATACATATATACTCTCTCACGCACTACTGGTCAAAAGTTTTAGGACACCTCACTGTTTCTTCAAATGTAATCAGTTATAATGAATCAATGTAACGAATGACCAAAAATGTTGAAAAGGTAAACAGTAAACTGCCAGAGGTTTTAATTTAAATTTTAGGCTAGCAAAAACATAGAATATTACAAATTGGCTTTCTTCAGGAAACAACTAATAGGTTACAACCTACAGATATTCTGCAACAATTAAAGTAAATTAAGCCTTGCAAGCTTAAAGAAACAAACTTGCACTGGTGACCTAACTTCTGTTGATTACTTATAAACCTCAGTCTGTCTTAAATCAGAGTTGGAACAGACTGTGTTACTATATCCTGTGAAGTACTACCTGGACAATATTACACTGTAGAAAGTTGTAAATTCCAATGATAATAGCAAGAAAACTGCAATTAACAAGTGAAATGAGGCAGAGTATTATTACTCTTAAAAGTATAGGCCTTTCATTTACATAAACTGCCAAAAAAAATAATCAAAGTGTCAGTGAGTACGGTGTCATTCATAATCCAAAGGCAAAAGGAAACTGGAAAAGGAGAACAGGCAGACCCAAAGTCAGAAGTCAATTAGAACTCAAGTTTCTGAGGGTCACCAGCTTGCGTGATAGGTGCCTCACAGAACAAAAGCTTCAAGCACAACTTAACAGTGGTCGAAAAATGCAAGTCTCAGTTTCTACTGTGAAGAGCAGACTTTTTGTTGCAGGTCTGACAGGGCAAGAGGCAGTAAGAAAGTCATTCCTTAAATGACAAAATAGGGACTTGAAATACCAGCTGTGGACTACTGCAGACTGGAAGACAGTCTTATGAACCGATTAATCGAAATTTGAAATCTTTGGTTCATCACACAGATTGTTTGTATGCTGTGGAGTTGGTGAAAGAATGGTTCCTCAGTATGTAACATCAAATGTTAAACATGGAAGAGGAAGTGCAATGGTCGGGGTTCTTTTGCTGGAGGCAGCATTGGTGACTTGCACAGAGTGACTGGCTACTTTGATGAATGAAAAATCTGAATCAAATTTTGTACAATTAATATTTACTTGACTTATTTTTTTTATTTGCCATTGTTTATTTGTTCTATACCTTGATTTCATGTAATTAAGACATTAAACTATGTGCATTCCCATAAATACTGAAAAAACTGGGCTGTTCTAAAACCTTTGACCGGTTGTGTATATATACAAATGCACACACACACACACACACATACACACACACACTATGCACATTTTCTTGCAGGGCATACACACACACATAAAACACTGGCCTATTTAAGTATTTTGACAAGACAGTTAACTAAATTCATTCAGGTTTGAGATAAAAACATTAAATATGAAACAAAACTGTGGAATATCAGTCCTTGTTTCTGGGTATTTTTATCATATATCCTTTAAATGTTTTACAACAACATTGTAGAAATGGTTGTGTGAATTACATTGTGTACTTAAGTCTAAAATAACTTATCGAATCCTCTGATATTTCTCATTCTACTACCAAATTTTGAGACGTACTGATGGTGTAAAAGAAGCAAGGATCATTGTCTAGCTTTTAGACAAAATTATAAAACCTTAGGTAAAAATCCTATTTATCTATGCCAAAAAATGTTGGATTGTTTTGAATTTTGTCTTTATTTCTTTATATTATGAGCATTGGCTAATAAAATGTAGTCATATTACATAGAAGTGGTTAACACATGTTTATTGGGGTCTATTAATTGCCTAATAAAATGTATACATGAAACCTTAGCACTGAGTAGCTGAGCTCAGATAAACTAGACAAATTAGCCAACATTAGGAAATCGAGGGTTTGACTACATTATTAATTGGCCTGCAAATACCCCAAATTATGTGGGCCTAACCAGCAGGTTTTTTAATGTCAAACCATTGAAGCATTAATTTGAAAACTGCTAGCCAGAAGCAAGTACACAAAAAAGCTTGCTTATTTTATCATAAATTCCTTTGCTAATCTGCAGAAAATGTGTTTTGTGGAAACAACAAATTCTAAAAGAACATCATATGATGCCTTTTGCACCTTTTTATTATCACAACACATCCTGGTTTCTGATTTGACAATACACACAAATAAATAAACAAATATTCAGAAAGTTAAAAAATTAACAATCATACATAACATTAATCTGCATAACGATTACATCACAATGGTAAGGTGGTGGTATTTTGGCTTACAATAAATAAATAAATGAATAACTAAATGAATAAACACAAGAGAGCATGAAACCTTGCTGACAATTCAACATCACAGCAATTTCAAATGATAACCTATATCATAACCTAATAGATGAAATTACTAGTACAGCTACCATCATATTTTTTTTAGAATAGAAAAGCAAAGCAACAAACGTTTAGTTCTTCATCACTAAAATAATACATCAGATCCCAAAGCACTGAATATCATAAAGGGTAAAGACATTGCTGTGCATTAGCACATCATGTATTTTTCCTGGTTATATGATATGGCATGTTTTACATCTTGTAGGTCACAAGGAGTATACAGTCATTACTTGCTAGGTCATTGATGTCTGCAGTTAAAATGCAAAGGAAAAATAGCACATTAACAGCACACAGCAGATTTTAACTATAATATCCTTTTGCACAATATTACAGCAGTACAGGAAATTCAAGCAGCAGATCAATCTATGCAATCAGTAATGCGGCATCGTGGATACGTACCTGCTTGTATTTGTTCCCTGTGCTCTGCTTTCATGAGATTCCAGCCTTCCGAGTGACGAACAGCATAGAAAGATTGAACTAGAAATGTCCACAGCTTCTCATGCACAGCCTGGATTTCACACGCAAAACCCTGTGTGAGGAACGAATCAGCAGCTGCTCAGAGCCACATTACCATGGCAACCAATCATTATTCCTCTCAGAATCTACTTACTCCCTAAGCTAAATCAATGATGTCATCACTAAGATTAAAGATTGTCTGCTGTTCAATGCCATTTAGGAAAAAAACTATCTTAAAAAGCAAGAGAAGATTTAAACCCAGATCATATTTTGCTACCTTTACTGACTGATATCATATACAATCTACCCTTCCATTGTTTTTCAAGCAATATAACCCAGTTATATTACACCAAGGTCAACCACTTCAAAAATTCTGTCTTTAAGAATTTCATACCTATGCACATTTTCTGCCATCATGTTCATGTACAAATATATAATCCAGTAATAATCAACAAAATGATCTCATTCATTACAAAGGAAACCTAATATCTAACACACTGCAATTAATTAAATGATTACTTCAAATTGTTACATTTTGGCATACAACTAATAAATTACAGATATCAACAGTATACTTTACAAACATCATGGTCTATAATGGATCTGATTATTCATATATTTTCTACATATTTTTTGGGGAAACTCATACTCAATATTTTACTATATGATAGTACACCTCATGAATTACAAGAAAGTATAAAACTATTTGTTATACAGTCATGGCCAAAATTATCGGCACCCCTGGAATTTTCCCAGGAAATGCACCATTTCTCACTGAAAATTATTGCAATTACAAATGTTTTAGTATACACATGTTTATTTCCTTTATGTGCATTGGAACAATACAAAAAAACAGAGAAAAAAAGCCAAATCTGATATAATTTCACACAAAACTCAAATACCGGGCTGGACAAAATTATTGGCACCCTCAACTTAATATTTGGTTGCACGCCCGTTGGAAAAAATAACTGAAATCAAGCGCTTCCTATAACCATCAACAAGCTTGTTACACCTCTCAACTGGAATTTCTGACCACTCTTCTTTTGCAAACTGCTCAAGGTCTCGCAAATTTGAAGGGCGCCTTCTCCCAACAGCAATTTTGAGATCTCTCCATAAGTGTTCAATCGGATTTAGGTCTGGACTCATTACTGGCCACTTCAGAACTCTCCAGTGCTTTGTCTTCAACCATTTCTGGGTCCATTTAGAGGTATGTTTGGGGTCACTGTCCTGCTGGAACACCTATGACCTCTGACGCAGACTCAGCTTTCTGACACTGGGCCCTACATTGTGCCCCAATATCTTTTGGTAGTCTTCAGATTTCATGATGCCTTGCACACAGTCAAGGCATCCAGTGCCAGAGGTAGCAAAACATCCCCAAAACATCTTAGAACCTCCACCATGTTTGACTGTAGGTACGGTGTTCTTTTCTTTTATGGTGTTCGTTTCTTCTTCTGTAAACATTAGAATGATGAGCTTTATCAAAAAGCTCTACCTTGGTTCGCCCTGAAGGATTTTGGCTTCTTCAAGTATATTTTGGCAAACTCCAGTCTGGCTTTTTTATGTTTCTGTGTCAGCAGTGGGGTCCTCCTGGCTCTCCTGCCATAGCGTTTTATTTCGTTCAGATGTTGACGGATAGTTCGAGCTGACACTGTTGCACCCTGACTCTGCAGAACAGCTTGAATATGTTTTGAAGTTGATTGGGGCTGTTCATCCACCATTCGGACTATCCTTCATTGCAGTCTTTTATCAATTTTTCTTTTTCGTCCACGTCCAGGGAGATTAGCTACAGTGCCATGTGTTGTGAACTTCTTGATTATGTTGCGCACAGTGGACAAAGGAACATGAAGATCTCTGGAGATGGACTTGTAGCCTTGAGATTGTTGATATTTTTCCACAATTTTTGTTCTCACGTCCTCAGACAATTCTCTGCTCTTCTTTCTGTTCTCTATTCTTAGTGTAGCACACTCAGACACACAACAGAAAGGTTGAGTCAACTTTTCTCCATTTTAACTGGCTTCAGGTGTGATTGCTATATTGCCAGCACCTGTTTCTTGCCACAGGCAAGTTCAAACAAGCACCATATTCTTGAAATAAAACGATTTACCCACAATTTTGAAAAGGTGCCAATAATTTTGTCCGGCCTATTTTTGGAGTTTTGTGTCAGCTTTGGATTTTTTTCTCTGTTTTTTTGTGCTGTTCCAATGCACATAAAGGAAATAAACATGTGTATAGCAAAATATTTATAATTGCAACAATTTTCTGGGAGAAATGGTGCATTTTCTGAGAAAATTCCAGGGGTGCCGATAATTTCAGCCATGATTGTATACTGTTGTTGTTAAGGAAAACTTCATTGTGCCATGAGTGTGACCACTGTGTTTGGTTTTAGGGATAATGCGGTCAGATATTTTCCAAAGTAATGAATGGCATTAGTCTAATATCATCAGCAATTCGTTCATTAGAAAAACAGCTTATTCCAATAGAGTAATATATACAGTGGAACCTCGAGATACGAGTTTAATTCGTTCCAGCACTGATCTTGTATAGCAAATTTCTCGTATCTAGAACAAACTTCCCCATTGAAAATAATGGAAATCCAGTTAATCCGTTCCGCACCCCCAAAAATATCAACATAAAAATCAATTTTCCTAACAAATAACACTGATAAATAATATATACAAGTGGAACCTCGGTTTGCAAGTAACTTGGTTTACGAGTGTTTTGCAAGACAAGCTAAATTTTTTAATTCATTTTGACTTGATAAAACGAGCAATGTCTTGCAATACAAGTAGTATGGATACACTTTGTCTGCTGAGCGTCATGTGAGCATAACTGAGCTGATGGTTCTTCTCTCTCGCTCGCGTCTCTCTCTCTCTCTCCTTATCTATCTCGCTCGCACGCCTCTCTCTCTCTCTCTTTGAGGGCAATCATCTCCTATTCTCCGTCTGCATGTGCGTGATATTTTTGGATACGCTCATACAGCGAACTGCTACAGCGAAACAATGAAATCACAAGCGCACAAATGCGTAGATCCTCACGCTACGGAAGAACAAGGAACACTGAGTGAGCTGACGGGCTGGCAGCGTCAGCTTGGGTGAATCCCCGAGTCGAGGCGGATCGGGAAATGCGTCACGCATAACCACAGCCTGGCTCGTGGCTGGTTCTGTGAGCCAATGCTCGTATTTAGATCCGAATTTTTCGCTCATACTTTCCTCTTATCTTGAATTTCTCGTATACAGAGGTGATCGTATCTAGAGGTTCCACTGTATTTAACATTTTCTAAAATAGACCTACAGTAACACAGACTACCCTGAATCAAAACAGAGCAATACAATAAGACTTTCAAATATTGTATATTCTGTATTCAATTTAAAAGCAAAAAAAAAAAAATATTTAACTATCTTAAATTAAATATAGGTAAATCACAGAGGAATATTATCTTGTAAATTCACTTTATTGTAAACAGCATGGTGATTCAAAAAGCAAGTCCTAAAGGTTTACAACAGTTGGACCTTAGTTTATCTACCTGCCAGGTGTAATCTCTGTGTGGAGTCTACAAATTCCGTTTTCACGAACATTTCTTCTGAGAGCTTTGCTTAGGTTTCCTCACAGAATCCAAATAAGTTGCTTTAAACTGTCTAAACTGAGTTAGGATGCCAAATGGACATAGTGTAAGTGTGTGCAATGTAGTAGGCCTCTTTATTTTGCATTTATTTTTAACTGCATATATTTAAATGTGCATAGAAATCTGACATTGAAAACATACTTCTTATATAAATACAAACTGAACTGACAGTCAGGCTTCTTCTCCATTGCTACCAATATAGGCACAAGCTTCCTGCTGCTTTCTATTTAAAAAACAAAAAAAGGTCTGAAGGAGAGGATGAATATTATACTGTTGTTTACTATGTGCGATTCTGTGACATTTACAGACATGTAATTTACTACATCAGAAGACTGTGACCAATAGATAGTCAATACCTCGACCAACACACTGAAGGACAATGAAAAATGATAAGGCAAACACACAGCCTACATAAACATGCAGACAATTTTACATAAACATACAACAAGCAAATCATTTAAGAAGGAAATAAAGGTAAGTGAAGTACAACAAACCCAGACAGAAAACTCTTAATTAAAACCTCTTAATTCTTTATATTCATATATCCTAGTAGTATATCCTCCAATAATGCAGTATTCACAGTCTCAAGGCTACAGTGAAAAATGTATAGCTGTAAAATTACATACTTTATTCTTGCATTTGAAGTACAGTACCTACTGCTTTGGAAATTAATAGGTAATGTAACGGTAATAACAGTCTTTAAATATGAATAATTAATAAAACAAATTTACAATTCTAACCAGGGGGTGCTGCAGCGGCTGCTGAGCCCTTATGGGCAGTTCTTCCGTCACACCCAGAAGTGCTGCCGGAAGTGGAACAACAAGCATCTGGAGCACTTCCGGGTGCCTTATAAAGGGAGCCAGCAGCCACTACTCCAGGAGCCAGAGTCAGGTGGGAGAAGGCAAAGCATGCCAGGAGGAGTGGAGGAGAAAAAAGAGAAAGAAGAAGAAGAAGAAACTTGTGTTGTGCTGTGCTTTTGAACTGTGTTGTGCTTGTGGGAAACAGAGGAAAGTGTTGTAATAAACATAATGATATAAATGTTTTCTTAATTCTTTTTTAATAGTTTTATGTACATCTATTATAATGTGCATGGCAATAGGTTTTGAGGTACATAATATAAATAAGTCTAATCCCTGACTTTTAAGTGTATTTATCAGACTTATACATCTAATGCAGTCTTTTTACCTGTTTATGAGTAGAAAAATACTCGATCTACAATTTGGTACCTTCTTGGAAATATTCAGCACCCAGTTGTATTAATTTTTTACAAGATATCACAAAAGATTGAGAATGGAGTTTTATTTCAAAAATAAATCAACCACCTTAAAGCTGTACCTGTCAATACTGGAGCACATTCTTAAAAACTAAATAAGCCTACTGTGCTTTTCCAAAATTATGTTTCCTAACCATAATAATTTCAGACTATAAAAAAGTACAACACACAGCCTGTACTTGAAAGCCAGTCCTCTACAAAGCAAATAGACAGTGACAAAAGTACTTCCTTAAGTAGTGAAATATAAAATATAAATACAATTGCTACTCCATTCAAAAATGTAAGTTTTGGATCACAATAATGTTTCAAAGGCTACTATTACTTCTAAATATGTAGGTTTCAGAGAAAATGTAGTAAGAACGTACGGTATCATTCACTGATGGAAATGTTTTCAGCATCTCAATTGCAATAAAGTAAGAACAGCAGTTTTCAGTGGTAATGCTTGCCTCTATGGCCTGAAAAATCTTCTCTAGCAGATATGGCTTACTGCTCATTCCTTGTGCCTAGAAACACAAATCACACAATTTTAATCAACATAAAATAATTAAACAGTATAAATCACTGCAGTCATTCTGTTACTGATAAGCAATACTGAATAAATGAATCCTCTTGTAATACATCCATCATCATCAAGTATTTACTCTAGTCAGAGTGATGGTTACTCCTGTAATATTAAGTAGCATGTCTATAGGAGTAAACTGCAAAAATTATAAAATAGAAGTACAACAACTGACAGCTTAAGGTATATATGCTGTGTCTCAGGAGGAATTCTAAACTTTTTTTTTATTTGACATTGCTTGTACTGAAAAAGCTCAGCTGTGGCATAAAAAAACTGGATCATTTGAGAAAGGATACTAAACACACTAAACCTAGGTACTAGATCGAGTTACTTCATAATTACTACATGGTTGTTTGTTTTTATCCATTAAGATAATGTGTTCAGTAGGCTATAAATCAATCTACCTTAAGAAGATGATGGAAGCCTTCAGTTGATATAATCTCAGAGAAATGTGCCACAATGTAAGATATGCATTCATCCTGTAATTCAGCCCCCAGAGATAAAGCCTTCTCCGCCCACTTCACTCCAGGTAGACTGCAGATAAGCTGGTCACTTTCCATCAGAATGGAAACCACATTTTCCTGGTTCTAAAAAGCAATGCAGACAAAAAGCACTTACATGACTATATGCTAAATAATGAAGGAAGTTTGTTTATTGATTTTCCTTTAACAGTATAACTCCTTCTACAAGAAATTGCAAATAGAAACTCATATGTCTTTCTGTATTTATTTAACCAGCTATAGGCTGCAAAATAGTCAGCCACAGAAGCTTTCCTAGCCAGTCAAACTGGATGAAGTATACATTTTCTATATTTTTCTATATTGTGAAAATTCTATAAATATCCCCACATAAAGTGAAATAATCTTAAAAACAAACAAGGCAAAAAATTAAAGGGAAAAATTTATATTTTAGCATTTTAATCAATGCTTATTAATCTCCACTGTCCTAACTGTAGCATGCAAGATCATCATCTTGGGCCATCATCTCTATAATTAATGTAGTTCTCTTGAGCCTATTATTTTCACACTGAAGAGCTGCTTTATTAAATCTGCGAATTCCAATATGATCTAATTTCTGTCTTTAAACAGGACAGCTCCTAAATGTCTTTAATCGTGCATTAATTATTCCTATGGCTCCTTTAGGTTCAGTATAAAAATGTTAAAAAGAAAAAAAAATGCTACCTTACTATAGTATTGAGCAATTACATTCTATGAGGTTCTTGTATATCATATCATATTGACTAAGGCTAATACAACATGAAGTGCAAGTCCTTCAACAAAAGGAAACTTGTTAATATCCCCAACTACCAATCTAAGATAACAGTGATATGGCATATAAAGTCATTAGCATTACTATCCACATCATTAACATAAAGAAAATTAGCCAGAACCTAGAAATATGGCAGTCTTAATCATTCTATAACTAGACAATAATACAAAAATAGGATGGGACAATTTTTAAAATAACTATAAGCTATTTCAATTTATTTTGATAACTGTATAAATGTGCAATACAATGTAACATGTAGAAATACTGTATGAATATAAAATGCACTAAAACCATCAGAAAAGGCACTGCTAATATCAATAGATTACTACCAAAGCAAAATGACACCTTTTATTGGCTAACTAAAAAGATTACTATATGCAAGCTTTCAAGGCCAAAAGCTTGCATATTGTAATCTTGTTAGTTGGCCAATAAAAGGTGTCATTTTGCTTGACTTCTCACTACATTCATAATAGCTAGCACGGTACAACACCCTAGTACTACCAAAATATAAATAACCACTACAATTACAGCTTAATTACCAGTTCAGAAGCATATATAAAAACTAGTGTTCATGCTTGAAAACACAACAGTGCTTCCTGATGAAGTATGGGAATGTTTAATAACAATTAGTTAAATTTATACAGCTTTTTTAATTTACTAAAAGCACTTTACATAGACAGTGGAGTGCAACTTCAACCAACACCAATGTTTAACATCCACCTGGATCATGCGGTGGCAGCCATTTTTGTACCAGTAGTCTCACCACTTAGTGACATTAGGTGGTGAAGGAATAAGGGAAACGGGATGATTACGGGGCTAGAATGTCCAGGCTTTGGGAAACTCCCTACTCTTTCTGAAAAATGCCCAGGGATCATTATAACCACTGAGAGTCAGGACTTAAGATTTACATCTCATCTGAACGATGGTGCCAATTTTTATTATCTGTGTTGACACTAAATACTTTGTTGTTAACTGTGAAAATCCAATAAATAAATTGCAAATAAATATAATGTGTTTATACAGATATTCTACTAAAAAAAGCTTTTTGTGACTTGATTGTTTCTCTCTTAATTTTATCAAACAAGCATGGTTGTTCACTCAAGATGAAAAATATTTCAGTTTACATATACGTTCCTAAAATATCTAGTGAAACAAGCAATTTATTACTTTGGGGAGGGGGTCTGATGTGCATCTTTAAAGACAAAATATCAGCCACTACAATGTTAAGGAAGTGGATATGACATACTGTACTTGCTATTAGATATGCTTTATCAATGCTGAACCAGTGTTGGGCATTTTGAGTATTTTACTTATGGTGATCAGCACAAGCATTCAAGCATTCTGAGTTTCAATCCAATGTCTTGTTACTCTCTGTGGGGAGTTTGTTTTTCTTCCTAATATCTGTGTGTGTCTGCCACTCACACTCATAGTTCTTAAACTATGCAGGTACCAAATGTTGACTTAATTAAAACAACGGTTTAAAAATGTAAACTTTTCATATATCTTCTCAGCTGCAAAACATAAATGTTTTTCAAATATACAGTTTTGGGTGTCATTGTACCTGCAATTTGTAAGTGCTTCATACCAAAGAAAATTAAGGTAGCCGTGCAATAGGCCTTCAGCAATTTCCGATTTGATTTCTAAGCTCAGTAAAAATTACTATAAATATACATTTTTCTATGTCATAATTTGTTTTTCAAAATAATCAATAATTTTCTGTTTTTATTTTTAATTATCCAGATTAGTATTATGTAAAAGAGTAATAATCATAATTCCCAGTAAGCAATTGGTTTAAATAAATTAACTTCTAAAATAAATGTATTCTTAACACCAGAATAAATGGAAATGGTCATGTGGTCTAAACAGTGATTTTTTATGCTAAATTGGATTTTTAACTATACAGTGTAATGGTTATTGTATCGCATATACTTACAGTATAATTTTTGCACTCAAAAATTTATATTACTCAATAGGCCACTTTCCGTGTAGAAACAACTCTATAAAGTGCCTAGCAGTTCTTAGAATTTCTTCTTTGGAGTTTTTGAGGGAACAGTTATGATCAGGACTGCTCCATGCTAGATTCATTTGTTGTTTAACAAAGCACTGTGCTTTAGGAAAATGAGCCTTGAAAAAATTGTGCATAAACCTACTTACAACAAGAAAATAATAGCTGTCTTGCAGAAAACATTCTATTAAGCTGAGTGTAGGGGGCTCAAACATTTGCTCCTGTTTAACTATAATAGAATTGTTGTAGATTTATGAATACATTTTACGCATGCCTACTATAATTTTGTTGTTTTACTTATCACACTTAAAATTCTGCTTTTCCTTCAATGTTCTTCCAGAGTACTCAGTCTAAAATATCTAATAGAGATGTGGGGATTGCTGACGCTGCTGTAGGATGCATGTTAGTTACACCCATGTCTGCATATTCTTTTTCACTGCTACTTAGAAAGAAGGGTCACAGCAAATCCAATGAAATAATACAAAACTGAAAATATAACTTAACTAATAAAATACAATAGTCTTACATAAAAAGACACTATTATACATTTCATGTCTTACAGACTGAGGGCAAATATGATTCTTCTATTGTAATTAAACCTGTGATTCAACAAAGAACAGAAAACAGCCACAGACTAATAGAGGCCAGTTGTGAATAGCTGGTATATACTGATAGCCAATTAAAATGCAACATTTCTATCCCTGTCCATAACAGCTGCATTTTCTTCCAGCAAAGTAATTTTTCATTTTTTAATCAAGTTATGGACTTAAGAGTGAATTCAGATGTCACATACATTTTTGTTTTTATTAGTCTGTGTAATGCAATTTGTATAAAAAAAAACATTTCACCTTTTCACACCATACAGACACTTTCTGCTTTAATAATAAGATGAAATATTTCAATACAACAAAGCATGCATGTACATATCATAAACATAGATACATATATAGTGTGAAGCAGATTATTAATTATATAAAATCTTTACAAGTCTATGTGACAACCCAAAGCTATACAAGCAATGACCTGTGCTTTTACCTTATTAAAAAAGGTAAATTTGTAGGACTCAGCATATGATATGTGATAACGTTTTAACCTTGCCACAAAAAGTAACAGATAAACAATATTTGAACACATTATTCAAAAAATCTATAAGCTTGTCTTACCACAGAAATGCATGTTTTTTTTAATAATATAGAAATAAAACATATTACCACTTCAATGCCTCAAAGCACAAAAGTAAATATAGGTACAATGTAATAGCCATTTCCCAGTTATTTAGGTCATGTTAATTTGACAGAAGTATTTTCTTAGTTATATTAAATGTTTGCCTATAAATTAGTGCTTTGCATATGGGAGGTTCTTACAGTCCCCACAAGCTGAATTGAATCGGTATATTCTGACTCTTTCTTGTCCCTCTAACCATAGATTATTCTCAGTTAGTGATCTAAGTTGCCATAGGTAAGGCTTGGAAGGCACATGGTTTCAAACTGTGCCCTAACATGCTCAGTTGTATGTGCAGAGCCGTATGCTTAGAACGTATTGAATGTGAAGTAAAGCACAGCGAAATTACTCATCATTAAGTATAGAAACAATTGAAGTTTAACAAGAAGAAACATATTTCCTTTTTTCCCCTTTATTCTATGTATATAACAACTTTTCTCTACTCTTGTGTGGACTATTTGCTTAGAATTTTCACTAAATGTTTTTAAAATAAACCTTTTTTGGACTGAGAGATTTCCTTTGGTACACATTTGAACCATGCTTGATCCTACCTTACCAGCAGCTACATACATGTTTAGTATGGAACAGATTAAATAAAATGTCTACAAGACTAGTTACATAAAAAAGTAGCCGATGTTTTACAATAATTCAGTATATTAGTACGGAACACCACCACCTGTTTGTGACTCCCATTCTTATTTGAATATCATAATTTTTTATAGGTTAGACACAGATTTTTCTGATAATTTTAAAAACACACACAAAAAAAACAAGCAAGCAAGATTTTACAGAATTTAACAAACCTGATCCTTTACATGATTTCTTTTTAACATTTAATTTCCACTTTTTCAGCTCTTCTCTTCAGCTTCCTAAAATGTAGACAACTCACAACCCTTCTAATTAATCTCCATTTCTATGGCTTGATCCTTATGTGGGTAGTAAGCTTAGCATGGGCAATAAATACCAATAAATATTTTTTTCAGGAAGTCCTAGAAATTCTTTTTGTATACGAGAGCTGTTAGGACCCTGTTTGAACTCAAATTTGCAAAATCATCCGATGCAACCCTGGGGTGATGTGTCAGGCCTATCCCTTTTCTTCTACCCGTTCTTTTCAGCTCTGCCCTCCATTGCCTCCTATTCTCAATTAAAGAACTTGATTTGATCTCTTTGTTTTAAAGATATTTGTGGAGTGGTAGAAAAAGCACAAAGCACTGTTAAATAAAAGGAACTGAGGAACTAGCATTTGTGTAATGTAACATTGGCTAGCTACCTGAAAGTAAAGTTTTGTTATGTTTCCCAAAACATGTGGTTACCATTGTTATTGCAATTGTTTCTACTTTACCTACTGCCAAATCCAGTCAATCAAATCATGAGTTAATAGTGTGACAGGAGAAGTTAAACTGGGATGAGCAATTACATAAGACATGGCCACAGCTGACAAGATGCAGTATCCCTACCTCCTATTAAACTGTGCTACAATCTTTACTTCTCCAATAGTATCTTTGAGCAAGGATTAAAAGCATAATACTGGCAGTAACATGCTTATCATATCTTAAATCTTATCTTAAAAGATGAATGATACACTTCATTAGAATATAGGATTCAAAACATTTATAAGCCTTTTAAGGTTTATTATCAATCTAAATAGCTAATTACGTATTATGAACCATAGTTTTACTACATATATGTGATTATATCCTTAAATTTCAAAATTAAACATAAGTATGACTGCCAAGCAGCAGGTTAGGACGTTTAAAAGTTTCTATTAAAGAAAAAGAGGTACAGTAGTAGTAACAAAACTATAATAAAAAAAAAAAAATATTGATTGGTGATAATACTATAATTAATTGAATGTACAATATCACAGTGCCCTGTGATGGGCTGGCGCCCTGCCCGGGGTTTGTTCCTGCCTTGCGCCCTGTGCTGGCTGGGACTGGCTCCAGCAGACCCCCCCGTGACCCTGTGTTAGGATATAGTGGGTAGGATAATGACTGGCTGACTGACAATATTGCATATTAGTATTATGAATTTGTTATTTAATATATGGTACTGTTCAGATCATATGCATATTTATAATTTGTTTGACTGTACATTGTGTTATTTGGGAATGAACATTGTATTTACAATTCTAGTTTCTCAGTTGTGTACAAAAAACACAAATACTATAGTATTATCTTCTACCATGAATTACTGAATTAAAATATTGTTATCTCTACCTTTGCTTTTGTTTAATAGAAACATAAGAAATCCTAATCTGGTCTTTTGAGTTATTTGATAATACTGCAGGTTCTGTTTTCTCCAAAAAAAAGGTGTTTATATACCATGATAAATATTGCCATCTACCTAGCTAAAGAATTATTCACAAATTAATCAGTGATTACATAAAATGGATGACAAATGCTACAGCCTGCTTATTATGACAGAAGCTGCAGGCAGAGTGGAAGCCGCAGAACACCAACACCAAAAATATATTAAATCTATAGTGGTTTAGCACTACTATAGAGAATGAATGCAAAATAGTTTAGGGAGTTTTACCTAAAGAATATTTGGCTGTTGTGTAGGAATACATTAATTGAAAGGAAAACAATTTCAGTATTGTCTGATACCATGAGCTGAAAATCCCTGCCCTAAAATGACCCAATCTATATATGGAACACATTAAATGTCTGCTTTTTATAAATTTGAATACATAATTATTATTTAGAAAAACACTTTAGTTAATGAAGATATTACCATTTATATTGTTTAGATAATAACCATTTATACAGGATCTTACAGAAGGTGTAAGATAAAAATCAACATATATTGTGTGCATTAAGGGAAAACCTGGCCTCTATTAGAATATTTAAATATGTATTGTACTTATTAAAAACTATAAAGAAAAAATCCATATTTATTTAAATACAGTACAGTATATACAGAACATTTTTAATTAATAGGACTTAGTTTTATTTTAGGGCGGCATGGTGGCTCAGTGGGTATCGCTGCTGCCTCGCAGTTAAGACACCCGGGTTCATTTCCCGGGTCCTCCCTGCATGGAGTTTGCATGTTCTCCCCGTGTCTACATGGGTTCCCTCCCATAGTCCAAAGACATGCAGGTTAGGTGCATTGGCAATCCTAAATTGTCCCTAGTGTGTGCTTGGTGTGTGTGTGTGCATGCCCTGCGGTGGACTGGCACCCTGCCTGGGGTTTGTTTCCTGCCTTGTGCCCTGTGATGGCTTGGATTGGCTCCAGCAGACCCCCGTGACCCTGTGTTAAAATATAGCGGGTTGGATAATGGATGGATAGTTTGATTTTATGAGTTATTCTCAAATGGAATCTTAGTGAAACTGTAAAAAGACAATAACTCTAAACAAGCAAAACTACACTTATCATCCCCACCTCACCCTGTTCCACCTCTTGGGCTTCAATGTCACTACAAACAGCGGTTTACTCTAAAATATGAGCCATAAGGAGCCCAATAGAATGCAAATATGAAAATGATTACATTACTTAAAACAGCAAGGTGTATAGCTGTAGATTTACAGAGCTTTGCTATTACAGATTTGGTTTCCTTCTCATAATCAGCAAGTATATTTAAACTGTTTTCAGCCATACTGTACATAACATGCATTTTTAAAAGAATAGCAGCAAAATATCTGGCAAAAATCATGGAAACAATAGCACATTTGTTGAAGACTCAAGTAACCCCTCTTATGGATTAATTTTATCTCAAATGCAATGCACCCTGCAGTGCTCACTTTAAATAAGCACAGCAATTTCTGAACCAACAGAAATTATTTAATATCCTGCAGTATTAAAGGTGAACTTGTTGAAACTAATAAACATGCTCTCAACATTATGACATAAATCAATGAATAAATCCATCTGTATGTAACCTAGTTTAGTTTTTCTATGATGCTTTAGGCAGCATTAGTCAGGATGACCTGGTTTTTAAGTTAATAATTGCCATGTATTTCATTCAGACAAAAAAAACATATATAGACATTACTGCATTTTTATTGGAATATTTCTACTGTTTACATAGTATTTAATTAATGTCAAAACAACACAGATGAAGCTTTAAGAAAATAAAAAATACCTAAAACTATATATTATTTCTATATTACTTCAAAAATGACAATGTTTCAGTTACACAGTATATAATTTCACAGTTCAAGTACTGCATTTCCAGACTCTACATGAATAAAGCATGTTTCTAAAAGGAATTGAAAACCAGAAGGAAAACAGACCAATTATTATCTTCACAGTTTACTTGGAATTGTCAGTGCATTCATTGTTTGAAATAATTAACCTCTCCATTACTTGCAAAATGAGCGTCATTTCTAATTCAGTTTGTTACATTTTCCTCCACGGTTTAAAAAACAGAGAACTAGTAGAATTGAGCATTCAGAAATAAAGTGAATAAATTCAACATTTTAAGAAATCAGAGTACCAAATCACACATGGCACTTAACAACAAACATACCATGGACTGGGTGACAGAACACAGGCAAGCTCTTTGCATCTCCATTGGAAGGAATGCAAAATTTCTTCCAGACCAGCACTTCAAGAAATATTTTGCAACCCACCTAAACAGAAAAATAATTTGGTTTACAATGTATTAAATACAAAACAAAGATAGACCGTCTATATTTGAAACCACCTAAACTCATATTTAAAGTGGTTGATTATAGAATAAGACTGCTAAAGATTTTACTGACCCCAAAAGAGAACTAAAGAAGTTCATATTATTTAAAGAATTGCAATAGTGGTGACTTGTGAATAATTATGATAATTTATTTCTCATTCATTATGAAGTTATTACTCTAGGTAAAAATTTAGTGAATGTTCTGTATCAATAAACAACAAAAACAGCATTCATTTCTATAACACGTTTTCATAAAAAATATGTAGCTCAGTGTTTTGAAGTTAGGAAACATTAAAATTACAAAAGACAAATAAATAAAATAAAACAAACAAAATAAAGTGCATATTTTTTTATATTTGCAAACTACATATTTTTTTATTTGTGACAAAAGAGCATGCCCAGGTCTTTCTCCATACTCTGAATATGTCAAATAAAACTAAAAAAAAATCATCCAAATACTGTATATTTTTATTCTTATTATACAAAGAAAGGATGATCAGAGAGGGATCTTATAGTAAAAAAAAGATAACAATAAAGATTAATTGACATCTTCATTCCTACTTGGTCTTTCCCCAGACTGTCTGAAATGATGTCTTCCTCACTTTCTATCAGATTATCTGAAACGTTTTCTTCTCACAATGAAATTCTCACATTCACATCCTGATTTGACTCTAAACTGCAATAGCAAGGACCGAGGAGTGATATTTAAACCCTGTTCAAAAAATGATTTAAGACCTCCACTTGCAGGGTAGATTTGAGTCCCTAAAAGGTATCAGTAAATGTATTGTTTCAAATGTCAATTATACAAGTAAGTTCAGTTTAAGCACTAACGTTCTGGTCAACACCAGTTACTACATAAAAAGAGCAGAAATTAGTCACATAAATAAAAATAATTTTAAAAAAAGAAAATATTTAGACTTACCAATTAATTGGATTCCTTGGCCTGTTTACACGTGCTGAGCTCATCTATCTGTGGTTTGTACTGTATGTTGTGACTTTATACTGTATGCATGCGTTTGAGTGTTTCATTATACGTCGGCTTTGAGTGGGGCTAAGAATGAAGTTCAGATGAGAAAATATTTTCTCACACAAATATGCAAGGCCAAAGGCAGCAAGCAATGCAAATGATGCAACCTTTTTTTAGACAAATATTTTTTTTTTCTGAAAGAGATGCAGGCCCATACAGTGTACCTTGCAAATACACACTTTATTCTACAAGGCAATTATATATCAAAGTGTAGATTCCTGTTTAAGAAAAGTGTCTGTAAGTGTTGCTTTGTCCTAATTCTTCTTCTTATTATTAGATTAGCTGAACAAAGTATGAAAACCTTGTGATGGCTGGTCTTTTTTGCTTTGCACCCTCCCACACCATAACCTATTGTCTATGGAGGAGGTGCAAAAGCTTTAAATTTGTAAAAAATTTTGATGTCCGGTTTTCAATGGATTTCAGCGTTTTAGGATCCCCCGATACCGAAAACATCAATATCTTGATGATGGGTGTGTGTCTCTGTGTGTGTATGTGTCTGTGTGTCACATTTTCTTGAGGACAGTCTAGAGCTAAAATGGCTGGATGGAAAAATACAAAACTCGAAATTTACACCTATTAGGTAATGATGATGTGCTGATTCACTTTTGAGGCAAATCGTGCAAGTGAAGTGGGCACCCTAGAGGAACCCTCAAATACCGTAATTCTGCAATTAATTATGAATTCTTCTCATCAATTGCTTTCATAATGACCTTTTCTATGATCAGAAAGATCAGCATCAGAGTGGTAAACAATTACTGAAATGATATAGAATAGCTCAAGTAACTTGGTTCCTAAGGCATAAAGCCTACTGATCCATTTTTTTAGTTTTAGTTTAGTTTAAATTTAAGAAATATTAAAGTTCTTATCAGTGGAATGTAAAGTTGCTATTTGATGCATTGTTAAAAAAAAAAAAGAGGTAAGATAAAAGATTTTACATTTTGTTGAAAAACTGTACATTTTGTAAGTAAAATAATCCCTAACAAATATGAAAATGACTTTGGAAAATCCACACAAACACTGGTAATATATGTAATGCGCACACTTTTGAAATGTGATCTTTTACTGTTTCAACACCTACTCAAATGATACAAATCACTGGTGTAGGAACCCACACCTGTCCACTTCATAATGCCAAAATCTGGTAAAGTGAGGGAAGAAATGAATAGGGAGAAAGTAGATATATGTAGAAAACAGAAGGAAACATGTAAGGATCTAAAAAGTAGCCATGGAAGAAAGAAGATTTTCTGTCAGTGGAACAATAAAGACTTTGTTGAGGTGAGTGTGTATAGGGCTGAAATACATTTTTGAAGCTTTAAAGATAATTGGCAATAAATAATTAAGATATTAAGTCACAGTAAAAGAAAAACAAAATAGTACTGATGAAAGAAACATTTTTTTGGAACATGCTGTTATTAGTCACATTTGGCGTAGCTTGGCAGAGTATACTGTACTGCATGAAAACATGAATGGATTTATTATATTTAAAAGTTAGGTATTTTTAACATTCAGATTATTATTTTAAAACTGTTGTGTCTTTATTTCTCTTCAGACATCTGCATCAAGTATCTCTTTTGTAAGCAGTACTGCTTATGACATCAAAACTGTATAATATAGTGCAGTGCCAGAACAGAAGTAGAAACAAAAATAATAACAGGCAGCATAATTTTAACAAACAAAATAACATTTTGTTTGCTTAAAATCAAAGCAGAACATTCAGATAACATACTGCACTTAGGCATTCACCTATTTATTGCCTTGCCTCTGTAATTTTGTAGATTCTCTGCAGTTTCTCTCCAGGAATGAACTCATATTTGTGTTAACAGTCCACACAGTATGTTATGCTGATTGACAACAGCTGCTATACAGGCAAGCTAAAGCCTGTCATCTCAGCCCATCAAAGATTATTAAAACTAGTTATTAAATAGATATACTCAAGCCATATTCTATTTGATGAAATTACTCAGTGCAAAAACCTCAAAAGAAAAACAAAAAGACAGCAAACACAGTGAGCCTTGAGAAAAAAATCACTTCTCTGCATCATGTCTCAAAAGCTCTTGTGTGATAACAGAAACAATGGACATTTAATACTAAAAAAAAGTAAAGTTTAACCCACCTGAGGCACAAATTATACAAACATTCAAGGTTAAACAAATGGGAGATGGAAAGGCACTCTAAAACAGACTGTTGTGTACCAGGAATTGGCTGAAAAAGGCAAACATACAAGAATTACAGTGTAAATAAGTTACTCTTTTTTCATAACATTGTACTTGCAGTGATTCACATTAAATTAGTTCCTTCCTAGTATATGCAAATTATAATACTTTCATTTAAATAAACACAGAATAATAAAACAGGAAAAACAGAAAGAAGAATACAACACTAGTAAGCTTCACTCACTAGTAAGATGCAACAAGTCTCACTAAAAAAAACTCACAGGCTTCTCAAGCAGTGTATTTTTTGTTATTGTTTACAGCAAGAAACACACTGAACTAATCCTCAGGAAACGAGTATACTCCTGTGAGTACCATCAACTAGTTTCCAACTGTTCCAAAAGTGATTCCTTATTTACTCTAGGAAAAGTAATCATGTGGATGCCCTAAGTACAGGACAGGACGAGATGGGACAAAGAGTCATAGCCTCAGGTGCACAGACCCTGGAGACTCAAACTGGTAGTAACAGAGTGTAATGAACACCTAAAACACAGAGCTCTGCTGGCAAGTTTAGATCTTATATTGACAATAATTTTAACACTGACTTGGAAGCCTGAGTCTATGAGGACCCTGATCAAGATCTCAGTAACGAACTGTTGCAAAGACTTGTGATTGAGTACTGATTGATGCCTGTTACAGCAGCAACCTTAGTACCTGTTGGTAACAACCAACTACTGGAGAAGCCACCAATATTAAAGAAAGTCCATCTAAGGAAAGATCAAGCATCAGACTAAATATGAGTAACTTATTGTAATATGGCGTGAAATAAATTCCTACAAACCATTATGATTCAGCATGGAAAAATGTGACATCTGCAGGGAGGGGTGGGAATTGCAAGAATAAATTATAATAATAACACTATGACACACTATTAATCCAATACTTAGGTTATGATACAATACTGTGGTAATATTTTATGCTTTAAAATGTCATTAAGTTCTAGAATATACTGAAATATATTAATATATTTTTATTTGACTGAAGGTAAAGTTCAAATAATTTCAACTGTTAGCTTTAAGCAAACAATTTTCTAACTGTAAAAACTGATTTCACATTTCTCAGCCATCACCAAAGAAAGACGGGAATATTGTTGTGGTATACACTGTAGCACACACACACTGACACAATTTATACGTTCAGCTTTAGGGGAATTCTTGTGTAACCTTTTATACATAAGCAAAACACTATTCAGTTCTCAATTATTGATATATGGTTCATTTTAATTAACCATCGGGATTTCCTGTAGTGCTTTGCATTCCCAAACAAAGCATTGGTGGTATCCTGCTCTGCAGACAAATGTGTTTTTCTCCGACTGCATCAGTTTGCACACAATAAATTCGAGGTTCGGTATAAATTTGCCTTCAAGCCCTCCCATTTGTTGAAGTTGGAAAGACTGGCTAGGTTAATAGTGTGCTTCAGTACACGATTTTAATATGACAATGCTTACAAATTTCATGATTCATAAGATTTTTCTTTGCTATAACAATGCAAAAACCAAAATCACCCCAAACCTCTAACGTAAACATGGCTGCAGAATTTGGTACTATAGTCTCTGCAGTTATGACAACATGTGGGGTACACTGTATGTCGGAGTGAATTTTTTATAAGATTCCTGCACCCAATGCAAATATGCCTGCCAGTTTAACTTGGTTTCAGAGTATTGATCACATATTAGGCAAAAGAATTATTGTATTAATTTATTCTATTTTTTTCCCCATCTCAATCATAAAAAACAGTCTGACTTTGAATTGGAGATGTAACTTTAAGTAACTGCTAAGTCTTTAGGAAGCCTAATTCTGTAGCTTTAACTCTAACCACACATACATGTGGACAAATACAGGGTGCAGCAGAAATAACTCTCCCACATTTCGAAAAATCACTGTGGGGTCCCCAAAGCAGGTAGAGGGGTGTGGTCCATTCCATTAGGTATGGTACATAATAAAGTTTTCAGTCGTCACAATGCCGTGGTCAGGTGAGCATCGAGGCTTTGTAGTGGAGGCTTTTTTCAAAAATGGCGAATCAGTAGCTGCCACGCAGAGAGTGTTTCGCACACAGTTCGGTTTACATGCTAATGAAAGTGTTCCAGACCGAAAAATGATTTTGCTGTGGGTTCAAAGAGTAAGAGTAAGGTTTTCAAACATCGTCCTCGGTACTTGGACCAACTAAAGGAGGCTATTCAAGAAGAAATTAAAGGAATTTCGCCCGACATGTTAGTAAGAGTGATGAAAAACTTCCAAGAACGGCTCCAAATGTTCATCAGCCATCAAGGCCACCATTTGGACGATTTTATTTTTAAAACTTAAAATAAAAAAAAACTTTTTATATCTAGATTTGCAAAATAAAACGTTTTTGGTGATACCTCATAGCATTTTTCTTCAATCCCCCTTTGAAATGTGGAGTTATTTCTGCCGCACCATGTAGTACAACATGAGTGCGAAACAATGGACCAACTCTTTATCCTTTTATGGATATTTCAGATGACATGCGAGTCTGACAAACCCTTTTATGCTTATTTTGTGGACTTTAGGAAAATCTGTGACTGAGTAAGAGAGCTTAAGAGAAAAATTAAAAAGTAAAGGAATGAGGGGACAACTTTGTCTGGCATCTTTATATAGTCAAAAAAGTTGAGAAATATTTGAATTTCTGAGAAGGGCGGAAGAAGGAGAAGAGTAAAGAGTTGTAGCCATATTTACAAACTATCGTCTGAATCCAATCTTCTCCAAGACCTGTCACTGAAAAGACCAATTCATCCAAAGGCCTTCTTTGCATTGAGTAAGAAGAGAGCAGCAGGGCGTGATATAGCTGGAGCAGCATCCATAATACGTAGGCGGCAGATATTATCTGAAGTCTGATGAGATTTAATAAATCTGACTGGGGTGAATTGATTTATGAACCATGATCTGCAGGCCACATGTAATTGCCTTAACCAGCAATTTAATGTCCCGAATCCATTAGTGTTAGAGAATGATAGTTAGAACACTCGGAATGTTCCTTGCCTGGTTAAAGAAGAAATATAACTGCAGCTTGTTTAATGATGAAGTTTAATTTAGTGATTTTTTTTTTTTATTTCTTCCAATCAGTATTTATTAACTCTTTGTAACACTGAATTCTGCGATACTTCGTTTTAGGAGTTAACATTCTGGGCACCCAACAGGCACAGGTTTTTGTCATAGTTAAAAGGCATATGGCTGTCCAGTGTTAAAAATTTGATGGCAGCAAAATACTTGAAATGTGGTTTTCAGAATTCATGTTGACACTGTTCTGAAACAAGAAAAATACACTATAACCTACAGATGATAGAAACTTGTAATGTATATATTTCAAAGTATACAAGCTAGTCTTTGGTTTTTTTACAGCAACAACCAGAGAGACATGTTGATGACTGATTACTTACTGATTATTCTCCATCGGAGACAGTTACATGAAGCCAAAAAGAGAGTCCTATACAGGCTTGCTGTGTTTGCACTCGTTATACAGTAAAGCAGTTGACATTTCATTTCTGTGTCTCCAGTTAAAGGAGTACTTAAGGTAGACTGGGTATGTAATAAGAATAAGAGTAAGAATAAGAGTACCTGTAGTCATTTCCATTGGAAATATTACTAGGCATAGCTCGCTCAAAGGAGGTGAAAAGTCAAACTCAGGGCCCCCTTCAGTGGGGTAATTGGGGCTGGGGGGTTGATAATCATAATAAAGGTACATATTCTAATGCATAGGAAGCAAACCTGGATGAGAACTAGTCATCCAAAACTAGAACATTTTACACCATTGACAATTTTCACGATTAAAAATGTCAGAGAAAGTTAACTTCAAATAGTATTATTATGTTCTACATACAGCATCATAACTACACTTATTTAAAAAAAAAAAGCAAAGTAGTACCTTCTGGAAAAAACGGCAGTAGTCTCTCTTTAAATATAATACTGCTACTTCTTTCAGACCATCTAAACCAAACATGTCTGCGACACTCAGCACCTGGCTGGGAAAGGAAAAAAAAACAAATATGTGGTAATTCTATACTGTAAATCTAATTAATAGAATACTTTTCTATAAACATAGTTTATAAAAACCTTACCTGCCATGTCACCTTAAAATATAAACATGGATGATGCAAATAATAAAAAAAATGACAACTTAATTTTTAAGTGTTACTCTCATAGACTGAATTTAAGTATCATCATAAAGGTTGAAGGTTATGGCACTGAAAACTGATTGAAGCCCATGTATTCTGAGGCTATTTTGAAGGCTACTCTTGTTTTTCCTATCCTCACTTTTACATCCCCATCTGTCCCACCAATCTTGTAAATATTCCTAAAGTATTTTAAAAAGTCTTGTCTGCTAAAAGTACCCCTTCTAGCACAGTGGACCTCACTAAAGGTATGTACCTATAGGATTTTTGTGTTTTCTTTGAAGATCTGTAGTTCCACCTGGCTAGATTTTTTACTTAATTCAGAGGTGTTGTCGTGTGTTTGTAACTGGTGTATATGACAGAAGTGCCATCTCATCCACATAATCAAAATCATCTAGTCAACTGTATACATTTAAATTCAATTCTGCCTCTTTTACCCTTTGTAATACTTTTCATAACCCACTCTGTGACAAGCAAGAACAAGAACATTAACAACAAGCAACCCTGTTTTATACTTGCCTCTAGCTCTAATTTCTGTTACTTTTCCATTTGCTACTAAAGACTTTCTCATAATCCACAATATTTAGAAAGGGTTGAGAGTTCCATTTGATTGTTCAATAATTATTCTCAGTGTGTCTACCTGATCAGTACATGGTCACTTCCCCATGAAGCAGGCTTATTTCTCTCTTAGTTTATAATCTATTGGTCCCTTCACTTTTTCTACAATTACTTTGTTAACAACTTTGCCTGCCGTCCTCAGTGAAACCTCTATAACTGGAACACCTCCTTAGCGAAGAAGGCACAACAGCGTCTCCACTTCCTTCAGTGGCTGAAGAAGGCAAGACTACCTCCCCACATTCTCATCACATTCTATAAGGGCATCATGAAATTCATTCTGACCAGCTACATGACTGTCTTGTTTAGGAACTGCAGTGTCTCTAACCATACAGTCCTACAAAGGATAGTGCACACAGCAGAAAAGAATGTTGGAACCTCTCTGTCCTCCATTAAAGACATGTTTATAAAGTGTTTCCTTTAGCTAATCTTTTAGCATTGTGAGGGAAAGCTACCATCCCTCCCACAGTCTCTTTATGCCATTTCCATCTGACAGAAGATACTGTAGCATCCAAACCAGTTCTTCCAGGTTCTGCAACAGCTACTACTCCTTGGCTGTCTGAACTCTGTGCTGTGGTCCTACCCTCAGGTCTGCTCCAAATAGCTTATTTATTTGCAGTACATTTATTACACTTGTTACTATTGCTTTCTATTAGTTTAGTTGTTTAGTTGTCTATTAGTTGTTTTTGTTAATTATTACTATTTATTTCAAATTATTACTATCAATTCACTTACCTATTTTTTTTTAATCTATTTTTAGTACAGTATAGTTATTTACCTGTCTTGCACTTGTTCTGTGTTTATGTATATGTTGCACAATCGTCCTTAGAAAATATTTTTTGCCACTGTATGTTGCAATATTTTGTATGGATGGTACAACAACAACAAAGTAACTTGACTTATTTGTTTGAGGTCTATTTAGCAATTCTTCTAAATATTAGACCCAACAGTTGAGTTGTTCTGTTTCTTACAGTAGTTTACCATATTTATCTCTAAAACATGTCTCTTCTTCTTGTGATATTATTCAGTTGCTTTATATTTCTGTTTCTTGGGGCCTCTTCTTCTTTGTGTGAAAATCCATTTATGTAATTACTTTTATCTACTTCGGTATTTTTCTTTACTTTTATTAGCCACACAGTATTCTTCTTGCAACTTTACTTTTGTTGATCTTGCTCTGCTCTTATAATAACCGTCACTATTTTTCTCCTTTCTTTTATAATTCTACCAGTAACAGTGCACTGCACAATAGTGTGCAGTGAATACACTTGACTTGAGCATTCACAGTTTTCATACTCTTTCTCTGTACGTTTAGTATTCATTTTCTCAGAGGTTGATGCGCTTGCTGCTTCCTGAGCAGCTCTTCTTTTTTCCACCCTAGCGGTCCGCTTCTTCTCTTCTTTCGTTGGCATCTTTTCACTTTAAAAATGATTAAGTCAGTGTTTGTGTTGCAATTACTTAGTACGTTGTCTTTAATTTTTCACTTCATTCTGCCTCAAGAATGATTTAAGATATGAAGAGGAAGGGGAAGTGACGGTAAAGGTGGTAGGGATAAGAACGGCGCATGCACGGCTGCCCTGTTGGCCGCTGCCGAGAGTTGGATCTACAATAAAATGAAATCAAAATAAAAAGGGAAATAACCTTGGAAGTCAATCATCACCCCGAAAGCAGATAGTAGATGTCACGTAGTATATGTTGTAATAGACAGCTGCACAGTCAGGATGTCAGGGACGTGGAAGGACCAGGAGAGCGCCAATACCTCTCCCTGGACATGAGAGGGTGACGCAAAAAATGTTCCAAGAACAACATTTATTTATATAGCACATTTTCATACAAACAGTAGCTCAAAGTGCTTTACATAATAAAGAATAGAAAAACAAAAGAAACAATAAGAAAATAAAATAAGTCAACATTAATTAACATAGAATAAGAGTAAGGTCCAATGGCCAGGGTGGACAGAAAAAACAAAAAAAAACTCCAGGCGGCTGGAGAAAAAAATAAAATCTGTAGGGATTCCAGACCATTAGACTGCCCAGTCCCCTCTGGGTTCTAGGTAACATGGACTGCAGCACTTCCGCCACACCTGGAAGTGCTGCAGGAAGCTTGTCAAGAAGCACCTGGAGTACATCCAGGTACTGGATAAAAGGGGCCGCCTCACTCCATTCCGAAAGCCAGAGTTGGGAGGTAGTGTGACGGGGCATTGCGAGAGAGGAGAGCAGATGGCAGGAAAAGAAGAGTGTAAGCAGAGGACAGTGAGAGTTGTGTGCATTGAGCTGTGTTGGAAGAAGAGAAGAACAATAAATGTGTGTTTTGTCAAAGCTGTCTTGGTGTCTGTTCATGGTCGAGGCCGGTCTTCACAATGTGTACCAAATTTCAGGTCAATAGGTCAAACAATTTGCGAGCTACAGGTGATTTAAAATCCCAGACAGACAAACGAACAGCCACGGTAGCGTATTATATAAGAAGATAAGTTTCACTTAAGATATATTGCTTCTGTTAAGATATATTGCTTCTTTCTTCTCTTTCACTTATTCCTTTAAAAGCTATAAAAATATTTTGCTATCTGGTTAATAGGTTCAATTTTACATATTCATACTCCTGTATGAGATCATTTTGGGATCATTAGTTCTTTATTGAATTTTGATTTTCTTGTTTCCATTGCATTTTAACTGGATTTTCACTACAACATGATGGTTTGATGCTATATCAACACCTCTCTTGACTCAAACATCCTGTATTGCTCTATTGAATTTCTGGAAGTAACACATTTGATCTTTTCGGCTTTCTTTAATGTGACCTAGAGAATTCATTTTATGTATACTTTTAATAGGTCAAAACACACTCCCATCAACAACCAGATCAATTAATGCACACAAATCAACTAACTTTTCTCCATTATCATTCATCTCCACTAAACTATGTTTCCATATCACTTCTTCATAGCTTCTTCATGTGCATTAGTGTATTATGCACACTAATCTTTGCCATAAAATCTCATATGATGTTTAAATCCTTCTTCTTCCAACCATTTCTAATCTTGTGTTATTCATTAGTAAATATTTCTTTTATCTCTCTCTTGCCGTCTTTAGGTGATTCATAGTACTATATGACATTCCAACTGATTCACTGCTATAACATTCTAAAAGCTGCTGTAATAAAACCAGATTCTCTTGCTTCCCATCCAATCAGCACCTTCTGTGCTCATCTCCCCAACATCGATGAAACCTTTTTTGTATAGGGAGCACTCACCTCTTCATGTGCCGAGTACTGTAGTGGTTCCCCTGTGTTCAGTTTATATTGGTCTGACTGTGTCCATCTGGTCTTGCACAGCCATAACAATGGGAGTCTGTAAAGTCTCATCTCTATTGCCACCTAAGCCACCATCCCATTCTCAAATATTGTCCTTTTGTGCCACATTGTCTATCGTTTACATTTTTCTGGTTGATAGAAAGACATCTGCATTGCAGATTTCTCTCAACTTTCGCAGCACCACTTTTAATAAATCTTTCCAATAAAAAATCCCTCTTCTCCTAGGACTTCTGCTGGTTGAGTTTTACTCAGTGTTTCTGTAGTTGTCGAATTTTTTTTTTTTTTTTTTTAAACAGGTCCTTGGCATGTATATGAATATACAACACCATTTCTTAATTTAAACCAGAATAAATTAATCATTTTATTGTGACTCTTGTGACAATTCAGAACTAACAAATAATCGGAAAGGCATAAGAAAATAATGTACAGTAATCCCTCGCTATATTGCACTTTGATTTTCGTGGCTTTACTCTATCGTGGATTTTATATGTAAGCATATCTAAATATATAACGTGGATTTTTCGCTGCTTTGCGGGTTCAGCAGACAATGGGTCTTTTTACTTCTGGTACATGCTTCCTCAGTTGGTTTGCCCAGTTGACTTCATACAAGGGACGCTATTGGTGGATGGCTGAGAAGCTAACCAATCACACCATGCAGTTAAGTTTCTGTGTGCTGACTGGCTCAGCGACGGAGTGCCAAATTCGATTCCGCGGCGTTAACCAGGAAGTCTCGTCTCGTTCATTCAGCATCAATGTGTTTCGCTGTGTAAAGAGTTAACTTTTGTGCTCTTTTGTGTTTATCTTTGTGCGTAGTCAAGCCCTTTGTTATGGCTCCAAAATGATCTGCTCCTGCTACTGCTTCAGAGGCCATGCCCAAGCGCCAACGGAAGATGCTAACTACTGCCGAAAAGGTAAAAGTTTTGGATATGTTGAAGGAAGGGAAAAGCTACACCGCTGTAGGACGCCATTACAGCATCAATGAGTCCACGATTCTTTTTATTTAAAAAGGAGGAAAAGAATATAAGATCTACGGCCGCAGTGTCCTTTTAACCAGGGTGCAAAACGAGTTGTAAGTGGACGTAATAAGGCAGTAGTCCAGATGGAATCGGCTTTAGGGATTTGGATTAAAGACTACCGGAAGAAGAACAACGGCGATGCTACACAGTCACCTGAAGAGGCTCCTTTAGAAGGGCTGTAACGCTCTCCTTTGTTGTGCAGTAAAATTAAACTCATCGTTATCGGACAAGCCGTTGTGTCATTGTTGGTAACCATAATTAATTTTCTACTTACAGTACTTAATACATGTACATACAGTGGTGTGAAAAACTATTTGCCCCCTTCCTGATTTCTTATTCTTTTGCATGTTTGTCACACAAAATGTTCCTGATCATCAAACACATTTAACCATTTGTCAAATATAACACAAGTAAACACAAAATGCAGTTTTTAAATGATGGTTTTTATTATTTAGGGAGAAAAAAAAAATCCAAACCTACATGGCCCTGTGTGAAAAAGTAATTGCCCCCTGAACCTAATAACTGGTTGGGCCACCCTTAGCAGCAATAACTGCAATCAAGCGTTTGCGATAACTTGCAATGAGTCTTTTACAGCACTCTGGAGGAATTTTGGCCCACTCATCTTTGCAGAATTGTTGTAATTCAGCTTTATTTGAGGGTTTTCTAGCATGAACCGCCTTTTTAAGGTCATGCCATAGCATCTCAATTGGATTCAGGTCAGGACTTTGACTAGGCCACTCCAAAGTCTTCATTTTGTTTTTCTTCAGCCATTCAGGGGTGGATTTGCTGGTGTGTTTTGGGTCATTGTCCTGTTGCAGCACCCAAGATCGCTTCAGCTTGAGTTGACGAACAGATGGCCGGACATTCTCCTTCAGGATTTTTTGGTAGACAGTAGAATTCATGGTTCCATCTATCACAGCAAGCCTTCCAGGTCCTGAAGCAGCAAAACAACCCCAGACCATCACACTACCACCACCATATTTTACTGTTGGTATGATGTTCTTTTTCTGAAATGCTGTGTTCCATTTACGCCAGATGTAACAGGATATTTGCCTTCCAAAAAGTTCAACTTTTGTCTCATCAGTCCACAAGGTATTTTCCCAAAAGTCTTGGCAATCATTGAGATGTTTCTTAGCAAAATTGAGACGAGCCCTAATGTTCTTTTGCTTAACAGTGGTTTGCGTCTTGGAAATCTGCCATGCGGGCCGTTTTTGCCCAGTCTCTTTCTTATGGTGGAGTCGTGAACACTGACCTTAATTGAGGCAAGTGAGGCCTGCAGTTCTTTAGACGTTGTCCTGGGGTCTTTTGTGACCTCTCGGATGAGTCGTCTCTTGGGGTAATTTTGGTCGGTCGGCCACTCCTGGGAAGGTTCACCACTGTTCCATGTTTTTGCCATTTGTGGATAATGGCTCTCACTGTGGTTCGCTGGAGTCCCAAAGCTTTAGAAATGGCTTTATAACCTTAACCAGACTGATAGATCTCAGTTACTTCTGTTCTCATTTGTTCCTGAATTTCTTTGGATCTTGGCATGATGTCTAGCTTTTGAGGTGCTTTTGGTCTACTTCTCTGTGTCAGGCAGCTCCTATTTAAGTGATTTCTTGATTCAAACAAGTGTGGCAGTAATCAGGCCTGGAGGTGGCTACGGAAATTGAACTCAGGTGTGATACACCACCGTTAGGTTATTTTTAACAAGGGGCAATTACTTTTTCACACAGGGCCATGTAGGTTTGGATTTTTTTTTCTCCCTAAATAATAAAAACCATCATTTAAAAACTGCATTTTGTGTTTACTTGTGTTATATTTGACTAATGGTTAAATGTGTTTGATGATCAGAAACATTTTGTGTGACAAACATGCAAAAGAATAAGAAATCAGGAAGGGGGCAAATAGTTTTTCACACCACTGTATGTTTAGTGTCACTGTACACACATTTACTGCATACAATTTATCTTGCATTGTACGTATTTATCGCTGGTGGCCTGTCTATCATAATGTCTGTAACATATGTGATATCGGAGATGCTCGGTATCTTTACAATAATATTTAGGTTTTATTGTATATAAACAGTGTGTTTACATACATAACTTCAATGAATCTTACCTAATATCTAAGAGAATACAAAGGGTTTACGCTGTATAACTGTGTGGGGAATATTTATAAACAGTGTGGGAGAGTTTATAAGGGCTTAAAATATATAAAAATAACCATACAAACATATGGTTTCACCTATCGCGGGGGGTTCTGGAACACAACCCCCGTGATCGAGGAGAGATTACTGTATCAAATATCATTAAAACTGTGTGTTTTCACAATGCAAAATATCCTAGAAACAACAAAAAGTCAGGAATCATTTCTGCCACATAAAATCAATCAAATCTACATGTATTACAGAATCCAAAAAGGTTAAAAAACATTCTGCTGGATAAATATGAAGTGCAGTGATCCCTCGCTATATCACACTTCGACTTTCGCGGCTTTACTCTATCGCGATTTTTTTCTCATACACGCTTACGTCACTACGCATGCGCTTTCTGAGAACTTTTATCTAAGCCCTACGATGGCTCCTAAACGTGCTGCTTTTTCTAAGCCATCTGACAATAAAACTAAGCGCCGGAGGAAGATGCTTACTATCCAGGAGAAGGTGAAACTCTTGGATATGATTAAAGATGGCAATACCCTACAAAAGCCTTCTCACGCATATGAAAAGACAGCGCCAGCAACTGCCTATCAAGATGTTCTTCAGCTGCGCACCCAGACACCCACTGCCTACTCCTAGTACTCCTTCAGCGGAAGAAGACAACAACGCACCTGCTGAAGATACTGCACCACTTCTGAAGACTCTCCTACTGAGGTCGTGCCTTCATAGGTTAGTGGTTGTGTGCAATTAAATGTACAGTACAATAATCTACTATATAAAAGCGTTCGTGATAGTCCTTCCGTCCCATGAGTGCAAAGCGTAGCGGTATTCCGCTTATTACAGACTTACTACTTACGGCTTGAGGTACGAAGCAACGCGATGTGAACAGAGTTCTGGTGCTCTCATCGTTCCCTTGCTTTTGTGCGCCATGCGCTGGAAAAATAGACAAAATTATGTCTCTGGAAATAATTAATGTTGATGGAGTACAAATGCCTCACCGCGTAGTAAATATCAGGGGAGATGGTGCTTGCTTATTCTCATCTATGAAACTCCGTCTTTAGCGGTACAGATTCGGGCTGACATTGTACGACTTTGGACAGGCACTTGAGGGGATAAAAAAACTTAGGTTTTCGGGAGATGTTATGAATGGGCACTTTGATATTCTCATTCCCTACACTTACATGCCTGATGTACACATGGAGCGCACAAAAATTGAGGATAAAAGTCGGTCGCCTTAAAAGGCGAGTGCACCTAGTAATATGATATTTGTAACGTCTAATATGTCTTGTTTTCTCTTATTTTGTCTAATATATTGGGTAATACGAGTGTAATGGTGACTAAAGGGTGTTATTTAATGTCTAGAGGGCTCTAATAATGTTAAAACACGTATTTAGAAGGTCGTAAACAGGTTTTCTATACTCTAACTGCGAAAATATTCGATTTATAAATAAAGAATCCTACTTCGCGAAAATTCATTTATCACGGTAGAGTCTGGAACGGATTAACCGTGATAAACGAGGGTTCACTGTAACTAATATTGGCATACTGTATACTAGGCTCTTCACCAGACCTTATTTATTGTAGATATATGGATTAATGCACGCAAGCAGGAGGATTCCATAAAAGGCAGGGACAATTATCAGCAGTGATAAAAGCAAGAAGCAGCTCTCACTGGCAAGAGGAACATGATGCAGGGACACCTGCACAATAGGGAGGAGGCGATAGATGGGACAGAAGCAAATAATACTTCTTCAAGATGATAGAGGGGAGGAGACCCAGCATTCTACAAAGATACCTGTGTTGGTTAAAGCTACACCAAGGGAGGAAAAGTCAATCAATGACAGAAAGAAGTGAGGGCACATCAGCCAAGGATTGATGTTGTCATGACCTCTAACTGTTCATGCAAGACTTAGCCTATTAATGGCAATAAAAGAATCTTAGGGAGCCATGCTGGAGTTCCTCTAGTGGCTTCTGGTGCATCCCTGCACTCCTAAACAAAAGTAAAGTTTCTCCTGAACTGGAGATAAAGACATCTTCCAACATGGAGTTTAAAACCTAGAAAAAGCCTAGAAAAGGTTAGATACCAGAGGTGAGCTATGGACGAACGCTTGCCTGGCAGTAAAAAGAAGGGCTAGGATTGAAAAAATTTCAAAATGGATGTGTGGTAATTGAGCTGGCCAATTGGAGAAGCCACTCTACCTCTCAATCATGGATTCAAAATAGATGTAGGCAGGCACAAATAAACTGCAGGGTTATTGCATTACTTCTGCTTGAGGCCTTCCATTTGTCAAATTCACCTTGGTTATTTTCTTTAATGAAAAGACTATGTTTAGAATATTTGTCCCTCTTGGCATATACTGTATCTGGGTTCACCGGATGATATAAGATTGCCCACTCGGTCACCACATAAAATTCAGACACAGATTAATAATAAAACCTTTACTTTAGTGATACCACAGAAAATCACCAAACATAAGATTTTATAATACAATATAACTAATTGTACTGTACAAAAATATACAATCAAGTATATTAACTTACATAATGTGGAGATAAGTACTACTAAACCAAACTGGACCAAAAAAATAGGCCAAGAGCCTGTAATAAGACAAATGCGATGCAACTTATAAGATAGGTACATTTTTTACTAAGTTATCATTGTACACGTTTCCACAAACATACTCATAAAGACACCATACTAAAATCAACCTTTCCCAATATTTTGAACATTACAGAATCAGAATGTGAACGTAACTCGATAGCAAATTTTGACTCAATCACCAAACTTCTATTTTAATGGAAGCAAAATAACAAAAATGTGAATAATCAAAAAAAGAATGAGTATCAAACAAGAGTTATGAAAAAAGGAATTAAAAAAGTCATTATAAAAGCATTGAGCAACCTGAATATTGTCTTTGTATTAATAAAATTTTAAAATATAAAGTCTGCAATTTCTATTTGATTAGGCATATCCTAACTTGGAACACCACCTGAATATTTGTTTATTTATGCCTCAAAATAGGAAGCTTGCCTTAAATAATATTTCATTTTAAATAATTTGCTGTTGAATGAAATATTGTTATACGCACCACACATCTGCTCCTTTAGGAAGGTCAACAATAGCTCCATAAATGAAATGCAGCATGACATCCATTTCTGTTTGACCAATTCTGAAAAACAACATAACATACATCATACATCGAGAGGTAAATCAATCAATAAAAATGCACTGTATTGTGGGAAAGTGCCTTTCCTGTTTACCTGTTATGCAGATTTTTATGTAAGTATAAACAGTATTTTAGCAAACATACGTGCATTTTGTACATTCTGATAATATGAATGGATCAAAGATATGTGGATTATGCAATTATTTTCTTTTTCCCCCAAGGGCATTTTTCACATCATTTGCCAATGTCCAGAGTCTGTCACCATTTGGTCTTGGTTAACGTGAATCTTTGTTATGTCTTTTTTCCATGTAAAAATGATTAAAAAATGTTTCTCGGCTAACACTACAACCTACATGGCATAAGTAGCATATAAAAAAAATATTTTTGGGAGGAGTATTCCTTTAACATATAATTAAAAGTCGTAACTTTAATGGGTATAAATAAAATAATGCATTAAAAGAGTTTTCAGCTCAGAGAATCCATCATACATTGTGTAAAAATATGATACTATACTCACACTGCCCTCTAAATTAGTCACCAAACAAGAATGGTACTTGTCAGAAAGGCAACACTGATTCCAGCTGTCACTCTCACACATTTGAAAGAAACATTAAGATGAGTTGAAAATTCTTGTAGTCTAACAAGACTAAAGAGGATCTTTTTGGCTTGAAAACTAAGCACTATGCACATCAGCCAGGTAAAACCATACCCACTGTTAAATTGTGATGGTGGCAGCACTATGTTGGGAGAATGCTTTTCAATAGCAGCGACTGGCAATCTGATCAGAATTGATAGGAAAATGAATACAGCATTATGATAACAGGTCCATGGTGCAGGGTGACTTTTTAATAAACTAAACTAGTGTGTTTTGCTCACTAGCACCCTCTCCCCACCACCGCCTGGCCTGTGCTACGCGCCAGCCACTTTGTGTCTCGGCTGCTCGCACTGTGAAGAGGGGGGCTAAACACACTCCAAGGAGATGCGGTCGCTCCTCAGACACCCCCTCTTAAACGGTGATACAATGAGAAACACATACAGTTTGCTTTACTCCAGATAACTCCTCTGTAATGCTAGTGAGGGTAGCGGGAGTCAA
Organism: Polypterus senegalus; assembly: GCF_016835505.1. Lineage (NCBI taxonomy): Eukaryota > Metazoa > Chordata > Cladistia > Polypteriformes > Polypteridae > Polypterus > Polypterus senegalus. The sequence continues at coordinate 72,169,508 of NC_053167.1, forward strand.
GGAAGTGGATGCTTGGCTACGCCCCGTGGATCACCATGGGATAGGTGGCAGGGATATGAGTGGATCAGAAGATGGTCTGCCCCTTTTGGTTGATGTCTCTTCAAGCTAGGAGGTCCAACTAGGAAAAGCTGGAGTGACATCTGTTTTAAATGGAAGCACTGGGGACTGAGATTTTTAAAGAGAAGAATCCTGTTGTGTTTTAACCTTGTTTTAAGGATATTTATTTATTGACTTTTACCCTCCAGATTTGCACTGAGATTTTTATGGATTACTTATTAATGGGATTAATCATTTGATGCACTGCACTTTTGGACACTTGGTTTGTTTTAATAAAAGCACTGGATCACTTTCACACCTACCCCTTCCTGCTGCATATGTGTCCTCATTTGCTAAGCTCATCCCTCAGGTACGTTATCGGCAGTGGCGGGTTCAAAAGGCTCCCGGAAGGATCCGGTAACATGGAGCCGACCGCACTGTCACAAGCACAATTAATAGAGACCCTGGAGGAATACTTTCTCTCCTCTGCCCAAAGGCTTAAAATGGGAAGTAAGTAAGTATCAACAGGACAACGACCCAAAGCAATCTGCCAGTGCAAAAATGGACGAGTTAAAAATGAAGAAAACTGATGTCCTTGAGTAGTCCATACAGAATCCTGACCTTTAACCTGATCGAAAATCTGTGGCGAGACTTAAAAATTACTGTCCACGACTGCTCCCCATCTAATCTGGCACAGCTTGAGAAATCTTGCAAGGCAACTTTCCTAAAATTGCATTAATTTGCCAGGCTGGTAGCTATGTGACAAATGTTGGAATTTGCCAAGAAATTGACATCCTCTAAGTCTCTGTAAACTGTTATGAGCCAGAGCAACAATGGGTACTTATTTATTATTATTACATCATGACCAGGTATAAGAACAATTTTGTATTGTGTGATCCCTGGCAAAGCCATCTCAACTTGGGTGCACTACTTCAGTATAACTATTCTCAGTAGAGCTGCTGATAATTCCTTTTATAATGCCATTTGCTGTGATCATGTTTTATTAAGTCCTTACTATTTTTTTTCTCTTGGTTATGCAGTGGTTATAAATTACAAATTATCCCTCCTGAACTAGGAAAAGAAGTACAGAATAAATACATCATCAGTAGCATCAGATTCAACATTACATCTTCATTGAATTTTATCAACAGTGCTGTGTGCAATACTACAATCTTTAAACCATATGGACCTGGGAGATCTTGGTCAGATAAATTTTGACTGGTCTCCTTTCTAATGAATGAATGTGAGCAGTGGTTTATTTACTTGAATGGAACTTTTTCTAGTGATGCCAGGCAATGGTTTATCTTCTCAGAAATCTCTGCAGACTGAATTTCTTTTTGTCTCTTAGCTGAAAGTTGGGCTTAACTTACTAAAACATATTGATATATTAAACTAAGATATATTGATATATTAAAATGTATACATTTTAATTACGTTCATATTATAAATTCATATTTTAGTATTACTGCTTTATAAATTAGCCATTTATAAATTAGCCATTTATAACCCTAATCATCATCTTCTCTTTCAACTGCTCCTGTTAGGGGTTGCCAAAGCAGATTATCTGTTTCCATATTTTCCTGTCCTCTGCATATTCCCCTGTCACACCCAACACCTGCAGGTCCTCTCTCACCACATCCATAAACCTCTTCTTAGGCCTTCCTCTTTCCTACTTGCCTAGCAGCTCCATCCCCAACATCTCTCCTCTGCACATGTCCAAACCAATGCAATCTCACCTCTCCGACATTGTCTCCAAACAATTCAACCTTAGCTGACTCTCTAATGTACTCTTTCCTAATCCTGACCCTCTAATGTACTCTTTCCTAATCCTGTTCATCCTTGTCACACCCAACGCAAATCTCAACATCTTTAACTCTGCCACCTCCAGCTCTTACTACTGTGTTTTTGTCACTGCCACAGTTTCCAAACCATATAACATAGCTGGTCTCATTATCTTGTAGACCTTCCCTATAATTCTTGCTGGTACCTGTCTGTCTGTATGTCACAAAGCACTACTGACACTCTTCTCCAGCCATTCCACCCTGCCTCCACGCTCCTTCACCTATCTTCAACACCCCATTACTCTGTACTGTTGATCCCATGTATTTAAACTTATCCACCTTTGCCAACTATACTCCCTGCATCCTCACCATTCCTCCGACCTCCCTCTCATTCACACACATGTATTCTGTCTTGGTCCTACTGACCTTCAATCCTCTTCTCTCTAGAGCAGGGGTCCCCAACACCAGTCCTGGAGAACCACAGTGGCTGCAGGTTTTCATTATAACCCATTTCTTAATTAGTGATCTGTTTTTGCTGCTAATTAACTACTTTTGAATTAAGTTTAATTGACTTGTTTTTTAAGATGTGTTCCCCCGAATTTCTTCATTTTTTTCCCCGAACATAAATGAAATGTGAAATGAGTGACCCATCAGAAGACCAACTAAGTCAGGGCCTCAAACTCCAACCAATTTCACTCCAACTAGAAGCTTAATTAGGTGCAGAGTCTTGTCGTTAATTAAAACTGTTCTTTAATTCAATGGCTGGTTGCTGCCATCAGTGTGCAATAGCATACATTTCTGAAATTGTTGATTTTCTCTTTTCTAAGAGCAATGTTAAAATGTTTTGAGGACCTGACCAGATCAACATTCCTGAGACCATCATCTTTCTTTATTATCTCCTTGTACTCATGTCTACTTCCTTTATCTGTCTAACTATCCCACTTCTTCTTCACCAACTTATTCCTCTGTATACTCTTCTAATACTTCCCCATTCCACCAGCAGGTTTCTTTGTCCTCTTTTCTCTCCTGATGTCACACCAAGCACTCTTCTAGCTGTTGCCCTTACCACTACAGCCTGTAGTTGCCCATCTATCTGGTAACTCTTTATTACCACCTAGTGCCCGTCTTACCTCCTCTCTGAACTCCACCTTACAGTCTTCATTTTTGAACTTCCACCATTTGATCCTTGGCCCCGCCCTCACTCTCCTCCTCCACTTCATTTCCAACATCTTACGGACCACCACCCTATGCTGCCTAACTACGCGTTCCCTGCCACCACTATGCAGTCTCTAATCTCCTTCAGACTGACCCTCTTGCATAGGATATACTCCAGCTGTGGAGTGTTCCTCACTCTTCTTATATAACTTTTCACCACAGCCATGTCCATCCTTTTCACAAAATCCACTACCATCTGATTTTCATTCCTCTCCTTGACACAATACCATTCCATCACCAACATACCAAATGGAATCCACTCCAGTTACCACTCTCTTTTCCTTGGGTACACTTTCCATCACTTCATCCACTCATCCATTGCACACGCAACTTTTCTGGCATATGCACTAATAACATTTATCATCACATCCCCAATTTCCAGCTTCATAATCAAATCTCTGTCCAACACTCTTTTAACTCCAAAACAATCTGGTGCTTCATGATGACCCCTACCCCATTTCTCCTTCCACTCACACCATGGTAGAATAATTTGACCTGCCTCCGTTACACCTGGCCTTATTCCCTTTCCATGTGGTCTCTTGCACACTCAAAATCAAACTTCCTTCTCTCTATCATATCGGCTAACTCTCTCCCTTTACCAGACATACTGCAAACATTCAAAGTTTTAACCCTCACTTCTACTCTCCTAATCTTTCTTCTCTCGCCTACCTGTGGACAAATCTTCCCCCTCTCATTCTCCTTCGGCCAACGGTAGCCCAATTTCCCTCAGCACCCTGTTGGCTAACAGTACTTATTGGAGGCAGCCACTGTTAACCCAGGCCTTGACTGACCTGGCATGGAAGACAGAAATGTACAGACAACAATACAATGTAAAGATTTTGTCTGTGTATTTACTGCTTGCTATTTAGTGTTCTGTTTTAGGTATACATTTGTAAATGTGCACAGTACACTGAGCTTTTAAATATACTGCTCAAAAAAATTAAAGGAACACTTTTTATCTGAATATAGCACCAAGTCAAACATCTGGGATATTGATCTGGTCAGATAAGTAGCAGAGGGGGTTGTTAATCAGATTCATGTGCTTTGGTGTTAATGAAATTAATAACATGTGCACTAGAAGGGCAACAATGAGATGATCACCAAAACAGGAATGGTTTAACAGGTGGAGGCCACTGACATTTTTTCCTCCTCATCTTTTCCGACTGTTTTTTCATTAGTTTTGCATTCGGCTATGGTCAGTGTCACTATTGGTAGCATGAGGCAATACCTGGACCCTACAACATGTGCCATTACCAGAAGGTTTGTTGTGTCTCTCAGCACAGTCTCAAGGACATGGAGGAGATTACAGGAGACAGGCAGTTACTCTAAGAGAGCTGGACAGGGCCCTAGAAGGTCCTTAACCCATCAGCAGGACCGGTATCTGCTCCTTTGGGCAAGGAGGAACAGGATGAGCAATGACAGAACCCTACAAAATGACCTCCAGCAGGCCACTGCTGTGAATGTCTCTGACCAAATAATCACAAACAGACTTCATGAGGGTGGCCTGAGGGCCCGACATCCTCTAGTGGGCCCTGTGCTCACTGCCTGGCACCGTGGAGCTTGATTGGCATTTGCCATAGAATACCACAATTGGCAGGTCCACCACTGGCGCCCTGTGATTTTTACAGATGAGAGCAGGTTCACCCTGAGCACATGTGACAGATGTTGCCTGTAACATCATTCAGCATGACCGGTTTGGTGGTGGGTCAGTGATGGTCTGGGGAGGCATGTACAGACCTCTACAGGCTAGACAACAGCACCTTGATTGCCATTAGGAATTGGGATAAAATCCTTGGACCCATTATCAGACCGTCTGCTGGTGCAGTGGGTCCTACTGAGTACGATTTGGAGTTGCTGCAATGCAATTTCGCCAAAATGGACTAGACTGCCGCATTCACTTTGATTTTCGGGGCATCTTTGAATTTAGCCCTCTGTAGGTTGATAATATTAATTTCCATCAAACGATGTGGCATCCTTTGATTCCTAATACATTACCCAGTCCATATCAGTATAGATATCCAGTACGATTTTTTCTGATGTGTTTTCAAAGTGTTTTTTAATTTTTTTGAGCAGTTTACATACACAACAACTGGTAAATGAAAAAATGAATTACAGTTTTATTTTAAAGTTAGATGCTAGAAAGTCTAAATTATTCATGATTAATAATTAAAAATGCATTTGTGTATTACCATTAAATTTCAGTTCTCAGTATGACATAATATTGAATATTCATATTTACACCTTTGAGTCAAGTCTTAAATAATGATAACAAAGTGCCAAAGACCAAATTTCAGCCCTCAAGTCATGCCAGTATATATATATATATATATATATATATATATATATATATATATATATATATATATATATATATACAGCTGAAATGAGCAATTGAGTCCATACTTAAGAATTAATAAAATAAAATTAAAAAAAGCATAAATGAGGCTGCAGTATCTATTTAATAATATATTTTTTGCCTTGAGCTTTTATTTTGTATAAATTACATTTTTGTTGGAAATATCTCCTAATCTGAACATTCAAATAATGATCCAAGAAATAAAAAAGCAGCAAAAAAATAACAGCTTCAATTTATAATGAACACAATTCAAAGGTACTTTACATTGGCAAAACTACTGCAAAACTGTTTATATGTATCTTTATGAATTGAAGCAGAGGAAGGTTATATGACATTTTCAGAGTTACAAAGGGAGACAGTGAGACCTAAATCAACAATCCTGTGGTGTTAAAGTGCAGTGTTATACACACTTGATCACTCTGAATGAATGACATCAAGCAAAGCTTGATGCAAAGGTCTAAAACTGAAATAAAATACATTTTGGTTATTATTTGCCAGTTGTGGTATCAAATCATTATAGATTTTACTTTAATATTTAAACTACATATATTTTATAAGTCACATAATTATACATGAAAAAACAGACATCCTATTTAAAAAGGGAAATGCAGCTTTTCCCAACAATCTGGTAAATATTTAATGTCACTTATTGCATATCCCTTTATATTGAAAACGAGACCACTCACAGACGGTTTACAGGTTTCACTATGTTTCATTTATTCTGACTGTCAGCACCTTATTACATTAGAGAACAATAAGAAACAGCACTTTGCAGGAAGAAGTTATCTTTTCAAGTGTATTAATACAGCATATAAACATTAAGTTTTATTCCAGCAGAGACATCCTTTAACACATCATAAATTAAATAGTAACAGAATGGCATGTACGGCGACTGACACTAAATATACTAACTAAATCTATTGTGCCCTCTCAGACACACGCATATTTTACAGCTTAATCCAAAGTAAATGGACTATATCTATTTTTCTACATAACCTGAATGTTTGAGATCATGCAGTAAATGTTCTCCATACTGTTCCGACACTGCTGCATGTGACATCAACTCAATTCCATTAGCCTGAACGTTCTACTTGGTTTCCCTGCGGCTGTGGCAATAACACGTATAAAGTTATTAAAATGCATAGGGCACCATTATCCTTAGTCAGTGATCTAACTGCAGTACCAATGATTTGCGTAATCTGTATGTAGTCTATGCCCTGGTAAAGCATTCCAAATCATCTGAAGGCATGCTGCAGAACATATCCAGTATATGGTCACAAACAATGAAATGTGGTAATTTTACAAATTTTAAAGCCTTATCCTACATGTAGAAAATTTAAAACCTAGGCATAGAGAAGTCTTATAGACATTTAAAGTCCATACTTGCATCACTAAAGGCATTAATAAGTAAAATGACAGGAGCTGTTTCCTACAGACAGTCTCTTTGCTTTTGACACTCCGATTTGTTGCTTTTCCCCATTTCAACTTATTGGTTGATGAAAATCAAATTAAGTTTTAATTGGTAGGTTAATGAATTCTTACACATTTACTTCATATGCCTTCACTATTGTTAGGATTAGCGTATGGGCGAAGGAAGAAAGCACACTTAACCAATCTTAAATCAAAAGTATATTTATTTAGTTTACTAGCTGAAATACCCAGCGTTGCCCGGGAGGAAAATAAAGTTTTTTTTTAATTGTTTGAGAAAAACATAATTAAAAAAAACACAACTTTAAAAATAAAAATAAATTAACAAACAATAAACCTGGGTTCACTTCCCGGGTCCTCCCTGCATGGAGTTTGCATGTTCTCCTCATGTCTGTGTAGGTTTTCTGCGGTGGGCTGGCGCCCTGCCCGGGGTTTGTTTCCTGCCTTGCGCCCTGTGTTGGCTGGGACTGGCTCCAGCAAACCCCTGTGACCTTGTAGTTAGGATATGGCGGGTTGGATAAAGACTCACTAATGTGCTTGTCTTGCGGTGATGTATGTATGTTATCATTCAGCTGACGTTCAGAACCGGCCAACTATATTTAATTTAAAAAGCAACAGGGGCACGGTGGTGCTCAAACATAAAGAATGCTGTCAGTCAACTCCAGTTGGCCCTCATGTTTTTGTTAATTGTTTGAGAAAAACATAATTAAAAAAACACAACATTACAAATAAAAATAAATTAAGAAACAAAGACTCACTAATGTCCTTGTCTTGCGGTCTTGTATGGATGTTATTATCTAGTTGACGTTTGGAACCGGGCAACTCTATTTAATTTGAAAAGCAACAGGGGTGCAGTGCTGCTCAAAAACAAAGAATGCTGGAAGTTGCCTGGTATATACTAACTGTGTAAGCCGATCCTAGACAGAACTATTCTGGGCATCGGCTTACCCGAGTCTGTTGCTGATCATGTCCATCCCTTTATGACCACAATGTACCCTTCTTCTGATCCTGCGGGATAATGAGCCATGTCACTAAGCTGAAATAATCTCAAACTGGTTTCTTGGACATGACAATGAGTTCACTGTACTAAAATGGCCTCCACAGTCACCAGGGGCCTCATGTATAAACGGTGTGTACGCACAAAAATGTTGCATACGCCCGTTTCCACACTGACATAGCGATGTATAAAAACTAAACTTGGCGTAAAGCCACACACATTTTCACGCCAGCTCAATCCCTTGCGTATGTAAGTTCGCCTCTCGGTTCTGCAAACTGGTGGCACCCAGTGTCAAAGCAGTGCTACTGTTCCGGTGTGATTTCCTTTTATTTTTTAGATTCACATCACTGACAAGGCTTTATCAAATACCCTGAAATTAACCACATATCGTTTTTTAGTTCAAGGCATCTGATTGTAATCAACCTGTAACCATATAATGGTGCACCGAATGGCCAAACTTTTCCAAATACCATAGCCACTTTAGCATTGTTACTATCCATGCACCACTCAGAGAATTTAACCCACTGTATCAGAGTGTGGAATCATAGCTCTACAGTAGCTGATCGGAAATAGGATTATCAGGGTACAGCTTCTACCACACGCTGCCTCAGCCATGTGCACAGTTTATTTGAACTTCTCCGATTTGGCAAACGCTTCAGAGCCTTTCCTCGCGGTTCAGAAGCAGTTTCATCCAAAGAGCAATAAACCCACTCAATCAGTTCATGAAGTGCTCCCGGTAGAACTGCTTGCACTTATAAGTACAATTGCCTCATTGTGAACTTGCATTACAGTTGTAATAATGCACAACCTGAGCTACTTTTGCTTTCCTATTTTTCACTGTTTTTTATCCTATTACTATTGTTGTTGTTGTTATTTTACCATTTTATAGGAAAATAAGTTTATGGAGGATTTGCATATTGAATCTCATTGTACCGTACAATGACAATAAAGGAATTCAATTCAATTCAATAGAATAGAACGTGTATTTAGAGATGATGACGACTGGTTTCTAAGTCGATTTAGATTTCCAGGCGTTATCTTCGGGGATATATTACATTATACATTTTCAACTTCATTTAAATAATGTATATTATTAATGATTAAATATACGAGGACTTACTGGCGCCCCAAGGCAGGGATTGTTCCTGTCTCGCACTGTATGCATGCTAGGACTGGAGCGACCCTGGATGGATACAGTAGATGGATGGAATAATTATACAACAATAATTGTACTACGAAGATATTTCAGTGTTCCTTAAAAGTTTTGAAGAATCAGCGTTTTAAGCTTACAGATGGCTTGACATTTATTAAAGAGCTGATTGTGTGGCGATTGGTTATTTGGAGAAAGAAAAGGAAGGACAGGAATCAGTGGTTAGTACGTTTGAAAGAGACAGTACTGCTACAATAAATTATTTTATTGAGGGCCGCGCACAGCACAGCAAGCACCTTGTTCAGAGAGCTGTAACATCATGAATGTAATGTATTCTGTGTCCTGTCGGCATAAGAGAAAGCCTATTTAAGACGCACATACTGATTCACACACGCAAGAGTACATTGAAGAACACATAGAATACGAAGCATTTAACGTGCTACTTCAGTTACAATGAGATTTGAAGAACTATTAAAATTAAACAATTTTAAGATGAAATTTATGAAGTTCTACTTTAATGACAAAAATAAACTACTTGATTAAAGTGGGAATTTCGACCTTTATTTCCACACTGTGTCCCAGTTTATTTTCTTTTCTCTGTACCCTAATATGCTTCCATATGACACTCAGATGGTGGGCTACAGCTCTCCTTTTCATGGCAACTTTGATGTCTGATCACTTCTTATTTATTTCGAGCACTGTGCAACTTTCTGAACTTGAACTTTCAAGTTTCTCCGCCACTCTATCACTCAATCAACTTCCTTTTCTTGTTTATATCACTGCTTAAACCAAAAAAATTGTATATTTTTCCTTGCCTCTACTTGTTATTCGCTGAAATTCTTTTTTATCCCTGTGCTTTTGCCATTGTCTTTTCACAGAACACAAAACATTATATTGATTTACATATTCAAAGAGGCATAATTCTGGGAGGAGTTGGGTTGGAGCAACAGGCACAACTGTTACTTTTCACATTAACTGGGATTTATGAATCAGAAGAACATGGAAGCTGGCATACACACAGATTTATGCATCTGGATTTTTTTGTGCATACGCACATTTCTGCTTTTGTCCATACGCCATATTTTAGTGTGAATTCTACGCACAGTGTTATGCATGAGGAACCAGATCTCAATCCAATAGATCATCTTTGGGATGTTGTGGAATGGGAGATTCGCATCATGGATGGGCAGCCTACAACTCTGCAGCAACTGCACAAAAGCTATCATGTTAAAATAGACGAAAATCCCTGAGGAATGTTTCCAGCACCTTCTTGAATCTATGCCACAAAAATTTGACAGTTCTGAAGGCAAAAGGGGGTCCAACCCAGTACTAGCAAGGTGTACCTAATGGAGTGGCTGGTGAGTGTATTTATACACTCAACATGCAAATTCGTATCTTATTAAATCAATAGTTGAGACTGAGGGTGCAAACTGTAATTGATACACACGACAATTTATGAATTTGCTGTACTAGCTCTTTCTTATTTCAGAGCTGTTACATCCGTATTAGTTTTAATACGGAATCTTAGCTCTAAATCTAATTTTATAACATTAATTTCTTAATACTAAATTAGCTCTGTATATTTGTTACAACTGTTTTTGGCTTTGTTTGCTTCATCAGAATAACTTCTGCTTTAGTGAAATAACTACTGTACATTATAGTCATCATTTTACTCTAATATTAATCCATTTTACATTAACTGTTGTCTCAGTGACAAATGTCCAGAGTCCCAATATGTAATGAATTCTCCAACCTTTATAAATCTTTGCAATATAATAGCTAGAACAAATGTATTTTAGTCCTAAAACTCGATACTTGCCCTCTGAACAATGTGTTGTATAAAAACTTTATTTGAAGATGCAGCAGCTTCATGGTGACACAGCAGTAACAGCTAAAGTAATTCAATTAAAATATATTACATAAAACTATGTAAGCATGAAAGTGTAGAATTTAAATTTAGTACATTTTAATCTATATTGTGATTACCTGGGAAGCATTTACAATTTAAAACCAAACCATTCAGAGCAGTCTCATACACTAATTCATAAATAAAACACATCCTTGTTAATTTGGAAGTAAAGGTGAATGGTGAAAATTCAGTTATGAAACTCAAGGTTTACACTGTAAACAGTATATTGAAATTCTTACCTTCACTTACTATGTTAAGAACATAAAAAATAAACCACCAATAAATAAAAATACAATTTATTAACCATTAAAGTATAAAAGAACATTAAAACATAATGTACAAAAATATACAATCTACTTCAGACACATATTTGACAGTCCTGGGTGTAGGTATTACTGATATACAGGCTTTATAGCAGACACAAGAACTACAGATTTACTGCACAGAAGACATAAAGCCCTTTCACAAAAAGCTGATTTTTACTAACTGGGAAATAAATCCATATCAAGCACAATGATACGGATGATTAAAAGAAAAAAGCACAATGAATTGTCTCAGTTTTCCAGCTACCATAGTTGCAGACTCACTGCTCTAATATTATTTCTGAACAACAGAGAAATCTTACCCTTGGAGAGTAATGCACTCTTGAGAGCTTTCCAGCCAGTCTCCACCCAACATTGCTGCAAAATAGCTGGAGCGTGAGCAGAGTATAGCCCTACAGGGTAACAACAAAATCATTGCCATTCTTAATATAATGTTCTTAGAAAAATATAGAAATATATGTTATATATATAGATATATTAGCCAATAAAAGGTGTCATTTTGCTTGGCTTTTCTCTTAAGCCATTGCTATAAAGTATATGGTTCATTTATATAATTTCAAGACACTTTTTGACTAGAAACATAAGGGTATTTAACAAATGACTGCAGTCAGTATAGAAATTCTTACACAACACGTCAGTCTAATTGAGTCTAACACAACTACCTTAAAGTGAGGTAATACTGCAGATTTTCTCAATGACCATGAAGCTCTGTGTTAATTTTTCTTTGTTTATTGTTCATTTTTCTTTGTTTATTTTTATTTAGCAATACAGGTACACTAGATTTAACAATATAACTTCAGTGCTTTAAGAATGTTTTAATTATTCTGGCCACCATGACACATTTATTGTTTACCTGACAGTAAAACAAAGGCAATCCCAAAATGATTTAAACCACATGTAAATGTGAATGATCTGAATAAAAATGAAAGTCCACACATTATTATTACAGGATGTGAAATCACTACAGAAATCTTTTATGTTCTAGATTAAAAAAAAAAAAAGTTATAAATCAAATAATATTTTTGCTGAATACTGTTTTTGATATTCTCCAATTCACATCAAGCAGTGGTCACAGCTGCCTTATAAAATTGCCATTTTAGGTACAGCAAACATTGATTTATTTTGATAAATTAGCATCAGACACTTAGTAATTTACTGTGTGCAAATTTCACCCAAATAGATCATTGTTGGGGGAGGAGGAAAAACTGTTGAATTGAGGTTCTTTAACTAATTGTAGATTATTATTATTTTTGCGTACTATTCCAGAAAAAAAGGTTAATATATTTAACACTTTTAATAGGTTTGTCCTCATGACTTGAATATGTCCATTTGTTTCTTGCCACTGTTATAAATATCTGTTTACACATTTTTCGCGCAACATGTCAACTTTCTGTATATTTATCAGTATGGTAGCTTTAATAAAGACATTTAACAGTTTTCTTCAGACATTTCGGTTAATTTTAAACAATATTAGCTTTGGAGTTAAGAGTTAATTTTACACTTGGTTAAAACACTTAATTCAAATAAAATTTATGAATTAAACAGAACATGAAAAGCTTCAATTCCACATTTTAAATTACGGTAATTAGCGTACTGCTGGGTGCATAGAAAATTGCATTTTTTATCACACCTAAGGACAAAAATATATGATAAAATTTAACCTTAACTTCAATAAAAGACAAATCGTCTGTGAAGAATCATCAAATAGGTTTAAAAGGAAATTCAATATTTCAGGTAGTGCAGTTTAGTTTTGATGTGTTCATTTCAAAGTAATATATAGTAGTAAAATCCATGCCGTCTTCCTTTTTAGTGTATTTTTTTAGCTTTGTTTATATAAAAAAGGTTATTAATGCAATTTGTGTATAATATTTGCAATGTTATTTTTGTAACCAAAATCTTCAAAGAATGTTGTTTGATTCAGGAAATCAATCCATTCTGTTCCAGAAGCATATCCCATGATGTTTTTCTTTGGTATTCATTAAGTTAATGGAAACTGTAAAGATAGGAAAGGAGCTTTTGACAATTCCTCACTGGGATTCCCCCATCTCCTCTACACATATGCCTGGCCATCTTCTAGAAGAAAATAGCATGTAGTAAATAATAAAATGTAGCAAATAATAACATTTCCAACTCAGTATATGGGCCATTTATCGTTGGTATTCCATAAAGTTAATAAACAGATACCCAGATTTCTACTCTCAAAGTTTTCCTAATTTAATTTATTATAGGATCATTAACATTTCCAAGTATATAGGAACAGCATCTTTCATATAGTGTCTTTTTTATTGCAAATTATATCCCAAGGCACTTTCCAAGTAAAAGTATACAATACAACTGTTTCCATTTTTTGCAGCACTGAGTCACAAAATGGGTCAGACACAGAAATTGAACTGGTAACAGTCTGATTTTGTGTCCAGTTTCTTATTCCTCACACCACACTACAGTATACTCAATGCCTGTAAAAAAAAAAAAAAATATCCAAATATGTCCTACTGACATATTCAGCTGTTCTCAAGAGGGAGATAATGGATTCATTTTAATGTGAGGGCAGAGGTTAACAGTTAATGTCAAAACTGGGTGGTTTTATGAGAGTTCATATAAATAAATAAAAATCATTAGGCAGTACAAAACTGGAAAATAATGTAACAGTCAATCAAAACAGGAAAACTGAAATTAGAAAAAAAAAATAAAGAAAAGATTAATAGTTTTAAATCACCAAGCAAAAAGTGGGAGCCTATTTAAATACTGTACACCTGCAATTTAACAAATCTGCTTCAAAGGACTTTCATATAGTGGCAGTTTTAAAACAAGTGAAAATTACATTGCAGAAGTGATCTGGGCCTCTCAGTAGCATGGCTTAACTCATTTCAGTACAGGTAATCTTTTTCTGAAGACATGCATGGCTGCAGTAGTGCATACACACAAAGTGGCCACAGTTTATGTTATGGAAATCTTCTTTGGTTCTGAACATATAGTAGTCGATTAGATTCTCACTGTCTCATATGAACACATGTTGCCTTCATCAAAGCCCTGATTACATTCTGGTGATAAAATGAGTGTCTGCACCCACTGTTGCAATGAAGCTTTAATATTATATTGTTAATGACAATATCTGTGATGTTTGTGCCAGAAATTACAGCATTGTAAAGTTGTACACTGTTGCAAAAACACTTTACTCAACTCTTCTAAGTGTACTTACTTGTGAGCCCTGAAAGTTGCCTTCTCTGTGACAATACCAATATCGGAAAAATCTCCACTCTTATACAAAAAAAGTAAATCTTCTCCCAGTGCAGATGCTGGTTCCACAAAATCTAAATTCAATAACAATCAGACATTCCTGTATTTGTGGCAATAATATTTCAATTTTTTTTTTTTACATTTATTTTTTCCTAAAACAAAATGATGTTTTTCATATTTATAAAAAGTAACTAGTTGAAGACTACCTGAAATGAATGTATCTTAAAGATGATTTAGCAATCATGCATAGAGTTAGAGTTTAAATTAGCCAACTTTAAGAAAAAAAATGAATAACATAAAATATAAAGGCATTACTGTTAAAATGTAACAAAAGTATGATTTGGGGAAAAACAGGACAGAAAGTGTTCAGCGTGCACTGCATGAACCAAAGTACAAAGCACTTGATGGCAGTATAGTACTAATTAAAATATAAAGACAGACTTACTCTATCTTGCTTCATATTCAGTACAAACATACAGCAACAGTAACACAAATGATTTGATAAACCAATTAAATGAAATTTTGCAATGATAGACTTACTGATATCACTGTTCACAAAAATTTAAAATTAGATTCTTAAAGGTATATAGTAAGTTTTATTTCTCATCTCAATTATCTATAGATACTTGTATACTAAATCTAAATAAGACAAAGGTGGGTTAAAAGTTAAATTACAGTAGGCAAAATAATGCAAGTTACCAGTAATTTATATTAGTGGCAAAGGTGCATTCTGTTTGTATGTTTAAAATCGTACTGAAAAATTACAAATGACTGTGACTTCATTCTCAGTGGCACGTATTTTAAACAAACAAAGAATACAACTTTGAACGGGGTCTTGCTGGTGGTACCTGATGATGTGGAAGTGTAACTATCCTCTGCAGATTCCTCAAAGACAGCTTTTGTGGAAGATGCAAAACCCTGAATCTCATGTTCCTCAGGTATTTCTTTGGATGGAAGCAAAATAGATGCTGTTGTATCTCTTTGGGGATAATTTCTGTTGAACATTTCAGTAGCTTTGTTTATTTCACAGCTGGATGTTGAATGCAATCTTTCCTTCATAAGTACCTGAAGATCATTTACCTTTTCATCTGCTATATAGATTAGTCTGAAGAAATAAGATAAACATGATTCAGTTCAATAATTTTGATTTGAAACAAACAACTTGAGTTCTACACAGAAAAATAAATAAAACTAGAATGTGGTTTATTTCATCAGAACCTAAAAGCATCTTCTGTTTCATACAACCCATTTTGCAAGCAAGGTTTATCTCATTTTGGGTTACAAAGGCTAATAACAGCTGCAAAAGGTTAAAACTCACCCATAACAGTATGTCTTTCTGTCATAAAGCACAATTACAGTAGGTACATTCACAAAAAAATATTAATGCAAAAGCAATTTATAGCAATCATATATGAACATGTTAATAGGTTTCTTTATGTATATAAATGCTGTTAAGATTTTGCACTTTAAGAACTGTACTTTTTACACTCAGTTAATCTAATTTTACTAATCAACATGCCAGTAACAGAATGTCAACACACAAGACAAGATGGCATTTTTCTTTTAAATAAAATTCCCCAATAAGTGCTAGGTTCCCTGGTCAATTCCAGGCGAGTATGGAAGTCTTAAATGTTTTATCCATGTTTACACAGTAGGTTTCCACCAGTATCTCAAAGTGTGCTTGTTTGCACAATGAAATGGACTAAAATCTAATCCAGTACACAGGAGCTAATCTTTGGCTAATTATAAAATGAACTTGTAGAATACTCCTTTCAGGCTAAAGCTCAAATCTATGTGATAACCTCTTACAAATGAATGAGTAAAGACAGACTACTGTGTCAGGTGTACAGGAATAGCAGGGAGAGTAACTTGTGAGCACTAGAAATAAACCAGAAACTAAAAAAAGTCTCACTGATTAACTAGTTTTTTTGTTTTTTAACCTTTGCTTTCTCTTTCTAGTATCCTGTGGTCTACTCTACCATATTTGACACTAAAAGAAATGAAGATTATCCTAGGACTAACATCAGCAGAACTATATTATTTCATGAGGACATGATTGTAAATGTTAAGGTAGGGCTGAGAGGTCATTCAGCTTCTAAAGGTTTATTTTGTCCAGCATTCATACCAGCTGGAGATTTTATTTTCCTCTTGTCCCTGGCCATCTGAGCACAGCTAACTGTATATTTGTCATTCTTGACCACAGCACTTGGAGCTACACAGTTACTATGAAAATGTGTTATAGACATTAACATTGTTGCTGTTGACTGAAAACTGTACGCAAATTGCAAATTAACTAAGCAAAACCTTCATGCAGCTATTCACAAAATAAGAAATGGATAGTTTTGGGTAGACATAAAACAAGTTTGAGTTAAAAGAGTTTCAGTAAAAGTCATTAGGTGCATTGAAGACTGAGAAAAGCTGGAATAATGCTAGGGGCGAATAAGGAAAGTACTAACTTGGTTTAGGCAGGTAATGTAATAGAACCCTCAAGTCCAACAGTTATCATCAAAGAAGTCATTTATATTACGGATGGACCCCTAAGGTTGCTGGCTACACTACTTGGTTGTTACCAGGTTATTTAAAGATGAGACGAGGCTCAGGACTGTTGGAATATCTGGGGCTGGCAGAAGGGGCTCTAGAAGAAGAATAACCCCAGAAATTCCACAGGATATTCATAACCCGACATGTGTTGTCATTCTGGGACTCATGGTCGGGAAACTTGGGAGTCAAAAGGGAATACAAGCAAGGCTCCAGTGTCCGGAAGAAGAAAGGCCAGGGGAATGGGATGTGTGAGAATGCTTGATGTGGTACAGAGGTGCAAAGTGAGCCAAATGACCCACTAAACAGATAAAAGAACAAACTAGCATATGAAGGCCCAGAAAGGCATGACAGTTGTCATTTTTTATGGTTATTTTGCAGCTTTTGTGTTCTATATATTAAAGCTTATCCTATACAGTATTATTTTAATTCATAATTAAGAGAAACTGTAGCATCTAAATTTGATCTCCTTGACATTTATTGCGTGTTGGGGGATGGATGATTTTAAAGCAACCCCAATGGTTCAAAGAAGACAGTTTGTGTTGATCAATGGTTGGTCGAATGGGAGATGCTGGAATTAGATGTTTATGTTTAATTGTTTTTAATGGAATTGCAAAAGCATGCAACTGCACATGCAGAATACAAACAGTTTAGGAAATTATTTGTTCCAAGTCTGCAAACCTAAAAGCTCTTTAGAAATCATGTTCTTATTTTATAGAACTAAACAAGATTTTAAACATTACTACAGTAATTAAAACAAAATGTAAGACAACTTATTTAAATCTATACACTTCATTCCACCATCAATTCAAATGTGTAATATTTGGTTCACTTCATATTCACTATATAATCTATGAAAAGTAATGTTTGTGAAGAATCTTTATGAATAGACAAGCAAAAAAATCACCAATTAAAATTCAAATGTGCTTCTAAAAAGTGATCACAATTACACACGTTATCTGAAATTTACACCCGATTAATCTGACATAAAATATATTAAATGGTATTTTATGCAATTCTAATTAAAACCAGGGCACATTTTCAGTTGAGCATTCTTAGAAAAAAAAAATATTTTTTTCAGATTTCTAAATCGAATGACACTCCAAGAAAGAGCACCACAGATGCAATGTTTGCTCGGAGAATGTTGATGGAGAAGTTTACAGAAGTCCAGAAGGAGTTGTATTGCGTCTTTGTGGACCTGGAGAAAGCATATGACAGGGTGCCTCAAGAGGAGTTGTGGCATTGTATAAGGAAGTCGGGAGTGGCAGAGAAGTATATAAGAGTTGTACAGGATATGTACGAGGGAAGTGTGACAGTGGTAAGGTCTGTGGTAGGAGTGACAGATGCATTCATGGTGGAGGTGGAATTACATCAGAGATTGGCTCTGAGCCCTCTCTTATTTGCAATTGCGATGGACAGGCTGACAAGACGAGATTAGACAGGAGTCCCTGTGGACTATGATGTTTGCTGATGACATTGTGATCTGTAGCGATAGTAGGGAGCAGGTTGAGGAGACCCTGGAGAAGTGGAGATATGCTCTAGAGAGGAGAGGAATGAAGGTCAGTAGGAAGACAGAATACATGTGTGTAAATGAGAGGGAGGAATCAGTGGAATGATGAGGATGCAGGGAGTAGAGCTGGCGAAGGTAGATGAGTTTAAGTACTTGGGATCAACAGTACAGAGTAATGTGGATTGTGGAAGAGAGGTGAAGAAGAGAGTGCAGGCAGGGTGGAGAAGAGTGTAAGGAGTAATTTGTGACAGATGGGTATCAGCAAGAGTGACAAGGAAGGTCTACAGGACAGTAGTGAGACTGGCTATGTTATATGGGTTGGAGACAGTGGCACTGACCAGAGAGCAGGAGACAGTGCTGGAGGTGGCAGAGTTAAAGATGCTAAGATTTGCACTGGGTGTGACGAGGATGGATAGGATTAGAAATTGGTACATTAGAGGGTCAGCTCAAGTTGGACGGTTGGGAGACAAAGTCAGAGAGGCGAGATTACACTGGTTTGGACAAGTGCAGAGGAGAGATGCTGGGTATATTGGGAGAAGGATGCTCAGGATAGAGCTGCCAGGGAAGAGGAAAAGAGGAAGGCCTAAGCGAAGGTTTATGGGTGTGGTGAGAGAGGACATGCAGGTGATGGGTGTAACAGAACAAGATGCAAAGGACAGAAAGATATGGAAGAAGATGATCCACTATGGCAACCCCTAACGGGAGCAGCCGACAGAAGAAGAAGAAGAAAAATCACTAGTCAGTAAAAATGTCACTGGATTCAGTTTTGTCCTCGGTGCACTCTGCCTAATTCTTGGTAATGAAACATAGAATGATCTGGTGATATCTCTCTCACCAAAAACAATACAATGAAGTGCTAATGCAAGTTCAATATGAAAATGATTATTTGAAAACATTACAGTTTATCTGATGACAGAGGAAAACTGACATTAACTTACTGTTTATCGAAAGACACCAATACTAAATCGGTGAAAACAAAAACTGAACATAGCTGGGACAAAAATTAACTGAGGTAACATAATGTGAGTAAACAGACTTAAATGTTTATGCTACCAACTAATGTAATGTTTTAATTGAAAACCTGTGTAAAAATTATATAAACATCATTATGAAACACTAAAATATGTTTAAATACTCACTTCAGAAAATCTTCAAATTCTGAGGGTTGAACATTTTCTATTTTTACAACTTTAGGCTCATCTCCAAAAGTGTTCAGTGCCGGCATTACAATTTTAAAGAAAAATTCGGGGACTCTGGCACGCAGAATACTTTTGTGTGCTCGAAATGTACCAAAACAAGCCGAAAATAACAAATCTGAATAAATTTCTTCTTTGAAGAGCCTAAAAGGAATACACCGTTAATCAAACAATGCACATTCATCAACTTTAAAATCATATTATTATTAAAACATTGTTACTATTATGAAAATAAAAAAAAAAACTTTTAACAATTCTTGCATAGAAACTGCTACTCCAAAAATTAACATAAGGCCTATTGTTATAATTCTTCCCTGTCTACATTTGATGTCCTTCATTGTTTTATCCTGCGGAATATGAATTGTTAATATACAGATGCTATGTGTAAGGCAAGGTGTCAGACAATTTCAGGATGTATGTATACATGTATATGTTTATTTATACAGTATACAGTGGTGTGAAAAACTATTTGCCCCCTTCCTGATTTCTTATTCTTTTGCATGTTTGTCACACAAAATGTTTCTGATCATCAAACACAATTAACCATTAGTCAAATATAACACAAGTAAACACAAAATGCAGTTTTTAAATGATGGTTTTTATTATTTAGGGAGAAAAAATCCAAACCTACATGGCCCTGTGTGAAAAAGTAATTGCCCCCTGAACCTAATAACTGGTTGGGCCACCCTTAGCAGCAATAACTGCAATCAAGCGTTTACGATAACTTGCAATGAGTCTTTTACAGCGCTCTGGAGGAATTTTGGCCCACTCATCTTTGCAGAATTGTTGTAATTCAGCTTTATTTGAGGGTTTTCTAGCATGAACCGCCTTTTTAAGGTCATGTCATAGCATCTCAATTGGATTCAGGTCAGGACTTTGAAAAAATTGACTTAAGGATAATTAAATAACAAAAATTCACATCTAGCCTTACAGTTTTTCAAGAGACTGAATGCGAAAAATAAAAACTATAAAGCAAACAGAAACATTGTAAAAGCATCTAAAACAGCATTTTAAGAAAGAAGTTTAAACAAACCAATGGACAATGCAATCATATAGGACTAAATTTGCAGTACCTAAATTAGTATTACTCGTACTAAAACATACTTTTGTGTATAAATTGCAACTATACACTCTGTGAGTACAGGATTTTAGAAACAACAGACTATGACACTAATGTCACACTTGTGTTTAACACATTTGGGGATACTTTGAGGTTTATGCTGCAGCTGTAAGGAATGTACAGTGACAAAATAAATAAATGAATATCTATACCACTAAATCAGAGAAGTAGCTATACTGTATTCTTCCTGACAAATGACAATTTTATATTAAAAAAGTTCAATGCAAGACACAGAAGAAGATGTAAAGCTCCTGCTTGAGTTAAGGAAAGGAATTAAAGTGGGGAGTGGGTATGAAAAAGTTTACTACTATTGAAAAACAGAATTTCATATTGAAAAACAATTATGTAATACTCAGATACAAGATAAAGAAAAGTAACACTAAAATCTAACAAAGATATAGCTCAGGGAAACAATATTAATATTTCTCTTGCATCAGCATTGTACACATGGGAAAGATTCCTTAATTAAAGCATCACTTTAGGGAACACAGAAGATGCTGTGAAAAATATGTCTGTGTTTTCTGCAAGTAGCAGATAATACTACAGTGGATGCAGTTTACCCTCTTCACTAACCACAGCTGAAATTAAACTCACTAAACCTTTTTTCACCTAATACACACTGCAAGACAATACTATAACAAAGGCATAGTCACCAGCTCTTTGTATTTCTGATCTATCTTGTGAAATTATTTAAACTCATCTTCAGAAAATATAAAAATTCTCTGTTAGAGATTAGGATGTGATTAAGAGAGGGAAAGTACCAAATTTGCTTATTTACTGGATAAATATTATAAAAAATTTTCACAAACTGACCACACAATTATTTTTTCACTTAGTTTAATATTGTCAACTAGCCTGTGTGCTTAGGATACGCTTCTGTCTACTATGACCATAAAAACTGAATTAAAAGGGTCCTGAAAATAAATGCTGTCCCAAATTATGGCAGCAACTAAATGAGACTAAGTAATTTTCCTGCAAAACCTCCACAGTTTCCAACCTATGTTTTAAAATTGTATTATAACAGATTGCTATCAGTGGTGCAAGTCCCAGATTTAACGTGCTTAGGAAAAAATAAGAGTTAAGAAAATAATTTTTTTTATAAATATTAAAAGTTCCAAGGTATATAAGGTAACAACAACAAAAAAAAAGAATTTGAGAAGCATACTTTTAAGCCCATAAACTGACTTTACGGAGATCTATAGCACCATAATAATTAGGCTTAAATAAAATAAAAGAGAAAAATATCGGATAGGCAGTATAATATGTTTCCAGCTGCAAGTAACTTTTAGTGGATTCCTTATTAAAAAAAAAGAAGTAATTTTAGAGTATGAAGGCATTCATTTAAAAAAGGAAAAACAGAGGGAAGATACATTTATTTATTGCAGAACATATTCATAAGTCACTATTAGGCAAATAACAGACTTTTTAAGGAGCAATGAGAAGATGAAAAAATGGTGCATGCTTTTATAAATTACAAAATAGCACCTTTACAAAAATTGATATATCCATGTCTTAACCTTTAAGTAAAATTTTAAAATATAAGAATTTTTCTAACCATTTTTCTGCAGTCTTTATAATTATTAAAAATTGTTTTACATTTGCAAGTCATATTTTTGAGTTTCACTTGGATATTTTAGCTGTTTTTATGAAAGTAAAAACAGAAGGATAGCATTCAAATTCATTTCCAAATGTGTTCAATAACAAGTAAATATAAGTTAATAGATGCCGTAATAATCTTTAGGTTAAACACAATGTACTGTATACTTGCAAATAAAGCCACCGATAATTTTTCACCAAAATACCAAAAAAATGTGTCACCTGCCTACCAGTCGAATGTAAAAACTTAAAATGAAATCAGTTCTGAAAATCGTAACATTAATTTTTAAAATAATGAGTAAGAGAACACAATACTTATTTTAATGAAGTAAAAATACCTGTTTTGCTTAAAAAAAAAAAAACACAACTGCCATGTGTTACTGTGTTATGATGGACATTTATTAAATAAAAATGTAGCGTTACTTCGCACAAGTATTGCCTTTGTAAGACATTACCCGCTGCAGTTAATTAAAAGTTATAGGTATACATTTAGGCCTGCATGAGCGGAGGTATACTTTTAATCTGCCCACTTTAGGTTCACAGAGGAGCAGTAATTCTCTCACCAGCATTGAGTGTAGGGAAGAAACAAACATGGACACACCAGTCCATTGCAGGACAGAATTGTACAGCCAAGCAGAAAAGATATGCTGCATGTAGTCCACTAATGCCGGGCATACACTGTGTGATTTTAGCTCGATTTTAAGTAGATTTAATACTGGACACTAATCTAAATCAGCTAATTTTAACTGCAAAAGACTCTTATCAACAAAACGTAAACTGGACTATCACAAGTGATTTTTTTTTAGGAATTTTCTTTTCTAAGCTTTACCTGGTTGTGAGTTGGATCATATGGTGGGGGAATATGCCAGACAGACCAACCAGTTCTAAAGGTTTAGTGTGGATGTGCTGGGAACGCCTGGCAGACTCTACCTGCGGATGAGTTTCTCTTGCATTCCGAGGGAGGCTGGGGACATTCAACTTGAATAGGCCATGATCTGTGACTCCACTGCTGATGTGGCTGCACAGAGCATGTGGATGTAAAATCATTGGTGCCTGTCATAGAGGTAATTCCTGAACCTGGTGGTGGATGACAGGAGTAAAAGGGAGCCATTGACTGAAGTAGTTTTTTTTTTAATTTGGTTAGCTTGTGGGACTCCACAGGCCGTTGATAGGTATCAACAGGCCAAGCGGAATAAGCCAGTGGCAGTGGTGAAAACACCAAGTCAGAACATGGGAGGAGTTTGGTGAGGCTATGGGAAAAAAAAATTATATATATTATATATATATATATATATATATATATATATATATATATATATATATATATATATATATATATATATATAATTAATAAATAATAATATTATGAAATAATATCAATAACTGAAATGATTCCAGCATGAAGTGATTCCAGCAAAATGTCTGGCAACTCAGGAGTGAGAAGCAGTGCTTCGCCTATGTGGTTTAAAAGCTCAGGATGTTGCTGGGTTGTCTCAGTGACACACCTCATCAACACTGTGTGAATGTCAGGGACAATGCCTCTTTATTGGCAAACTGGAATGGTAGTCCCCATCTTTAAGAAAGGGAATTGGAGGGTGTGTGTTCCAGCTTTACAGGCATCACACTCTTCAGGCTTCCTGGAAAGGCCTATGCCAGGGTTCTGGAAAGGAGTATCTGACTGATGGTCAGTCCTCAAATTCAGGCAGAACATTGCAGATTTTGTCTTGGGCATGACAAAGTGGACCAACTTTTTACCCTCACAAGGATTCCGGAGGGTTCATGAGAGTATGACTGACCAGTCTACATATATTCTGTGGCCTTGTGAAAAGGCAGGTGACCCCTTCCCTTGGAGTATCCTGTCGGGGGTGCTTCAAGAGTATATGGGTACCCAGCCAGCTGTTGTGGGCTATTCATTCCTTGTACAACTGGAGTGAAAAGATGGTTTGTATTGCTGGCAGTAGGCCAAACTCATTCTTAGTGTGTGTGTGTGTGTGTGTGTGGATCTCTGGCAGTGCTGTCTTTTCTCCCGATTCTGCTCATAATTTTTACGGACAGAATTTCTAGGTGCAGCTAAGGAGTGGAGGATGTCCAGAACAGTGACCTCCAGATCACGTCTCTATTTTTTGCAGATGATATGGTCCTGCTGGGCTATAACTTTAGTCACACACTGAGGCAGATGCAACAATTGTGATGTGGCTGAAGTGAGGTCACGGTTCTCAGCGGGAAAAAGGTGGAGTGCCCACTTTGAATTAGGGATGCAGTGCTGCCTCATGAAGAAGAGGTGAAGTATCTCAGAATGTTGTTCATGAGTGAGGGAAGAAAGAAACAGAACATAGACAGACAGTTATGTGGACATTGCACTGGTCAGTCGTGGTGAAGAGGGAGCTGAGCTGAAAGGCAAAGCTAATAGTTCTCCAAATTTGCCATTTTAAACCCAAAGCTATCTGATAGATATGCAAAACATTTTGGCCAAAATGATTTAGGTGTAGGATATTCCCAAAACATATGGACTAGTGATGCAGGAGCCTGATAAAACTGCCCACAAGTTGGATCCTGCTTCAACTACACAACTGGTCAACTACACTATTTTAAATGTGATATAAATAATTGATATAAAAAAAAAATAGTTGAATTATGGCATGCTTGATATATAGTGAACTAGACTGTATTCTAAGAATGGCCGAGTTCGATTTCTTTTTTGAAATTATAATTGAGACACAATATTTGGCATACAATTGATGCCTAATTTTTAGGATTGCATCATCCTACAGGACTCTACCCAACTATTGGTCAGAGAGGAAGTCATAAATTAACAGTATATCTTGTGGTTATTAATTGTGTCAACTTATGTGATTAGAAATAGCAGAAGGTTGCCGATTACATGATTCACTCACCCCTTCTCATTATGGTTCCAAATTTCATGTTGCTTTCTGAAAGTACTGTGATGTAACCTCATTTTGGCAACCAATGAATAATGAGGACTGCAGAATAAGCTGAAGTCTCTGCATATTTTTTTTTTATACTTCATCTCTGTTCTGGTATAACAAACATACAACACTGAACAGAAGTTTGTTCTGACTCCAAAGTTGGATGAGACCAGTTTGTTTTTGTTGAGGCAAATTACAGTACACTATCCTAGTCAATGGGCATGTCACACTATACAAGTGAAGGTACTGGGTATATCCTGCGACCGTCTATAACTTGTTGCAATTTCCTTATAATTATGCAAATGAGGTTTACAATTGACAAAAAAAGAAAACTTTGTGTAGTGTGACACTGGCTTTAATAATTGCTCATAGGTTTTTCTTTCAGAAGAATCTTGATTACGTGACCTAAAGGGAGATGGTTGGATATTTTTTAGTGTCCAAAACAACAATCACTCATAAAATGTATACATTTGTTAAATCTCTGCAGTCCTCTAATGTAAAAGTCAGATCCAGAAAAAGGATGTATTAAATGCATAAAACAACCATAGTATTAAAATGTAAATATAAATAAAACAAACAATGTCTCCATAAAGCATTACGTATGTATATTATTGTTAGAAGTATAAATAGTTTTTCTTGTTAACTTGCATGTCCCAAACATTGTCCACAATTAAAGACCAAAGTCTGGTGAGTAATGTGGTACATACACACATCTATTTTCTCTACTCATTTTCTCTTTTGTAGAGTCACAGAGCCAAAACCTGTCCAACCAGCAAACAACCCTGGTTAGGATGCCACTCTCTCACAAAATAAACTAACACTCATTCATGCAAAGTCATTTGAGGGTTATTAATTAACCTTAAAATTCCTTGTACGGAAAAGACTGGAGCAGAAAAAGCCCATGTAAAATTTAGGTCTTAGAAACCATGAGGTACCAATGTTAACCACTAGCCAACAATGCCACACCATAATGCAATACATGTACTTGTTCAAATTAGCCTAAATGTTAGGCTGAATGGTAACTCTAATTTGGCAGTTTGCGACTGAGTGTGGATAGATGTGCCATGTGATAGACTGGCAATCCATTATAGGTTGGTTAATGCTTTGTGCCTAATACTGTAGCACACACTCTTTGACCCTAAACTGGAGTAAGAAAATAGATGGGCGAGCAATAACTGCATTTCAGCGAGTCATTTTTGTATGAAATGCATTCTTATTAGAAACTGTCTAATAGTACATCTAGCATAAGTCACACCAATGAAAATCAGTCATATAACTCAATGTCATGCATTGCACCAGGGTTTATCATGTACACCATTAAACACGACTGTGTGTGTCCTACATTTCATTTTGAGATTTAATTAAAAAAAATAGTCTATGTGAAGTAACCGAAAAAAGGTTCTAAAATCATTTAATATTATTATAGCTATTCCTGACAATACATGAAAAATGTGGTTAAGGTTAATATTTTCAATCCTTCAACTAAAACATCTAATATTAGACAACAGGCACCTGCAGGCTTCTCTTGCCTTAGCAAGACAACATAAAGAAATTGACTTCACTAGAGAGTAGCAAGGCAGAAACCACTGCTAACCAAGTACAACATGAATGCTAGTCAGACATCTGCCAGAAAGCATCTGGATAATCCCCATACTTTTTGGGGAAAATGTTGTATAGACAGATGAATCCAGTCTCCATTTTGGAACCGGTCCCAAGCCCAGATAAATAGGGAGGGTTAGAATCAGGAAAGGCATCCGATTGTAAAAATCACAATGAAATCTATAAAACATCGCCCCTACATAGAAGTGGGAAAAGATGAAGAGGAAGAAAAACTTGTATGGACAGATAAGTTAAAATATGAAGTTTCTGGGCAATATAGGTCCCATTATTTGGTGTGCTAAGAAGCACCTCTAGGCATCTTTTCTGCCCACTGCTATCAGGAAATTCAATCTTTCCTCCAAACATCCCAAAATAATACCAATACTCTTTAGGTTTATTTTGCAATTTCTGCTCACTATAATATTTATTTTTTAACTGTCTCTCTGTTTATTGATTGATAGTATTATTTGTCCTGTGAGTCTATACCTTTGTTTTTTTATGTTTCTGATGCTTTATGCATCTACATTTCCCTTCTGAGATTAATAAAGTTTACCTAAACTAATTATGCCCTTCATAAATAAACATACCATTCCACTGTAAGAACATCATCGTACAATACAGTCAAACATGTTTACGGTACTATGACTGCACAGAGATGCCTAGTGCCCTCAGAACCTGAAGTACAAAATCTGATCTGTTCCAGAAAATATCTTAAGGAGAATATCTAGTCATCCATCAATACGCTGAGTTGAAGCCGAGTGGAGTGAAACAACAAGACAATGATCCACAATATAAAACCAAATCTACATTACAATAGCAAAGATGAAGTTTTGGAATGGGCGGGTTAAAAAACCTCAATACAGATGTTGTGGCAGGACCTGAAACAAGCAGTTCATTCATAAAAATCTACCAATGTATTTGAATTAAAGCAGTTCTGCAAGGAAATGGGCTACAAATTACCCGCAGTTAAGTGGAAGACTGATGTTGAATCATAGGAAGTGTATGGAAGTCACTGCAACTGAAGCTACCAGCATAGGTTCTTAAGTATAAAAGGTACAAATACTGTTGTTCATTCAATAAATTACCTAAGTTAAAAAAGTACTGTTTGCTCAGTCAGGTGTTCCATGTCTAACATTAGACTTAGGGTGAAAAATGGAAAATATCTGGAGTCAAATAATACAGGAAATGAGGAATGAGGCAAATACATTTTCATGACACTAGTTTTGGGCTGCTCCATAGTGGGAGATAAAAAGAAATATTTTTGAATCTAAATGGGAACTCAATGATTATCCTTTATAAATGAACTGTGTAGTTTGTAAATTTATTTTGATAAACAAACATGCTCAATAACAAACATTGCTGAAATTTGGTAGGCGGCTTCCCTGCGCTAACCAAAACTGATGTACGTACTTATTTCGGTGGTATGACGCCATTGTCGGCCACCATATTGAATTTTCCACACGTCACTAATTCTCCAACTTCCAGTGTAGGTAGAAGGCTGAAATTTGGCAGGCCCATTCCTTACAGCTTACTTACAAAAGTTAAGCAGGTTTCATTTCGAAATTCTACGCGTAACAGTCAACAACGTCCGCCATATTGAACTTTCTTATTCATGGCCCTATCTTCACGAAATTTGGTAGGCGGCTTCCCTGCGCTAACCAAAACCAATGTACATACTTATTTCGGTGGTATGACGCCACTGTCGGCCGCCATATTGAACTTTCCAACAGTCTTGTTATTTATGGGCCCATCTTCAAGAAATTCTATCGATCAAAGAACTGTCACTTAACGAGTGGTTTCCATGCCCGGAGATACCACCTACCTTTTCCATTCTCTTTGTTACATATTGCACGGCCATATCAGGCTCACTCTTGATATCCGGAGGAACATTGTGTCTTATGTATTGAATGACTGGGACAGGTTCAAGGTGTGGACTGATGACGGTACAGGAGATAATTATACTACACAGGAGCACTAGAAGAGTGAAATGCTTAAGCCCTTCACCTGTGGTTCTGCATGAGAGTTGATGGCTGCCGCTGAATTGTTTGGTTGTCGCTTTCAAGTGTACCGAAATGGCCAAATATTTTACACCTTTCGACAACCGCCAATGCCTCTTAAACATCTTAGATTCACAGGTGACGATTTCAGTAGTGGACACTTTGATGTTTATGAATGTTTAAACTCTCAAAAGCTGGATGTGATTTTATCGATGAAACCGGTTGTGTGCTTACAACGCTTGACAGATGCCAAATGTCACTTCAACACAACAAATCCTGCAAATACTGTCGTAATTGAAACAAACCATGAAACTCAAACCGATTATGACAGCAGCAATCCAAGCTGTGACATTTGAGACAAGATTACTGTTCACATGGCCAACTGTAAGTTACATGCTCAAGAGTAAGCTCAGTGCACAGCTTGGTCATGTTACAACCGGAGGGCCGAACTGACAACATGGTATACAAAGAGATCCTTAACAAATAATCATTGGCATATTGTCCCACAGTTTAAAAAGGTTTAATTTTCTTCTTAATAAAAATTTGAATGCAGTACTTCACCGCTACGAAGCGCGGGTATTTTGCTAGTCATTTATAAATCAAATGCACCATTCAAAGCCAATTTCTTCTGCTAGTTCACATAAACTATAAAATAATAATGAGAATCACATACTTAAAAAAGGACAAATACAGTTAAAAAGGCCTTGAACAGCAATTACAAAATACACTGCTGTATGGGCCTTAAAACTAAAGTTTAACTGCCAACAGGTGCAATGACAACATCATCCTCTAAAATTACTATTCAGAGGCAAGGGAAAACAAATGATTTGTTGGAGATAACAGTAGTACTAGGGAGTTGTACCGTGTTAGCCATTATGAATGTAGAGAAGAGCCAAGCAAAATGACACCTTTTATTGGCTAACTAAAAAGATTACAATATGCAAGCTTTCGAGGCAACTCAGGCCCCTTCTTGGAGATAACAGGTAAGATTACATTTCAGAATCAAGACAAGACCCTCATTCTTCAATGTAAACATTTTGGACTTTGTCTTTAACAGTTCAATCACAATCCCCTCTCTCTGGAATTCTTGACTACTGCTCTGCAAGAACTGACCACTACACCCAATCTAAAAGTTTAAAACCAATAAATGCAAATTTTCTCAGGTCTTCTTAAAGTGCCATTACTTCTTTTAACATGCATATTTCCACTTCTTTCTGTCAGATTACTAAATTCACCAATTCATACCATCTAATTGCTATCTCATCTGAAGCTGATTTGTATTGTTTAAATCCCACATTGGTTCTTGTTACTTAAACCAATATCTACAATAATCACTGGTTGCCAAACGTACGACAGTGTTGAATAAACTCTCCTTTGCTTTGTGAGCAGCACCTTTCTAAATGCTAACTAATCACATTTATTCTTCTTTTCTTTAAAAATATCTAAGTTCCTCTATTTCTCTCCGGTATCTTTAAGCTCCTTCTGAATCGTCATGCTTACCAACACAGACAAAGATTTTATACCAAATGTATCAGACTCTTACTATTTTACCCGTAGACACGAATATTGCTTATTGACTACCATTGTATTGTCAGACCTTGAAAACCATACTTTGCTTGTATCTCTAGTGCTACTTAAGATGTCCAAATCCTCCTGAATACCTTAATTTTTAAAATTACATTGTTGATTCTTCTTTAGACAGTCTCAGTATTTTACTTCCAGTGTTTGTGATGTAGTCCTCTTAACCTTAACAGATTTACAAAAAGCTTGTGTTACTCTGCTCACTACAGAAAGTGCTACTGTATATAAAATAAAGATTCATTGGTTGAAGTGTGAGAGAACAATTGCTAGTGATGCTCCCGCACAGATCTACTGTAGAGCCCTCGGTGTAAACGCCATACCCTGGCTCTGCCTGTATAAATTTGCACATTTTCCTAAAGCGTGTGTGGGTTTTCTTCTAACATTCCAACAAAGTGCTTAGTACATGAACTGGCAGTCCTAAAGTGGAATGTGTCAGTGTGGGAATAATAATACATTTTATTTATATGGCGCCTTTCCCATGCTTTTCAATGTGCATGGGTGACATTTCTGATCGAAGGAGCTTCATCCAGTGCCAGTTCCTGCCTTGCACCTAATGCATCTGGGATAGGCTTACCCGTCCTCCATGTCCTAGAACTGAACTAGGCGAGTTTAAGAATGTTCTACTATGCCAGAGTGCAGACATTCTGAAAGTGATCATTCCCCAGACAGTAACAATCACAAAAAGAAGTGTATAATTAAAAAAAATACTAATAATAAATTAACACTTGCCTGTAAATTTTGCCAATCCATAAAACATGCAATTCAATCACAGGGGTTAATAAAGCACAACAAATAAAAAAAAAATCAAATGAACTAGTATAACATTTGTCCACTTATACATATTATAGTTTAGATATTCTCACCTATCAAGATCATTAGAGAGTTGTAATGCTAGATTTTCCTTTAGTTTTTGCCGTTCTTTTCTTTCTTTTTCTTGAAATCCTTTGGTACTTTCTGGTATGGCCACATTTTGTTTTAGATTCCAGTTCAGGTGTGCCATGACAAGTACAAATAGTCCATACAATCAAGACAATCTTTTACATGCTTAGTCACAGGCCTGGTGAAAAATACAGAAAACACAACTGAATTGTTGGCTAATATTTAAAGATTTTTGGATG
Organism: Polypterus senegalus; assembly: GCF_016835505.1. Classification (NCBI taxonomy): domain Eukaryota; kingdom Metazoa; phylum Chordata; class Cladistia; order Polypteriformes; family Polypteridae; genus Polypterus; species Polypterus senegalus. Next base: position 72,201,122 of record NC_053167.1, read on the forward strand.
ATCTATAAATCCAGTTATGGGACAGATTGTAGATTACACTATATTGAAACATGATGCTCAGCATACCTTTATACAAATTTTTATTTTATTATTAAAAGAAAAAACAAACAGTAACAGTTAATTCAAAGACAGACATTCAAATGATAAATATAAATACTTTTTACAGTAAGATGGTGATACTGTACTTACAGAATTGTATGTACAACTCATACTAATCTAAAATGGAAGATGGCTTTTCAATGTACCTTGTGATACGCTGGCCTTTTTAATTAAAAGCTAAATGCACATCTCACGTGACAATAGGCAAGTAGCTTCTCTTGATACTGTTCCTAAAAAAGAAAGTGTATGTGGTGATGCGATTAGCACAGCTTCCTCACAGCTCTAAATTCTTGAATCTATTCAGAATCAGAATATTTATTAATCCCAAAGGAAACTACTTTAAATTCCAAAAGTGGGAACTTTTCAATGGAGAATTTGCTATGTTTTCCCTATTGTTTCTGCGAGTCTCTATTCAGTATTCTGGTTTTTCACTGTATTCCAAAGTCTTACAATGAGAAGTCGAACAAAATGACAACTTTCATTGGCTATCTAAAAAGATTACAAGGTGCAAGCTTTTGAGGCAACTCAGGCCCCTTTTTCAGGCAAAGTCTTACAAATTAAATTAGTTAGTCTCTCTAAATTCAATTACTGCAAGTGTGCCCTGTGCACAGCAGGCTCCTGCCCTGCACCTGATGCTCCAAAGGCAGGCTCCATAACCTGTGATACTGTACTAAAATAAGTGCCTTCTGAAAAGCAGTGAACACACACAAAAAAAAGTATGCACACTTATTAACATCTTTTACATGCAATTTTCACGTTTCTACTTTAATAGGAATAAATGGACAACACCACGTTCTGACATCCATGATGGGGTTGAAATAACTGCATCGCTTTGGAATGAGTCCAACTCCGACTAGAAAAGAATATTTCAAGAGAATGAATGGCCTAAAGGACAATATTCCTTGGGAAATTAATAATCCTGATAAAATGATAGTAATCACGACAAAGAAAAAACAACACTCCTAAACAATACCAAACTCAACGGAGGAGCCCAGCAGTATAGACGCGCCAGCTTCCAATAGTTAGCATTGTAACTCAAATTCTATTCAGTTCTGTTCGGTAGAGAAACTGCCCTCAGTTCAGAGGTACGTAACCAAATCTGCTGTTATTAGGGGAGTCTGCTGTGACACAAGTGGGCACCAGTGCTCTACCCTTCTACCCAGGGCATCGCCCTCATTCGGGGCATGTTATGATTCACCCTACCAACAGCCCATGGAGCTTCATTCAAAAGTGGTCTTACCTTGAGTGGTCAACATTCGACCTGTGCATGGGGACGTAAATAAAGCCCAAGAGTGGACGACATTGCTGCATACATTCCCCAGAAAGATGCGCTCGGTGTGTTTCCTCCTTCTATTAAAGTAAAAACAAAACAAACTTAACACGCAACGCTTTTTATTATAAGCGGGCGTTAAAAAGTTGTATTGTACAAAATACCGTGAAAATACAGAATACAAGTTTCAAACTTGGGGCTATGAAAAAGGAGTTAGAAATATACAATATTAATTGAAATGAACTTACTTCTGCTTAAATAACGAAGAGGGATTCCCTGATGGACTGGGCTGTATGCTTTCTCGAACAAGCGAAGTTGCTATGGTAGCGGCAACATCCCTCCGTAACAAAGCAAATGAAAAAACTGAAAATTGCTTTGCTGTGTTCGGTACGCCCAACTCCACCTAAATAGAGCAGTGGCAACAAAATCGCAGTAGCGTCCTAATTTAGAGCGCTAATAACACGAGGCTCCATGCATTCAGTCACTCGCCTCTCAAAACACAGCCATGCCAGTTGAGTGACGTCACAACCCGGAAACGAGGCCTCCGTTTGGAAGAGCGCGCTTAAAGGGCCAGCGGTAACACAATTCTCTACATGGCGCACAGTGTGTCATTGGAATAGGCAGCGCACCGGCTCTGCACAAACCTCAGCTGAAGGTGCATGGACGGAATCTGGAAAAGTACTGCAATTCAGAACTGTTAATTTGTTTTCAAAAATCTACTTTGTCTTGGATCAGGAACCGCGGTCAGGGGGCATGCTATGGCACCGCCAATTATCAAAGAATCGTTCTTGCAGAGTGACTAATTTAGTCCTACCTCAAAGGACGCCTCGATCGTCATGTTTGTCTGAAAAATAAATATTCAAGAACATTAAAAACGCAGCGTTGGGGAACACTTAGGTTATATTACAGGTGTATAATTCTTGCCATCCATCCACTTGTTTTCTGTTAATTGCAAGTCCTGGTTGCACTGGACCCAAGGCACCTCACTTGTTAGTACCGGGGCTGGGATGGGAACGCAAATCAGGGTAACAGTAACACCCTGGCATTTACTTAACATGCACGAGCCCGCCCCGTCCGTCAGTCGCTGCGTCGTTATTGGACAGAGCATTTTTGATAATGTTATATAAATATAGTTAGCTGTTAGAGGTGTAAACATTTGCTCCTTCTTTCCAATCTCACCCGTTGTGTTTGCTACGATAGGTGCTGCGTAGTGCTGGTTTGAATCGCACTGCTCTGCTACACAAGGCCCTGCAAACGTTTGATGACTAAACGAAATTGTGTCTGCGCTTGCGCGGGATAATTGCAAGACCAGCCAGACAAGAAAGAGCTTGCTGGGACACCGATACCCCGTTGTTTTGCTGCACCCCACCACATAAACTGCTTGGTTTGGGCTTTAACTGGCAGAATACAATAAACATTTCTGTGCTCACTCGTTAACTGCAGGATGTCACTGAGTAAGATGTCCTTAGAACTCAGAAATACAGTACGTTATTCTGCCTAGGTTAAACATGTTTAATTGATGTCACGATGGTGGATACTTCTTCCTCCGTAGTTATTCTCATATTCTGATTTTGTCTGAATGGGTTGTATTTTTAATGATCTTACTAAACATGTAATAAAATAAAGGCATGTTATAAATGTTCGTTTAAAGTAAACGTGGCATACTGCCTCTCGTGGTTACAGATGGTACACACATTGCGGACTTACTAAGATTTTGATCTGTTAGTCTTACGTCGTTGCAATCTAAATTGGGGTAGTCTGAGACATACAACACCAGTGAAACCTTCCGATAGTGCAACCATTCTGTAGTATAAGGAACTGTCTCTCTTGTCCACACAGTATAGCTTTATACTGCCTTCAAGCATTTCCAAAGCAGCTTAGAATGATAGTTATACGTATATAGATGTCTACGTGTCGTTTCCACTACTTTATATATAGGAGATTAATGTCTTAACACATTCATGTGTAAAAGCCTTTCATAAAAATTGGCAATAATTTGAAAGCAACATAATATGAGGTCAAAAATAATCCTGTTTGGTTTTCAAGTACTTGTCTCATTCATTAATTAATTCATTTTTAAAACCCATACATTGATCCATCCATTATCAAACACACTTGCTTAATTTAGGCTATGGAATGCTGGAATCTATCTCACCAGCATCACACATAAGGCTACGTCATCATCAGTCTCGTGTCCTTTAAAATCCCTGCTATAGTCACACCTAAGATGGATTTACTTTATGTCTGAACTGTCAATAATTCCTGGAATTTGAACTATCCATTGTAGATGGATGAGTGGACGTTCCACCCAGAACAGAGGTGAATTCCTTACCCATCCGGGATTTCATAATGGAAGGATGGAATACATGTGGGCAATACCCAGCCGGGAAGCCTTATAATTCCTATCCTGATTGGGATGCCCAAAGATGTCTGGAACCACCACTGGAGCAATTCATCTCCCTCCATTCTAGGTGGCAGAGGCCCTCATGCAGTGTGCCAGCCTGGATACCCACAGGACTGCATATGAGTTGGAGTTCGAAAGTTCAGCCCTGTAGGGTTTTTGGTGGGGACGGTCAAGGGTGCTGCCGGAGGAGGACCTCCCTGGCTTTCTTGTAGCCCGAGTTTACACTTAAAAAGGGTCCCACTTCCATAACTCTTACAGTCAAAGTCGGGAGGAAGTGGGTAACTCAGAAGGAGGAAAGATTCATTGGTTTATTGCATTTATAATTGTATGTGTGGCCTTTTACTGGAAGCAGAGTTGGAGAGGTGCTTCAGAAAGGAATATAAATCCTTTATTTTGTTCTATCAATGCATAATGCTTTACTGTGTCTGTGGTTTGGCGCTCTCTTGTGTCCCCTTGTGGTCACACCATCTATTCCCTGAATCTTTTTTTTTTCATTACAAAGTTGAAGGGAACTGCATACTTTTTAATGAGGCCAATTCATTGGGGAACACACTTAGTCATACCATGCCAATTCAGAGTTGTCAGTTAACCCACCCTGGGAATATTTTGCTTATGGGCTGAAACGAGCAATTCTTCCCCCTTCCATCCTCCCCATGTTCTACAGAGGCACCATTGAGAGTGTTCTGACCAGGTGCATCACTATCTGGTATGTCAACTGCGACACATCTGACTGCAAGCACCTGCAAAGGATAGTGAAGACAGCAGAGAACATTATTGGGGTGCCTCTCCCTTCACTACAGGACATATTTTACAAACGCAGTGTCCGCAAGGCCTGCAGCATTGTGAAGGACCCCTTACACCCCTCACATGGACTTTTCACACTTCTGCCATCCAAGAGAAGATACTGCAGCATCAAAGCCAGACTCCTTAACACCATGCTGCCCCCTGGGATCTTCCACACTACCTCACCCACCTCTAAAAACACAACTTTTATACATGCAGGCCACTTTCCTGCAAAGATGAGTGTGCATGTGGAAAAGAACTGAAAATCTCATACTGACCTTTCAGTATTTTCACACTCTTGATATCCTTCTGCTGTGAAACATTCTGACCTGTCATTGTTTACACATGTCTTAAACAACTATTATCATACACTAATAATTTCTATATTATCTATATCTGTTATTTATTTATTATATTACATATCTATTGACTATATTTATGTATCTAGACTGCGAAATAAATACCATACATTGGATCAATGTTCATATTGCTAACAATACGTCAATATTGCTGCTACTTCTTTGTCTTGTCTTTGCACAATATCTTGTCTTGTTTGTGTTTTACTTTTAAATTTACATTTTTATTCTATATTTAATTTATTATTTGCACGTCATGTTGTTACACTGTGGACCCTGGGCTTTGCAATTTCATCGATCTGTATACTTGTATATGGTTGAGATGACAATAAAGTTCATTTTGACTTTGACTAATAATAACCATCATGTATACAGGTTTGCATTCTCCTTATAGAAAGATAAGATGTAGCAATATTGAAACAAAGCAATATGAGGTCAGAAATATTCCTGTTTGGGTTTCTGGTACATGTCTCATTCACTCATTCATTTTTCAGACCCATACATTGCCCAGAGTGTGGATCAGATGCTGGGTCTTGGAGCTGCTAGTCAGCATTGCTAACCGCTGCACCTCTGTGTTGGCCCCAAGAATGAAGACCAAGAGAATTTCCTGTTCACTTGCTGCTCATTCTGGTGTGTGTAGTAATGGTAGTCACGTTCACTTCAGGAAATCTCATGTATAAATGAGTGTCAGTAGCAATTACAGTGTTGATGAGCTACAGACAAGCTAAGTAAGTCATATAAGGAGATTACAGTTCAGTCTGAGGAGATATTTAATAAGATATTCCTCCCTGCCCTGTGCCCAGAGCTCAAAGTTCAAATTAGATCAATTAGCTTTCTCTGCTTCATGTTGGTGAGGTCGAGATCATTAAATTAGATTAATTCAATCAAGCTCATCCTGGGCCTCTATGCTGCAACCAGCATTCTCAGCCCCTGAAATGATTCATTTTAATTTCAATGCTCCATCTACGAGTTGTTTTTTTTTCTGAAAACTCTTCTATCCTGGGTAGTGATGTGGGAAAAATCTCGGCAGGATCAAAGGCAATGCAGATGCTAACCCTGAGCAGCAGGTCAGCTCATTGTAGCATTTCGGTGTTTTATGAAAAACAGCAAAAGGTAAGAAATATAAGCAATATTATTTTATACCATTCCACATACTAATGTAAGGCGGAGTGGTGGCTCTGAGGCTAGGAACCTGCACTGGCAACTGGAAGGTCGTTGTTTCAAATCCTGTAAATGCCAAAAAGTGTTCCACTCTGCTGGTCCCTTGAGCAAGGCCCTTAACCTGTAATTGCTCTGTCCCGGGTATGACATTAATCTGCATCCAGCCCAGTTAGTAGGTCCTCCAAGTGGCAGAGAAAACTTGGGGTTTGGTGGCAGGTATGACACTCTAGCCACCATAAAAGACTTCACATAGGGTGCATTCCATCTGAACTAGTAGTGCTGAGGTGTCACCCGTTGCATGGCTGCACTTGGGTCATAATCTGGTGTCCTGAGGTGGTTTGTCATGTGGTGGGTGCCGGCAATGCGCTGTATCAACCTCTCTCTCACGTAATAATCAGTTTCACTTTTATCAGTGATCAATGTGCTAAAGTTGGTCACAGTATTCAGTGGAGCTTTTTATTCATATTATGAGTGAATATATGTAAAAAAAATAATTATATGTACAAACATGTGAATTAATGGGTTTTACTGTCATGGTGTCATACCAATGCTAAGTTAAGGAACATTTCTGGCTATTATGGGTCATGGTACAAGATATGTATTGTTAATAACAACAGACATCTTAAGCATGAAATACGGGGATAAGTACTTTAAAGATAAAAAAATGAAAAATGGCCCTGACCCAATTCTGGTAGTCCTATGCTTTACTGATATGAAGTTGCTGATCACATTTCTGTATATTTGGCAGGCTGGCTGGAGGTTCTCTTCAAGCAGTCAATCTAGAAGGCATATTTGAAAAGATAAATAAAAGATTAGGCAGAGAACAGTAGGTTCTTACAGTCATGAGAAATTAATCGACCAAGAGCAGCTTCAAATAGCATATACTTCATTTATTTTTAATATATTGGATTGGATTGGATTAACTGCAGTGGGCTGACGCCCTGCCCGGGGTTTGTTTCCTGCCTTGCGCCCTGTGTTGGCTGGGATTGGCTCCAGCAGACCCCGTGACCTGTAGTTAGGATATAGCGGGTTGGATAATGGATGGATGGATAAAGACTCACTAATGTGCTTGTCTTGCGGTGATGTATGTATGTTATCATTCAGCTGACGTTCAGAGCCGGCCAACTGTATTTAATTTAAAAAGCAACAGGGGCGCGGTGGTGCTCAAAAATAAAGAATGCTGGCAGTCAACTCCAGTTCGTTGGATCCATTGTTGGATGGATGGATTGGATTTACACACAACAAGGAGTGCTCAGCTGAATGAAATTGCATTTCTCCAAGCCCAATGCACAAGTACAAACAATGAGACAAAAGGAAAGACATACTGTAAAAGACAGAATATTTGTATAATCCAATAGTCGCATTAGTGAATAACTGTAAAGTGTTCAAGTGACGAAAAACGTTAACATAATGCACAGACATAACATTTTAGGAGAAATTTATGTGTTCAAACAGTCCGTTGTATGTGTTCAGAAATTTCTTCTTCTCCTTTCAGCTGCTCCCATTAGGGGTCGCCACAGCGGATCATCTTCTTCCATATCTTTCTGTCTTCTGCATCTTGTTCTGTTACACCCATCATCTGCATGTCCTCTCTCACCACATCCATAAACCTTCTCTTATACCCGCCACTTTTCTTCTTGCATGACAGCTCTAACCTTAGAAATGTAACAGTCCCAGTAGGTCAGCATGCTGTTTGTTTCTGGTGGGAATTGAGCAGTCTGATGGCCTGTGACAAGAAACTCCTACTGAGTCTGGCAGTCCTGCACAGTCTACTGCGGTAGCATTTGCCAAAGGGCAAAGGGCAAAAGTTTGAACCGTCCATCTTCTCTGACTATCCTGGTGGCTCTCCTTGAGGCACATGGTGACAAGTACAGATCTCGTAGAGACGGGATTGTGGTTCTGATGATTTCCTCTGCCGTCCTCACCATTCTCTGGATATATTTTATTGGTTTAATATTTCGCATTACAATAAGCAAGTTACAAGTCCATGAGGAATACAGTACAACATCGTATTCAAATCAGATCAAATATCCTCTCCTCTGTGCATGAAAAGAGCAGAGAAATAATAAGGTTTAATTTGAAGTAATCATTCAAAGATACTGAGGCATCCTCATTGGTTCAGCATGCTTATATAACTGAGGATAACATTATAAACTTTACTCTAAATTTCAAATGTGCCTACAATCTACAAGAAAGAAAACAACGTGGTTCTCAGTAATTATGAGCCAATAATCTATTCCTGGCAAAACAATGGAAACTACAATTAGAAATATGTGAAACGTTTAAATACATGAAAATACTAGCTGGTCTTCGGGACCAAAAACAACCCAAAGACTTCCTAGCAGTTTTACTTTATTCGTGAACTTGGAGAGGTGTCCGCTAACTCTTAAAAATTACCCAGAGGAGAGGACGTGAATCTACCAGTGCTTGCTGCCCCACCGGCTTTTATAAGAAGACACTGGCAGTACCATATCTTAACTGTATCGCTGGCATATGAGTCTTATTAATCTTTGTCTCGAGAAAATACCTCCGGATAGACAAAGTTTTTAGTGAAGCCTTGCCCTCTGTTGTTGAGGAGTTTCACTTGGACGTTGTTGAGCTACAGCATTTGAATGTTGTGTTTCTTCATCAGTGTCATTAGCACAATGTCGTTGTGGCACGGCAGTGTTTGCTGCTCACATGTCTTTCGTAGTGAGATGTGAAGTGCGTGCATACGCTGTCTAGTGGTTGTGGTTGAGCGTGAGGAGAGCGGACTACAGTAATCCCTCGTTTACCGTGGGAGATAGGTTCCAAGGCCGGTCGCAATAACTGAATTTCCGCGAAGTAGGGACACCATATTTATTTAATTATTTAACATGTATTTGGACGTTTTTAAACCCTCCCTGTACTGTTTATAACCCACCCTTTACTCTATTAATAACAGGGACATACCTAACATTTCCTGGGGCATCTCTTCCACGGTTTCCGAAGGTGTATCCGTAGTAGTAGGAACTGGCTCTTTTTTTTGAGGCTGCAAAAATATTGTGATCGGCAGTTGCTGCCGCTGCTTCTTTTTCCGGTCGAAGAGCAGCTTATAGGCGGTCATGACCTTGTTGTAAAATTGGACCGATCGCCACAGCCGCAAACGTTCTTCCTTCCTTCAACATATCCAGAAGTTTCACCTTCTCAGCGATCGTCATCATTCTTCGTTGGCATTTAGGCTCAGCACCAGCCTTGGAAGAAGGAGCACTTTTGGGAGCCATTGTAGGGGGTGGAAATTGAAGCGAAGTTCAACACAAAGAAACCGCAAAAAAATCACACACAGTACAGTGTAAAGTAAACCGCTCGGCGAGAAAGCTTGAAGCGAAATGGCTGCTACAGAGAGACAAGGGAAGATGCTGTGGGATCTGGGCATCAGTCAAAGCACCAATCACGGGCCCGATTAGAAAGCGGGAAGCTGTGATTTGTCGTCTCCCTCCCATGTACCAATCACAGCCCGTGTTACAACGCACTTAGTCACCGAACTTGTTTTGTTGTTCTTAGACTAGGAAATATTACTACTATATTTAAAAACCCGCAAAGTCGTGAATCCGCGAAAAGTGAACCGCAAAGTAGCGAGGGATTACTGTATTCCAAACACACACACACGCAGGTCTTTCGTTTATATATGTCTAATATCATAGATAAGAGATCACATGGGTTCACAAGAGGAGGATCCTACCAAAATAAACTGTTAAACAACTGGCATAGTGAAGAAAACCAAAGCATACGACACTATTTACATTTGACTTTGAAAAAGCTATTGATACAGTATCACACCCAAGATTCATTTTGTCACTGGCATCAGAAGTAACTTAGAAAACATCTCTGTTTTGTGAGACGCCTCAAGCAGAGGGTTATGCCAGTGCAGGTACTGCTGCACTTCTGTCATTTCTTCATCAGGAGCATTCAGGGGAGCAGCAAATGGCAGCACCAGGAGTGAAAAAGAGTTGTGAGATCTGTGGCTGTAAGCTTACTACTCTGGTGATCTGTAAGAGACGCCACACTAAAAGAGAAATGAATTTTAGTATTGTATCAGGGAATGGAAATGAACTATTAGGAAACGGTCAAAACATAGTCAAGAGATGGGCACAAATATCAGCGAAAGGCCAAAGAAAACCCACTAACCAAAGCAGAAGTGCTAGGCAAGTGCGAAGGAAAGATTATTAATGCCAAAATAAAATCCAAAATGTTAGCTACATTGAAATTCAATACATATGCGAGTGGGGCATTAGGGTTTTGAATGGTTTTATCACTTCATAATTAAATTAAAAACATATCAACCAAACGATCATCACACAATTATACTGCCAGTTTAAAATGCAAAACCAAAACGTATTTAATTCATATTCATACATCGCAGGTCATAACTAAAACCAAAGCAGACATATTGCATTTTGCTTTCCAGCAGATCTGTGTGTATTGAATTTTGATTCGAGACCACGCTTTAATCTTGCCAAAACTAAAATGAGTCAAATCAGCATCACAAGGTGGGTCAGGAGCACCAACAGTTGGCAAATGACGCGTTCCACTCCTAAACGTTTCTGTATTCTGCCAGCGAGCATATGTTTAGTCAATATGTTCAGTGGTGTGGTTAACTAAAATGGTAAAAAGCAAGTTTTGGGTCTTTCTGAAAATATTTACTCTTCTGTTAAGTTGTCTAAAGTTGTTTTCTTTTTAGACATGTTAAATTAAGCAGTGCAGTTAAAGTAAATTTTAACTAACACTGAATATAGTGGAACATTTGTTAGCGTCACTGAGTTGGGTTTCTTCATAGCATTCTATTCATGCCCTCTCTGATAACCAGATATTATACGGTGTAGAAGGAGAACGGGCATCTGGACGAGATGGGGAAGAAGTCATTACCTGGATGGGATGCCAGTGCAATGACGCAGACAGATTGGCTGGCAGAACAAATAAATAACTTTGTACCTGGCCTGTGTAAGTTAATGAAGGGACCAGCAGAAGCTAAGAATCAGGAGTGGTTCCATCCCCCATATTCCAGGTGATAGTGGTCCTCATATAGGAACCTAGTCGGGACACCCACAGGGGTGCTTGGGAGATGGAGTCTGGAAGTGCAACCCTGTTGGGGACCCTGGGGATCAGGAGATGGCACTGTCGGGGAAGGACTTCCCTACTTTCCTTCTGGCCCAGAAGTGGTGTGGCATGGGAAGCATTCCTGCATTTGGAGCTTGCTGCCTTACGTAGTTGAGTCAGAGAATTGTCAGTTTATTGTTCATTGATTGCACAATTGTATCACATTGCTGGAAGGAGGTCTGCAAAGGTGCATTGTGGAATAAGTATCCTTTATTTTATTCTGTTAATGTGCGGTGTATTGCTGGGTGTGTGGTTTGGCGCTCTCTGGTGCCACCTTGTGGTCACAATAGTTTTTCCCTTTATTTGGACACACTAAAGAATGAAATCATCATTTAGAGTTCAATGAGACAACGATGAATGCCCTGCCTTATCGACCCCCATTCACCTTCTTGCGTTTGGACTGCCTCTTTCCCCAGCGGTTGACGTCCCTTACCCCACATTTCGATGCTGATGGGTCATTTGATTGCATTTCATTTTGGCACAATTAAAGTGGTCTCAAATTGAAATGCAATACACATGGAGCAGCCCCTAAGCAAAATGAAATATGTCTGCTTTGTTATAAGCTAGGACACACAATCAATGGGCATGAAATAAAATGTAATCCACTTTTGTACTGTATTTTGACCCGAAAAATTGAGTGTCATACAGAAAAACAATCAAGCATTTGGTTGATATGTTTTTAATTAGGACATAATAGAAACATGACAAAATTAAATAGCTCAACCTGCATTTGTATTGCATTTCAACACAGTTAACACGTGGACCCTATAGTTAGGATATAGCGGGTTGGATAGTGGATGGATGAATAGATTAACATGTTGCATTGCATTAATTTTAACATGAATAATCTTCCATAATTGTGTACTGAAAACAAAGATGACCAAGCACCAATAATCTTAACCCTAATTTGGGTTTCTTTCCTACAAACTCACACTGTAAAAAAGTTTGTTTTTAGTGAAAAAGATCCAACACTAGGGTAAGAGAAGGTATGTGTCGAGATCTTTTATACACAGAGACCATGTCATGCGACTGGTGATGTGCGTAGAGCAAAACTAATACGTCAGTGGCCAGGCAAACTTGTCACCATATGGCAGCAGCCGTCCAAAACCAAAACACAAAATGGTGTCCTAGTGATGTGACAGGATATTGTGATGCAGAACTGCTGACCACGATGCCACTATGTTATCCATCATGCAGTAATAATAATAACAAAATAAATAACAAAAAATAAAATGAGAAGACTCCAGGTATACTACAACACAAATTCATCAGAATTACAACTGAGCCGCTTTATAAGGGCCACACTCACGGTAGGACTCTGGCCATCCTGAAGGACATTCGCCTCCCTGTTCAGGGGCTCCTCCCCATCTTTTCTTCTAGCAGCAGGTACAAGAGAATCCAAATGCTACTCTTAGACTGTATAACTTACTAGTGGGACCGAACTGGAGGTACTGTGTACGTTTCAGGTCAGCATGCTGCAAAAAAGGCAAAGCACCATTAGAAGCCCTTCATAAAACTAAAGGTTATGTCCTACCATGACAAGATAAGGAAATGAATCCTCTTTAGTCTCCAGAAGAGATGGTTACCTAAAGCCAAGAAGCACTACTCTACATAAGGAAGTGAGGGATTTTGGAGCAAACTACCAAGGCATGTACTGTAGTTGAACCAGAATCCTTGATGAAACATGCTTTGAAGGCTAGGGGGCACCACTGAGCTCCAAACCCCAAACACAAACATAGTCCCAGGTTCAAATAAAATGGGGGTTTCTTGCAAAAATACCTTTTTGTACAACAGTTCAACCAGTGGTCTGTTCTTCTTTCTCTCTCCTCTGCGCTGCTATTCCTTCAGGCGACTGTTGCTTGTCCCGTTCCCAGTTCTGATTCGCCTAGACAAGGCAGGGGGGTCTCTTCTATGGAAGACCTGGGACTACTTCTGGTGCCAGGGCACACGGAAATGCCACATAGTAGGGAGTGTAACTTCCTGCAGCACCCCTTAGCAGTACCCACAAACCCCAGCAAGTCCCAAACAGGTATCCAAACAGATAACGGTATCTGGGGCTGTGGCCATCTAGAATATGGGGGAGACAATAAGCAGGAATTATTGCTGTCCCCTGTCCTTCCATGTTATGGGCCTGTCCAGGTAAAGACCCCAAACTAGCTCCGTCTGGGACACCGGTCCCAGCATGATGTCTCTCACGATGACAAGAAAGAAATTTCAGAGGCAGAATTCCACTCGTATTTTAATGACTCCTGATCTATAACATAGTTGCAGATCTGCAAAATACATGGAGAGACGTTCCTTGCCTCTGGAAAACAGACCACAAAAATGGTCTCACTTCATTTTTAAATCATAAACAGACTGACAAAATGACAGCAGAGGCTGTTAGCCTCCATTAGAAGATGGAGCAGCACTCATTTCAAATTATGATGACAGAAGGATTGCGAAAGGCAGCATTGCCGATACTCAGCGTAGAGATTGCTGCAATGAGACTGAAGAGCCTCAGGGCAGGTCATCCTGTAATAACTCCAGGCCGGTTCATTCGTAGCTCTGGGAGGATTTCACATGATGTCTTTTCCAGATTGACTTTTAGTATAAACTGCACAAAAAGATGATTTTGATGGAGTGTCCACATAGTGTTGTATGGTATGGTGCCCAAAACTACGTATAAACAATCCTGAAATGCAGTTAGAGGACAGACCACCATTTCCGAAATATAGTTAATATTTCAAGAAAACATGTATGGTCTTGACTTTGTCACTTTCCAGAATAACATGGCTATGTTGTGAGTGATAACATAAAGCGCAGTCTTTCATAAGGCCATTTCACAGAACTGGTGGGCTGGAGAATGACACTTGTACAGTATGTCTTCCTTAGAATTACATCTATTTAAACACAAAGCCCCCAAAATTCAAAATTCAAGCTAGTAATACATGACAGGTGTGAATTATAACAGAAAGTGTTCAGCATCTCTCCAAAATAGCAAGGAATATGAAGGCAAGATTGAATTTGGTTGCTATGGCAACACACAAGTGTTATTATTTGCTAACAATAAGCAATTCCAGAGCGGGCCTGCACAATGGGGGGGCAAAACAAAAGGCTTACAAATAGATGTGATGTCCACAACTGAAAAAAGAAAAAGTAGGAGCAAATGACTAAGGCCACACTTTTTAAATATATGCCACTTAATCTTTTATAGTTTTAAATAACTTAAGAAGTTTTGCCAAAGACACCTCCACATCTGACAATGCAGTAATTTCAAAGTAACTGCCAAGTTTCTATAATTATGAAACAAAGCATCTTTGCTGAAAATAACATTGAAAGTGAAATGCACTTAAATATAAGGTTGACAAGCACAGCAAAAGCAAAGAATACAACACATTATATTTGATATACCCACCCCACTGTCCTCCAAAATAACAAAAAGCGTAAAGATGTCACATCCTCAAAAGCTGGCAACCATAGCTCTGTTTGAAAGAAAACACATTCGTGCTGGCATCAGCCTTGTCCTCTTTTTGCAGAGCCAATGCCTATGCTGGCAACATTAAACACAAGGCACAGGTAATTCAGTAGTCCACTTATACTGGCCACGTAGGGTCTCCCATTACCCTAACACAAACCTAAAGGATCTGGGGGAATAAAACAGGAACTGAATCCACTAGGCTGGAGCTATGAGGCATTAACACTAACCACATAGTCAACACCTTCGAATCACTTTATTTTGTTCTTACAAACAGCACTTTCACTTTGACTAAAATTAATCACAACATGGTGCACAACTAACGCACCAAACATTACGTAATATATACATGGAAATATACGCATTGTGACAGCAGAGTACACGCTTACTGTGACTCCAACCCTAGAATGGACCAAGGGGATGACAGAAGCATAAAGCTGAAGGTGTCTATAATCTAAAAAATAAGCACAAATGAGGAGTAAACAAAGGGGCTAACATAAAGTACCAAAGTGATAAACAGAAAACAAAATCCTTACTACGAGGCTCATCTCCCTGTCGATCCAGTGGCTTGGCTCTTCTATTGCATCAACACTCTTCTTCTTCCTCCGTTCTTTCTCTCACTCTCCCCTCTCAGCGTACACTTCTTCTAATCTATTAAGTGTTTGTCCCAAGTCACTTCCTGACTTCAGTTTGTTGGTGAGTTTGCTTTACATCCCAGCCTGGTGTTGCTTCCAGAGTAATCCATGGATCCACTTCTGGATACAAGAATGGTCTCAAAAGTCAGAGCTCCCTATGACAGGCCCAAGTTTCCCTGAATCCCAGAGCTTCTACATGCTCTTCAACAGTGAGACATGCTTGGAGGTCAAGACCTCTTCTATTTCACATACCCAGCAACAGGACTGCACTCCTACCACACAGACTTCCTCTGCCTTGTGTTGCCACCTAACATTTTGCAGAAATTCAACCAGGCCTCCACCAATCTAACATAACTGACTATTAGTCAGCAGACTTAGGCATATCTTCTTTCTGCTGGTCTTCCGGCTTCCTAGCATCCTGGGGAAGCATTCTATGCTCATATCCAGGTCACAGATCTCTCTTGTGTATGCCAGTGCCCTTATTTAAGAAGTTTTCTAAACATGGAGGATGCTGAGAAATTAATTTCTAGTAGGATTGCTGACTGCAATTCATTATTCACAGGTTGCTCATTATTTGTTTTTCAGTTACTTCAAAATGCTGCTGCAAGGTCATTACAAGAACTAGAAAGTAGGACCACATAACTCCAGTTCTCAAGTTCTTACACTGGCTTCTAGTTAAGCTTTGATCCAATTTCAAAATCCTCCTTCTTACACATAAAGCATAAAATGGTCAAGGCCCCACTCATCCTGTATATCTGAACATATTGTCCGAGACTGCATTATGATCTTAAGACGCCAGCCTGTTTATGATACTGGAACAGAGATTAATAAAACAGCAGTGGAAAGTCAAGCTTTTAGTTACAGGCCCCAAAGCCCTGGAGCAATCACCCTACTTATATAAGATATGTCCCTTTACCCTCGACTTTTAAATCCAAACTGGACTTTAGTCCAGTATACCCTGACTAGAACAGCTGTGTGTACTGCATCTCTGTATATTAGTCATTTGTAAATAATAACTATAAACCGTTACTCACCCTCCTCTATTCTGTTTCTCTTCTCGGTGTCCTGCTGTGATATTTGCTGCCACTGCTCCACTGCCCAGCTAAACACCTGAGATACTGGAAACATTGGAATCAACAAATGGAAAGATTCTGTCATCAAATTAGTTGACCAAACACAAGACTCAGCTGTAGCACATCCAGCAGGAGGTGAGTGGCCAGTTGGCTCAAACTGTTTTTGATTTTGTGGGGGCATCTCACAAAAGTCCAGTATGTACTCTGCTGGCTGTTTCTCCCCTCTGGTAAGTAAATGGACTTTCTTACTGCCAGTCTCAGACTCTTCAGGCTCCCTCTGACTTCCAAGCTACTCTTTGGCTGCCCTGCCTGAATGCATAATGTATAAATATACAGATATATTTTATTAATATCTCAAATTGTCTTGTTCCAGATTCCAACTTTCTATATCAGCTGTTCTTCCAATATAATGACACTAATTCCAGGAACAATTCCACAAAGACAATGGGAAGGGCTCACAAGAACATTGATCAATGAAAGATTTTCACATTATTATTTTGAAACATGAACAGGCTTTTCATGGAAGTTTATTTGTCAGATTTTTATATTATTCAACCATAAAGAAAACATTGCAATTATTTGAATATTTTACATTACTGGATAGTAATGGATCACGTGGTCTTCAAGTAAAAGGGTGAAGTTCACCAATAAAATGATAAACTCAAATAAGAATTTTGAACACGTAGGCACCATTTGTGTCAAATGAGCGGTTGCTCATGGAGTACCAAATGGGGCACATTACCTGCATTGTGAGGGAGAGTCAGTTACAGCACTACGGTCATGTGGCGCGATTCCTCCAGGGGCTCGCAGGATCCTCATTGTTGAAGGCTGTGTCACCCACAGAGTGCAGGTTAGTGTCGGGCACAACAAGCCTGCGAGAATCAGAGGACGTTAATGGGCGAACAGGAGCATAGTGATGGAGGAGTTCACTGGTAGTCTGGTGTGAGGCCATTTAAAGCTTTGTAGATTAATAATAGAATTTTATATTTAGTCCTGTAAGACACAGGCAGCCAGTGGAGTTGGCCCAGGATGGGTGTTATGTGCTCGGTGCTGCTGGTCCGTGTCCGTGAACTCTTGCAGCAGAGTTTCAAATATCTTCTGTAAGAAAGGGGCTATATAGTGCCTGACCCGGTACAGACTACGCAGAGGCACGTGTACAATAATACAGGCTTTTAGTTATCTTCAGCTGGAGGGCACATCTTCCCCGTAATCCCCCCAGCCACAACACAGTCCCAAAAGCCCTTAAATAGGTAAAAGCAATACCACAATCCTTCCTCTGGCACCACCACTCCTCTCAGGGAACCTCGTCGTCCTCCTCCCGATTCTGGCTTCTTGAGTGGTGGTGGCTGGCCCTTTTTATAGCTCACCCGGAAGTGCTCCAGGTGCTTGATCACCTGGGCCTAATTGCACTTCCGGGCGGGGCTGTAGAGATGTCCATGTGGGCTCCGGGATCCATACAGCACCCCCTGATCTCCACAGGGTTGTGGAGAACTCCATCTCCCATGAAACCCTGCGGGAAACTGAGGCACCATCATCAGCCAGGGAGGCTGCCACCAAGCGTCCCGGGGGAGGTAGTGAGATGTCCATGGCTGCTCACCCGGAACATGTGTAGAAAGGGCGTCCCACCATAACATGTAGAAGGGGCGTCCACGGGACCCGGCCACCCGTCACACTTCTTGTACTTCCCATGGAAGTGATGCTGTTTTTCAGTAGGTGTGATGGTTCACATTTAGTAAGCAATACGTTTCCATTTTGGTAAAACAGTATTTTATTTTCCCCCATTGTCTTATCTTGGTAGAGTAATATATATATTGCTCTGCTTTCCCCTATTGTATTATTAATATGCAGCCTTAGAATGCCTAATCTCACAGACTTACCACTGTATATAACATATTATTTTATATAACTTCTCCCCACCTTCCCTTCTATATCTATAACCTCAGGCAATTAGATGTAGTAAAAAGACAAGCAGGAGTTCATAAAATAATGTATTACTGATAATATTCATAAATAATAACAAAATGCAAAGTACATTTGAATATTGGCAACCATACAACCTGATAAAATGGTGCTTTGTAATTCAGGTGGCACACAGACTTGCAGTTACTTAAAATGTCTCTAGTTAGTTAAGGCATCGTTGGTGCTCAGCTTTCAGCCACATGTCTGTTCAATACAGCTGCTGAGCTGTGCTCTTCATTGTGTTGTCTTCATCATCACAGGTTAGCAAGAGAGATGCTTCTTCATCATATGTTGGTTAGAGAGAGAGAATGTGGTCGAGCAAGCAAATTTATAGGTTTTCTGTCCAATCCGTCCAGCCAATTCAGACAGCCATATCTCTGACCAATGGGTGGAATAGATCATCTTATCTCCTGCCCCAAAACCATATGTTAAACATCCTGGCTTCCTTGCAGGGGGTTCAAAGACTTTAGCAGAGAAATACTCATCAAACTGGTTTAAGACACATCCCCCCAAATCCTGTCATAAAATTACAAAGAGACAGTCGTAAAATTGAGGGGGCAAACACGAATACCTCTAAATTACATTGGTTTGCCCAAATTATAAATAAAGACATACAAAACATTTATCAAGTTATATGTAAAATCTCACATCACAACACCCATGAAACACAGTGTCCCACAGTGAGGACATAACTACTGTTCATCTACCAAACATTGATGTGGGGCTGTAAAAGCAACTTTCATGTGTTGATGTGTGTGGTGATTGATGGGAGATCTGTTTGTATTCAGGGGCACATGTGAGCAGGCCTGACGGGGCCTTAGTCTGTATCGAGGTGGAGCCTGACGTGGTGATAGGCCAGAATGTCAGCACATTGCTCAATGGCTCCATATTTGCCATGTGCGCCGGTATCTTTGCATGTTCTAGTCTGTTGTTGGTTGACAGTGAACCGCTCCTTGTATTTGGTTTGCTGGTGTGGAGAGTCTAGCTTTTCCTCGTGGCATTGTTTTGTGTATGCCTTTTGTTTGTGATGAAGTGTGCATAGTGCAGATGTCCGTCAGCAGATGGCACAAGTTTTTTCCTCTGGTTGTTGGTGTGCTACCCATGAGCAATGAGTTTCATAGGAACCATGCTTGATTATGGACACATACAAACCCAAGTCACATTCTGGAGTTTGCCGTCACATTGGTTGTGAGCAGAAGGCAGTAAAGACTTTAGTAGGGCTAACAAATGTCTGCCTCACATGAGCGCAGAAGAGGATCGGCCTGCCTGTGTAACGCAGGTTGCCATTCTAATCCTGCCTGGTATGTGGCCTGAACAAATGTTGAAGCAGGTGGTGAATAAACCCCTCACAAAAGCAAGTAGCCCCCGTCACTCTGCTGAAATTGTTGTGAGGGTCTTCAGTTGTTGAAGTCAGCTTTGTATCAGATCTGCAGTAGGATCGCTCGGCCGTAACAGATGTCTCAGCAATGTAGGACGGTGTGCGTCGGTGGCATTGCCTGTCAATGCTGTGAGGGGGCCTGCATGTCATCTTGAAGGCTTAAATTGTGGGCTCAATTCAAGGATCATGTTTGTGTGAGACCAATGGTGTATTCATTGTGTCAGGTAAGTGTGAAGTAACACAACGGAGCACATGGCCATGTACTGTATATTCTATGAGGTCTGGAGTGCTGCCAGGGCTGTGCCAGCCGTAAGGGTCTTAAAGCCCAATTCGTGTCAGACCAGCGTTGTGATTGGTTGGCCGTACTGCAACAAAAATGTATTTCTTGTATAGCCTAAAATTCACACAAGCAATATCTCAATGGGCTTTAACAGGACCTGTTTCTTGAAGTTCCCCAGCCTTGACTCTCTAAAAAGACAAGAAAAAAGTCTGAAACAACCTTATAGGAAAAAAATATGGAAGAAATCCTGGAAAAGGCAAGTCTGATGGAGATCGCCTTCCAGGTAGGTTGGGTGTACAATGGGGGTCCAAAAATGGGATAAATACAATGCACAAAACAGAACACAAGTAATCCTCTTCACAGAGGTAGATGGCTATCTATCCTGGCCACCTTAGAAATACAATACAACAGCATAAAACACTTTGTTCTTGCACGGAACTCCTCACCAAGAACAAGAACAGAGAGCTGCAACAACCCTTGAGGCAAAATGCAACAACAGATTATACCGCTCACTAAAAATACGATGATCAGATATGAGGATACACATTTGTTCAAATACACATATTTGTTGTGAGTAGCGCAGCAGCAGGCAGTCATGCATATCCTGTAAGGTCAGGCACGTCACTACGTCTCTGCTAGCTGGAAGAGATTCTTAAAGCCCAATTTTGGTCCCATCGTCCTATGAACACCCAACTCATGGGTGGCATTGAATGTGACACAGCATAAGCTGTCGACTGAGACCAAGATCAAGCTTGAAAGGTTAGGGGAGCGTGGGTTTTGGTGTGACCGACAGACAAGCCTTACAGTTTTATATAACTAATCAAAAATTAAAGGAACCCCTTTTAATTAGAGTATAGTGTCAAGTCAATGAATCTTCTGAGATATTAATCTGGTCAGTTAAGTAGCAGAGGGGGTTGTTAATCAGTTTCAGCTGCTGTGGTGTTAATGAAATTAACAGCAGGTGCACTAGAGGGGCAATAATGAGATGACCCCCAAAACAGGAATGGTTTAACAGGTGGAGGCCACTGACATTTTTCCCTCCTCATCTTTTCTGACTGTTTCTTCACTAGTTTTGCATTTGGCTACAGTTAGTGTCACTACTGGTAGCATGAGGCGATACCTGGACCCTACAGAGGTTGCACAGGTAGTCCAACTTCTCCAGGATGGCACATCAATACGTACCATTGCCAGAAGGTTCACTGTGTCTCCCAGCACAGTCTGAAGGGCATGGAGGAGATTCCAGGAGAAAGGCAGTTACTCTAGGAGTGCTGGATTGGGTCGTAGAAGGTCCTTAACCCATCAGCAGGACCAGTATCTGCTCCTTTAGGCAAGGAGGAACAGGATGAGCAATGACAGAACCCTACAAAATGACCTCCAGCAGGCCACTGGTGTGAATGTCTCAGACCAAACAATCAGAAGCAGACTTCATGAGGGTGGCTTGAGGGACCGACATCCTCTAGTGGGCCCTGAGCTCACTGCCCGCCCGGCACCATGGAGCTCGATTGGCATTTGCCATCGAATACCAGAATTGGCAGGTTCACCACTGGCGCCCTGTGCTTTTCACAGCTGAGAGCAGGTTCATCCTGTGCACATGTGACAGACATGAAAGTGTATGGAGAAGCTGTGGACAACGTTGTTCTGCCTGTAACATCGTTCAGCATGACTGGTTTGGTGGTGGGTCAGTGAAGGTCTGGGGAGGCATATCCATGGAGGGACACACAGATCTCTACAGGATAGACCATGGCACCTTGACTGCTATTAGGTATCAGGATGAAATCCTTGGACCCATTGTCAGACCCTGTGCTGGTGCTGTGGGTCCTGGGTTCCTCCTGGTGCACAACAAACCCCTCCCTCACATAGCAAGAGAATGCAGGCAGAAGGAATTGAAACCACTGATGGGCCCCCACGCTCAGCTGACCTAAATCCAATAGACCACCTCTGGGACATGATGTTTCGGTCCATCTGACGCCACCAGGTTGCACCTCAGACTGCCCAGGAGCTCAGTGATGCCCTGGTCCAGATCTTGGAGGAGACACCATCCATCGTGTTATTAGGAGCATAGCCCAATGTTGTCAGGCATGCATACAAACACATGGCGTCATACAAACTACCAAGTATGATTTGGAGTTGCTGCAGTGAAATTTTGGACAAAATGGACTAGCCTGCCACATCATCATTTCACTTTGATTTTCGGGGTGTCTTTGAATTCAGCCCTCTGTAGGTTGATAATTCATTTCCATCAAACGATGTGGCATCGTTTCATTCCTAACACATTACCCAGTCCATATCAGTAGAGATATAAGGCAGGATTTTTTCCCATTGAGATCTGATGTGTTTTCATTGTGTTCCTTTAATTTTTTTGAACAGTGTATATATAGATAGTGATACAAAACAGGGGCGTCAGCGAGGCCCAAACCCTAAGACGAACACACACTGGGTGTGTTTATTACACAAAATACCACCAAAAGTAGTAAGCACGAACAGAAAACACAAGTAATCTCTCTCTTCACAACAACTCTCTTTCTCACCCCCACACTACCCCCCTCCAGTTGAGTGTCTTCCTTCCTCCGAGCTCCGACTCGTCTGGATAAGGGAATGCGGTCCCTTTTATTGAGGACCCAGGATTACTTCTGGTGCCAGGGCTACTGCATAATGGAAGCACTTCTGGGTTATATGTAAGTCCCACATATTGGGACTGTGTTACAGGGCTATATCTCCCAGCATGCCCTACTGGTTCTGTACTGGGCACCAATATCCAGGGCTGCTGCCATCTAGCGTCCTAGGGGAATAAAGAGACCCCAGCGATATCCTCTTCCTTTCCTCTGGCCTTCACTTCTGAGTCTGGTACCTTTCTCTCCCCTGGCCAGGATGCTTGTCTGCCTTCTAGGAGCCTCATGCCCAGGTAAGAAACCATCCCTTCTTCTGGTCGGGATACCCATCTAACCCATGTGGCATTTACAATACACAGTATAATGTTACATAAATTTACTATAAACTTACTGGCATCTTATGTTCAAGAGATCTGAAAGCTCCTTTATTTAGACTTTCTCATCATATAAAATATTAGAGGAAACACTATAATTACAATTTTAGTGGAATATAGTCGTGTTCTGTAAAATAAAAAAAAAACTTTTAAGTATTTCAAAGATGTTAAATTTAGTTTCAAGAAATAACAGACTTATTCTTTTTTATACAGTTTTATTTGCATAAAAAACTAGAATGGTTGTGCAGGACCAATGAATTAGTGTGTTCACATGTGGAAAGATATACAAAATTTCTTTTTTCTTTTTATAACATCTAACCACCACTTGATACAGAAAGATAACATCTCAGTAATTTTCAAAATTACAAATAAGAAGAACAAAATTCTATATATAGAACAATATCCTTTATAACAAATATAAAGGATGGCAGACAACTGTGTAACAACTGTGTAACAATTTTAAGTTGTATAAAAATCCATTGTGACAGCTACATATTTGAAAATCTCAGAAGATTTTGTAAAAATGGCACAATTTTATTTTTCATATTAAAATAGTCAAAGGCACCACACAATACAAATCACAAGGAGACGATTGCCCCATTTGTAAATGAGGCGCTTACACGTTTTTAAGGCTGATGTTACAATAGGTGCAAAACACATTTTTGGTTACACTTTATAAGAATATATGCAAATTTCAACACATTCATTTCATTTTAAATCTTAAAAGACAACTAAAAAATCAGTAAATGAAACAGACTTTTGCCAAGCTTTGTTTATCCCTCTGCACATTTCCTAACTGCTTGTTGTTGATTTAATTTCAAATTCTCACCCATAATAATCCCATCTTCTGTATCCCAGAATCCATGCAAAGTATTCTAATGATTGAGGTCTTTCATCAAACGAGTAAATGCTGATAAATACAGGAGAAAGGGTCAATTCACACTGACAGCTTCAAATGTGCAAATCCTAAACCTAACCACATATTACAGGAATTAAAAAACAAAATTCAATCTGAATTAGTTCAGTATGCAGCCTCCTTCAATCAAAATCACAATTCCACATCTCATTTAGTTCTTTAGAGATTTTGGGATAATGTAATGATTTTAAAATACAGAATGATTCAGTGTGAAATTTAACCGTATACTATTAAAAGGCCAGTAAGATAAGTATGCATTTTAAATTGCGAGTTAGGAAAAAAAAAAAAAAAAGAAAAACGTAATTGCAGGCAGTGGTTCTCAATTAAAGTAACAAACGTCAGATTGCTAATTACTTAAATAAAAAAGCAACATCACGTCGGTATCTTCCTTGGAAATGGCAATATTAGTGCGAGTGGGAAGCTGCATGCATTGTGGGCTGAGGATGAAGTGAAGGAATGAATGATGGTACAAGGAAAGCAAGTACACACTTATGTGAATGTGTTAGAATTACATGTAAACAACAGGAACATTAATACGTTTCATACACAATATTCCCTTCTTTGTTTTGAAAATACATTATATCACCTGTGATTAAAGCTGTAATTCTTCATTACAGCAACTCCTTGCTAAATCATTAAGTAGTGATTCAATTCTCAGAATATTCTCTTGAAATGAAACATGTAAACCTTTCTTGGTTTTGTCACATTAAAATCTTTTAAATTATAACAAGAATGTTAATAATTTTTTTTTTGTGCCAGAAAAATACCTGTTTTAAATTAACCTGAATTTATAGTTTAAAAATGTGACCAATCAGCTTTCTGACTGACCCTAAGCAATACACTCTACAATGGTTTAGTGGAAAACATTAATTTGCTATCATCTTTATAAAGTGTCACCTTTTTTTTATGGTGTAATGTTCATACACATGATTTTTGTGAGAAAATGTGCTTTTTAAATAAGTACTTTTACATTTAAAAAATAATAAAAAATATTTGAAATGTGTAAACAATATCAATAAATAGTGATATACCTTTATAAACTCGTAAGTCTTTGGTAGTGATACCTACTCAGTTCCTGTATCCCTTCCTTGACTCGCTTTCTTTCAAAAATGTCCATATCAATGTGTTAACAATGTCTGGCTGATCTTGCTGAAGCCAGTGGCTAGCGCCAGAAATCATGTTGATTCGAAAATGGTTTTTAATATATAACTTTGAGTTTTCGGCCATTTCCTGTTCCAGAAAGGCATCTCGTTCACCCCAAAGAAGCAAAACTGGAGATTTCACATCTTGCTGATTTAAAGGTAGGAAACTGCAAAAAAAAAAAATAAATAAAACTTCATAAATCAAACTACAGTACATAGGATACAGAGATTTGCATTTTGTTATTAGTTTTAGAGAGCATACTTTACAAGGTACAATACAGTTTAGTAGGGTTTATAAGTCTGATTCCAAGTCGTTTGGTTGCTTTTTTGGCCCTGTTTTAATTATTCTACCCTTTTCTGAAGGAGTACAGATTCTTTACACAAATGTCACTTCTGATTGCATCTTCTAATTAATAAGTAGTGTCAAGGGTTATCTAACTCAGTATATCTACAGTGACGGAAATAACAATTGATGGAAATAACAATGTATTTTAACAGAGTATTGAATTCTGGGATGCATGTATGCAAATAGAAAAAATTCTGCCAAAAATCTGCAAATGATAAAAACAATTGTTATTCTTTAATAGAATGTACTGTATACATTTAAGTTTAAATAAACTAACCACTGTGTATATGCTTGTAAGAAAATGTGAAATAGAGGTATGGTAACTGGATTTTGTTAACTTGTATCTCATAATTAGATTAAAACAACTTTTCTGACAGGTAGGAGAACCTAGTAAAATTCTCGGTTGTCTAATATAACTTACTAAAAATAGCCTACAAGTCACAGAATAAGACATGGCACCTCTATTGATTTAAGGCAGACAGTAAACAGCTTTTGAGCTAGGCAGAAAACATACGGCTTTTGATATGAGAGGTGTGAAACACAGTGTGTAGAAAAGAATATTCTTAAAGTTGATGATTTGCATATATCTAAAGAGAATCATGAAGCATGTATGAGAACAAGTATGATATATTCTGATGCACATTAGCATAGTAAGGGTTAACCCATAAAAAGCCCTCGCTTGTCTATTTTATTATTTTTCTCTTTGTAGCTGCTAAGTTTAAAAACTTCAGTCAACGACATTGTGTACTTTTAGAGGGCTAAACGGGCCATTGTTTTAAGAAATGCCAGTGGACGGTAAGCTATCGACTTCCCGACAGTGTTCAGAAGCCATTAAGAAAGCTAACAGAATGTTAGGTTATATAGCACGATGTGTGGAGTCCAAGTCCAAGGAGGTTCTGCTCAAGAGTTATAACGCACTGGTGAGGCCTTATCTGGAGTACTGTGTGCAGTTTTGGTCTCCAGGCTACAAAAAGGACATAGCGGCACTAGAAAATGTCCAGAGAAGAGCGACTAGGATGATTCCAGGTCTACAGGGGTTGAATTATGAGGAAAGATTAAAAGAGCTGAGCCGTTTCATTTTGAGCAAAAGAAGATTAAGAGGTGACATAACTGAAGTGTTTAAAATTATGAAGGCAATTAGTACAGTGGATCGAGACTGTTATTTTAAAATGAGTTCATCAAGAACACGGGGACACAGTTGGAAACTTGTTAAGGGTAAATTGCACACAAACATTAGGAAGTTTTTCTTTACACAAAGAATGATAGACACTTGGAATAAGCTACCAAGTAGTGTGGTAGACAGTAAGAATTTAGGGACTTTCAAAACTCAACTTGATGGTTTTTTGGAAGAAATAAGTGGATAGGACTGGCGAGCTTTGTTGGGCTGAATGTCCCGTTCTTGTCTAGAGTGTTCTAATGTTCTAAATGCAGCCATTGAGGCTTTGGCCATGAGAAAAAAACAGACAGGCCATTCAGTTTCACCTGCAGCGGCTGGGCCTCTGCCTCCCTGTCTGCTTGCCTGGACAGGTGATGACAAGTGAAGGAAAATGCAGCTGATAAGAAACAGCATTATTGCTTTAGCTGCTCAGCTACCCAAACCTCTAGCCCAATATCTTATGTGTCGGTCAGCTTGATTCCGACTTATGGTGGGCATCAATTGATAAATAAGTTTTGGACACCTGCACAGGGTATGAAGTAATGATGGACTTTAGGTAATGATGGGAGGAGCCAGAAGGAGGAGAGTATTTTGCATAAGTGATAAGAATTGTAATAAATTTAAGGTTGCTGAATTTGTTAATTGCTCATTTCACTTGATTTGTGTCCTTGTATGCATCACACAATAAAACTGGATTATTTTACCTTCTTGAAACTCTGTGTGCCTTCTCTGAGCAGCGTGTTTCTGCCACAAGTTTTAGTATGAAAAAGAGAAACTGCGTGAGCAGTCTTGAAGATGCAATGAAACATTATGCTTTTGAGGACTAAAGGACTTTCACCAGAAAATGAAAATGCACTCCAAAGGAGAAGAAAAAAAAGGCTGTGCCATAGCGCACATGTGCAGCCTCCTTAGCATTAGACCCAAGTGTTACACGGGCTACGAAAACCATCCTAAAAGCATTAGTCCTAAGTGCCACTCTGGCAACTGTACAGATGTGCCTTGTGTGAGCATTAGAACCAAGAATCACTTGAGCTGTAAAAGAACTGTCAGTGCTGCCATTCTTTAGAGAAATTATGTCTGAGTGCAGATTTTCACTAATTATGAAGTATCTGCAGTTTACCAACAATGAAGACTTTGATGAGAATACCCATCCAGCACCCAAACTGAAGAAAATTTGGGAGAGATATACCAGGCCATAGTAGTAAAATTACGGAGCATTTACTTTCTGAACCGTGATGTCAACGGTTCAATTAAATCAATTAAAGTCAACTTATAAGGTCTTATAAGGGCAAAAAGCGCAAGATTTGGCATAAAATTTTGCGAGCTTTGTGAAATGGGATACATTTTCAATTTGGTTCTGTATACAGGGATAGGAACAATGTTTGATCTGAAATACAATCAGTACAGCATTGCAACATCATTAGTTCTGACTCTGATAGATGCTCTGCTTAATCACAGTCACTGTGTAACCATGGACAATTTTTATACTTCCCCAGAGCTATTTGACATCTTGCTGCAAAGAAAGACTGATGCATATGGAACAGTGCGTCCCAACCATTGTGGCATACAGTATATGAAGATTTTGGCAGAGCTAAATTACAGTGAGGTAATTTAAATTGTAAAGTGCTTGCGCTGAAATGGAAAGAAAAGAAAGATGCTTGTTGTCTTAGCACTGTACGTAATGCAGCTAGTCACTGTATAGGCAAAAGGCAACAAGAAGCTTACAAAGCCTTGTACTGTGGTCGACTACAATAGCACAATGGTCGGCGTGGATCGCGTGGATCAAGAATTGACTTTGTATCCAATTATGCGGAGGGAACAAAAGAAATACTACAAAAAGATATTTAGTCATCTGGTAGAACAGTGCATTTGGAATGCATTCATCTTATGCAAACAAAAAGCTAGTGAAACTGTATCTGCTGCAAACTTTACATGCCAGCTTGTCGAGCAAATCATTGCTGCACATCCACCGTCCACACTACTGCTAAAGAGATGCGGTCGACCCAGCACATCATGGATCAATCCAGAGTGTCTTATTGGTAGACATTTTATTGATTATATACCTCCAACAGGAAAAAAAACAGAATCCAATTCGTACCTGTGCCTTGTGCTGTTCAAAAACTGATAAATTTGGACAGAAAATCTGAAAAAAAACCCACTATTATTGTCCCGACTGTGACGTGGGATTTGTCTTTAACCGCGATTTAAGTTTTACCACAAAAAGGACTCATTTTGAGATTATATATTGTTTTGGCATCATTAATAGTATTATTATTACTGTTATTATTATTTTTGTTATTATTGTTTATTTCATTTTACCATTTTTATTCATAATTGCTATTATTATTTGTATCATTATTATACTTTAAGATTTAATAAATACTTTTGAGATGTTAATAATTTTTCATGCCAAAAAGAATGCAATGCTTTGTATAGGTTTTTCTGGAATAAAATGCAATGCTAAGGAGGTTAAAGAGTGTCTTACTTGGATTTAAAAAAATGGATTCTTTAATTTACTCTGACTCTCTCTAGGGCTATACGCACATTGATTTGAATTGTTCTGGTTGCATGTTGGCGGCATGGTGGTGCAGTGGTAGCGCTGCTGCCTCGCAGTTGGGAGACCCGGGTTCGCCTCCTGTGTCTTCGCTGCATGGAGTTTGCATGTTCTACCCGTGTCTGCGTGGGTTTCCTCCCACAGTCCAAAGACATGCAGGTTAGGTGCATCCGTGATTCTAAATTGTGGTGGGTGTGTGTGTCCTGCGGTGGGCTGGTGCCCTGCCCGAGGTTTGTTTCCTGTCTTGCTGGCTGGGATTGGCTCCAGCAGACCCCCGTTACCCTCTCATTAAGATATAGCTGGATGGTTGCATGTTTTTTTTCTATTTCTTAATTCTAGTATTTGATGCCGGGTTTCTCTGCAAATAAACTTAAGTAATGATTAAGATGATTAAGTTTGAATATGATGTCACTGAAACTGCCTTGGTTATTGATATTATCCGCACCGAGTGAAGAATATAGTGAGCTATGCTTGTTCAGATGAGTTGCATGACTTGTAACTGATACATATGTTTTCAGGATGGAGCAATGTTTGTTCTTCAGTGTGTGTTAAATTCTTTGAGAAGTAGCACTCTGGGAGCCAAAGGATCTAGGCATCCAGGAAGGAGGTTCCCTTGGCCTTTGATAAGAGTATCTGTGGAGCTCTTGAAATGACTTTTGGCCTTTGCTAAGGTAGTTGAAAGTGTAGCCCTATCAGAAGTGTTGAAGGACTAGTGCAGTTTGTGACTGGTGAAGTTTCTGGCCCCTAAAGCTGATATAGCTAACCTTGGCTATCGTTAAGGTATTCTTGCTTTGTATTTGAGGTTATTGTTATAACAACCCTGGTGCAGACTGACATCAGTGTAAACCAGCAGGGACAGTGACAGGCACTTGACTTCTGTGTATAATATATGAGTGATGACAGAATGTCAAATAGGTAAGTATTGTAAGGTATACATATTAATCAAGGATAATAATTTAGATATGTCCAATATTAGCTTCTCCACTGATATAAAAATAACCCTAAAAGTGTGTTTTGTGAACACTTTTTTAATTATAAAACAAACAAATGCGCTGTTTTCAACAGAAACACAAGTGGAGTAGCTCCAGGATACCTCTCAGACTTTTCTATAACAACATTTTTTAAAAAAAATCAAGATTCTTGTGAAAATCAATAGAAACTGCAAGTCATTTACTAACAGTTTTATTTTATGTAGTATGGTGAACAACATCTGAAGAAACAGTTTATTGAACTGAACATTAGCTCAAAGGATAAATATTTGCATGCAAGCAGAAAAAAAATGTGAAATAGGAGAAATGCATTATATAAATAATGTCTAAAATCCATTGACTGAGAGCGAAAATTGTCAGTCTGACACAGAGTAACATAAAATTCTCAAACCCACTTAAGGATGGGGCATCAGTCCACTAAAGGGCCCACTTACACACAAAGACACACTCATCTTTATACAGGATGAATTATAACGGCCAATCAACCTCAATGCATGAAAAACCAGTACCTGGAGAAAAATTCACAGATACACACACAGGAAGAAGATGCAAACTCCACACAGGTGATGATTGGGGGCAGAATTTGAACCCAGGATGCTGGATCTATGTGGCCACGTTAACCACTGTGCTGCCCAGCTACAGATAAATGTAAAAAAATAAGAATGAAGTACACAAATGGTATTTGTACTTGTTGTGGTGCTGATTATCTATAGAGTCCAAACATATTTATGCCTGTATCTAACTAACCAAGTTGTGGAAATCCTTTGTTATCTCAATCCTAGGACTTTTAAGAGTCAATAACTATGGCTCTCTATTAATATTCAAATATTTCAATCAGTTAACCAGGAATTAAAAATAACTCATAATAAAAATGGCTTACAAAGAAAACACATGATGAATAATTAAGCAAAATGAAATTCCCAGTTAAAGAATTGTTCAGCCCAGTCCACAACAGGCTATGTCATGAGACCCCAAATAACTATTGGCAGAGCAAATATTGATGGGACTCTCTCTGTCTCTCTTAGCTCAAGTGCTAATGGTGCACTGGCTGTTACTTTCTCCAGGTGCTCTACTGCAGGTCTATTCAAATGGCGGCCTGCGGGCCACATGCAGCCCAGAAGCAACCTCCGAGTGGCCCAGCCTGTGGACCTGCCAGGTCTCCAGACTGCAACCAAAAATAGGCTTTGGAGATTATCATTTCTACTTAGTTCACCTGTGGTGAATGAAATCATTGAAACTTTAAAATAATCATATTGTAAAAGATGCAAAAGGCCATTTTTTTTATTTTTAAGCAGATGTGCCATTAACATATGTGTCGGTATGGGGTCCCCCTTGCATATCCCTGAGCTGCATAGGCTAGTTTATATCCCACGCAGGGTGCGAGAGAGTAGCAGCGAAAATGATGTCAGACTTGAAGAAGCACGCAGGAAAATATAAGTACACTGCGCTACTGATGGGATGGCCATGTATTGCAAATCGTTAATTTCAAAGAGAGGCTGGTTACGTTTGTGCTAGAATAATGAACAAAGGACTGAAAATGATGCAACCGGTTATCAATACAAACGGTAGGCATGCAAACGTTTGAAATTCATCTGCCCATCATATAGGTCTCCTGTTATGAATGTACCTGTGCAATGTGGCATTCAGTTGTCCCTTCTGATTTGGCATGACACATTAAAGTTTGATTATAACTGATCTCCTTGTGTTGACACATCTTTGCACACCGTTTCTTTGCATACCGTTTAACACATACTCCATGCAAAATGCCGGCATGTCCGTCATTAAACATGTATGAGTAGTCGTCTGCCCACTGTTTCCTCACGCACAGTGATGAAGTCTGCTTTTTAAGGTTGCAGATGTATTACAGTCATTTTACTGGGGTGCTCTGTGATTGATGATGGACAGTAAAGTTTGTTAAAATGGTATCAAAAATGACACTTTTGTTAGTTGTTACTTCAGTTGTTTGGCAATCACCATCACCATATGTTGTGTTACCAATAACTTCTTCAACGAAGCTCATCAACAAAGAAATATGGAAAATAAAATTTTGTAAAAAAAATAGCAATAATTATAATGAATAATTAATTACTTGATACCCAAGAACTCTGTACAAAGACATCCATCCATCCATCCATTATCCAACCCGCTATATCCTAACCACAGGCTTATTAAATCCACAGACCACAGTGGCACCCTGATTACTGACCTTCATTACTGTCTGCAACATGTTAATGTGAGGCGAATAACACTGGATTTGTGTCTTTCATTCTTCCAATGTATACCTAGTAAACCTAGTCCTTACTGTGACCTGATACATAAAACTGGCCACATTGGCATTAATGTTAAATACTGATGCAGTTTTTTTTTTTCTACTATTAATAAACAATTCACAATTTTTGAAGGTGGCATTATTACTGCAATGGAAAAATATTGATAGTCATTTCTCATTGCTAAATAATTAAACACTTCTGCCTAAAAGCACTTCAATGATTCCCTTTGTTAATATAAGTGAAACAATATTATTCCTACATATAAATTGATTTATAACAGACTGAACAAGTATTGACATCCGTAAATGCAATGTTGAATTAAACATCAGGAGAACCGGCCTTCATACCACCTAACAGGATATAAATAAATAAATAAATAAATAAACAGAGTAAACTCAATTTCAGTGGGGTGATGCAGCACTAGGACTAATTGTCATTACAATTTATGAGAGTCTGTCGATGAGCCAGCCATCTGGCTCTTCAACTGCAAGAAAGAAGTGGAGAGCTGCCAGTAACAAATTGATTCTTTAATTAAGAAGCAAATGGTGCTGTAATTCATACATTATGGTTTTTTTCTCTTATAGTTTTAAGAGTTTATTTTACATTTATTTTTCAAAATAAATTTGTCAAAGCAAATGCTAATCAAAATTTGTAACAAGCTGACTTTATTCAGTTGAAAGCATTCATTATTTGAGTATATATGATAATGTTCCTACTCACCACAAATCATACTGAAAACATTAACACTTCATTTTAATTGACAATCACCTGTCTGGTTGCAACAACATTTTGAGCCATTCCAAGCCTGGAGATCTCCGGCAACAGTATCACTAACCAGTAGAAGGCCAAACCTACTGCAGATCAGGATAAACTATTGTCTAGAACAGGGGTGCCCAATGCGTCGATCGCGATCGCGAAAGGGAGTGCAGGTAGATCGCGCTGCATTCAAAAAAAATTTTTTTTTTAAATTTTTTTTTAAAATGTTAGTCTATCTATCGGGGAGGAGGCCCCGGGGAAGACCCAGGACACGCTGGAGGGACTATGTCTCCCGGCTGGCCTGGGAACGCCTTGGGATTCTCCCGGAAGAGCTGGAAGAAGTGGCCGGGAGAGGGAAGTCTGGGCCTCTCTGCTTAAGCTGCTACCCCCGCGACCCGACCTCGGATAAGCGGAAGAGGATGGATGGATGGATGGATGTTAGTCTATCATATATCCTCCCTATGGCCTTTGCCACTTGATTGACATACAGGGCGGCCAGTCTGAGATCTCTTTTCTTCAAACACACTTCTTCATCCCGCATGCACAATCAAACACGTGAGCTACTGCAAAACTCCGGCTATCTAAGTGATCTAGTTAGCCTTCCAATTTATATCGACTAAAGAAGGGATTTAAAAAAAAATTGTTGTTTACGGGCTGGAAGTGGAATTGGAAGAGGATTTTTTTCTCTCACAATGTCATAATCGAAGTGTGTTTGTCTGATCTGTCAATCTATTATTGTTATTCCAAAGAAGGAAAATGTGGAAAGGCACTTTCGAACTGTTCATAAAAATTACGAAACTGATTTCTTTCCGAAAAGAGATCTGAGAAAGAGAAAGGAGAGGGAACTAAAATCGCCGTTAATTGAATAGCTGCCATTTTTCGCTCGGCTAAATTCAAAAGCAAAGGCAGACACACTGAAGCATCGTTCCGGATGAGTCACTCGATCATTAAGCATAAGAAGTCCTTCCAAGATGGACAGATGATTAAAGATGCCTTCGTTGAGGCAGATAGCTAGGGAGAAATTCCTGCTGAGATTTCAAGACCCCTGGCCGAAGAAAAAGGAGTTTCTCCTTGTCATTAAACATGCATAATACAAGCAACTTAGTAACGATCAATGGTCGCTAGACTTGACATTTTTTTTTGGATCTGACCAACATGTTGAATGAGCTTAATTTATAGCTGCAAGGAAAAGAGAGCTCCATGGTCAATATGATTAGCTCAGTTAATGCTTTCAAACGAAAAATGCAACATCTTTCCTCAAAAATGGAAAGCCTTGATTTCGGGAATATCCAAAACCTCGCGTCAGAGCTGGAGACACAATGGGAAGCGTGTGCGCAACATGACAGCATCCGTATACACAGAGCAGATTGAAATTGTCTGTCAGACTTTATCTAATGAAAAAAAAGTAATGATTAAAGGGTTGCCCAATATAGCGGAGTAAGATTAGCGTTTCTTCTTCACAAATGTACTTATGGAGTAAATGTAGCTCGTTACTGCCCACCTCTGATACTCAATATATATATATAGCATTTTTAATGTAGGTAGATCATTTTGACCTGGTCATTTTAAAAGTAGCTCGCAAGCCGAAAAAGTGTGGGCACCACTGGTCTAGAGGATGCTGGCACAAGCAACATTTATTCATCTGCTTTAATTATGGGCTTTGTTTGACCTCTCATCAATTCTAATTATTCTGCCATCTATTTTTTAAACCTGATAAATGCTATACAGGGTCACAAAAACCCAGAGTTTAACCCTTGTATAAATGGCTATGCGGAAGAAACCAACAATGGAAAAAGAGGGATCTGTCCTCCATTGAAGTCAAGAATAAAATTGTTAAACTTATTAAAGTTAAATTATTATATACTGAATAGAGCTTTGTGATTGGGGAAAAAAAAAAAAAAATATATATATATATATATATATATATATATATATATATATAGAGAGAGAGAGAGAGAGAGAGAGAGAGAGAGAGAGAGAGAGAGACATGTAAATAGGGGGCAGCCAGCGGGCCCAGCGCGGTGCGGAAGATCAAAATGGAGGGATCTGAATAATGCCTTTCTCTCTTGTTTATCAGGAAAAATAAAAATAAAAGAAACGCCTCCCAGAACTCCTACATGAATTCTCTTGGTCCCATCAATGACCTCACTTCCGGTCCACTACCGATGATCTCACTATCATCCTCTAACTGTGCCATCATCTCCAGCTCATCTCTTCAATGTCAACTTCATTATTCATGTCATTTCCTGTTTCCTTCCATCAAAGCTGCCCTGTAACACGTACTTATTGTTTCATGCAAGTCTGTTATGTGCGATATCTACTGGGTATCAGTGGTCAAATACTAATTCAGACCAACCGACAGTATACTTTATCGGTGTTCTCTTGTGTTCTTTTTTTCAATATACATATAAATAAAATCCAAAGATGACTCTCTGACTGACTCATCAACAAAAACATTACTTCCTATTTAGCAGGATGGTAGATCTAGGTTAGTAGGTACTTAGATCAGTTTATGTGTATCTGTGTATAAAGGTGTGTAACTCTGGGTGAAGCTACACAAAAGTGATTCACACAGTCTGGGTGAAACTTGGCCCAGTTATTTGTAATCTAAAATGCTAGATGCATACCAACTAAATTATTTGATTTACTGAGATAATGATTTTGCACAATTTACTCATATCTCTTTCAAGTTTACATAACCTATAATTAACAGCATTTAGAATATAAAGCTACAACAAATAAAAACTCCTTCAACTTTTAACTATAAATTGATTTTCTAAAACATACTATTTTCTATCATATTTACTGTTACTATTTTTGATTGTATTTTGCCAATATGAGAAATATCTTGCTTCACTTGTTTTCAATAGCTATTTCTTTTGTTTGTCATTCTTGTTGCTTATGTTTTTTTCTATTTTATTTTTTTTAACTTCCCCAAATACTCTATATGTACAGAGAAATATTGTCACAGGTTTATAATTTCTGCTTTGAGCTTTCAACAGATTTTGTTTTATGTCTATCAGCTTTTGCCACTTTTGGACCCTTGCCCAGGTCCCTGATGTTAAAGGGGTTTTTCATGGTAGTTATTGCTTATCCCTTACCCTTCCTCTTATCTTAACCCCTTTAAAACAGGGCCCTGAGATTAAAAACAGAATTGTTACTTAGGACCCTGATGTTAAAAATTTGATTTTATGTTCTTTTATTCTTTACTAGCAAAATACCCGCACTTCGCAGCAGCGAAGTACTGCCTTAAAATTTTTATTAAGAAGAAAATTAAACCTTTTTAAACTGAGGTAAAATATACCAATAATTATTTGTTAAGGATCTCTTTGTATACCACATTGTGAGTTCGGCCCTCCGGTTGTAATATGACCAAGCTGTGTGCTGAGCTTACTCTTGAGCATGCAACGTACAGTTGGCCATGTGAACAGTAATCTTGTTTCAAATCTCACAGCTTGGATTGCTGCTGTCATAATCGGTTTGAGTTTCATGGTTTGTTTCAATTACGACAGTATTTGTAGGACTTGTGTTGAAGAGACATTCGGCATCTGTCAAGCATTGTAAGTAGACAACCGGTTTCATCGATAACTTCACATCCAGCTTTTGAGAGTTTAAACATTCATAAACATCAAAGTGTCCACTACTGAAATCGTCACCTGTGAATCTAAGATGTTTAAGAAAGTTCAACATGGCAGATGTTGTCGACAGTTATCGACCATTATGTGTAGAATTTCTAAATGAAACCTGCTTAACTTTTGTAAGTAAGCTGTAAGATAGATAGATAGATAGATAGATAGATAGATAGATAGATAGATAGATACTTTATTAATCCCAAGGGGAAATTCACATAATACAGCAGCAGTATACTGATACAAAAACAATATTAAATTAAATAGTAATAAAAATGAAAAATGAAAAAAAAAAAATGAAAATAAAAAAGCAGACAATAACTTTGAGTAATGTTAGCATTTACTCCCCCGGGTGGAATTGAAGAGTCGCATAGTGTGGGGAGGAACGATCTCCTCAGTCTGTCAGTGGAGCAGGACAGTGACAAAAGTCTGTCACTGAAGCTACTCCTCTGCCTGGAAATGACACTGTTCAGTGGATTCTTCGTGATTGACAGGAGTTTGCTTAGTGCCCGTCGCTCTGCCACAGATGTTAAACTGTCCAACTTTACTCCTACAATAGAGCCTGCCTTCTTAACAAGTTTGTCCAGGCGTGAGGCGTCTTTCATCTTTATGCTGCCTCCCCAGCACACCACCGCGTAGAAGAGGGCACTCGCCACAACCGTCTGGTAGAACATCTGCAGCATCTTATTGCAGATGTTGAAGGATGCCAGCCTTCTCAGAAAGTATAGTCGGCTCTGACCTTTCTTACATAGAGCATCAGTATTGGCAGTCCAGTCCAATTTGTCATCCAGCTGCACTCCCAGATATTTATAGGTCTGCACCCTCTACACACAGTCACCTCTGATGATCACAGGGTCCATGAGGGGCCTGGGCCTCCTAAAATCCACCACCAGCTCCTTGGTCTTGCTGGTGTTAAGGTGTAAGTGGTTTGAGTTGCACCATTTAACAAAGTCTTTGATTAGCTTCCTGTACTCCTCCTGCCCACTCCTGATAAGGAATAAGCCTGCCAAATTTCAGCCTTCTACCTACACGGGAAGTTGGAGAATTAGTAATGAGTGAGTGAGTGAGTGAGTGAGTCAGTGAGGGCTTTGCCTTTTATTAGTATAGATTCCTCTCTTTTGTTCTTATCCTAACATTTGTGAAACAAGGCCCTGAGGTTAAAAATAAGTTTATTACTCAGGTCCCTGATGTTAATATTTTGTTTCATGTTGTATGTAACTTGTTATATGGTTATATGGTTTTTATTTAGTGTTTAGGAATCCTAATATTTGGCCACCAGGGATAATACAGGATGGGATAGGATTATTTAAAACCTGATCCCTATTTTTTGAAAATAAAAATTTAGTATTGGAATTATGAATATGATCTTATCATTTAAAGTATAGTTCTTGTGATCTGCTGCTAGTGTCCTCTGGATATTCATTTAGTAAAGAGAAGGTAATATCTAGATTAATTGCAATTTAAAGTTTTTAAATTTGACCAGTAGGGGGCATTTCAATGGAAATCCCTTACTTGGTATCAAAATTATATGATACAAGGCTTATAAAATTTTAGATATGTTTAAACTCATAGATCAGGATATGATAGGACAGGAATAAAAGATACCTGAACTAAATTAGTAGGATGGGTGTTTCCTGTAAAATAAAAGGTTTATAGGTAGAGCAAGTGTACCCATGCATTTGGATTTGGCCTTTGGGCTATTATCCCCTACCCTCACCCTAACCTATATCTGGATATGTGTGTGTGTGTGTCAATCCAAATTAAACTCAGTAAATTTACTAGCACTGTAAATTGACTTAAAGAGATATAAAATTGATTAAAAATATATTTTGTTCCAACTGCAACATAATAGTGTGAAGGAGAATTTCAACCAGAAATGATTCCATTTTATTCCACATATTAAAAAATAGTCTTCAATATTTTACTGATAAAACCACATCTCTACTCAGCACATAATTTGTTCTGCATAACCTGATTTTTGTTTCTTCTAAAAGAAAACTACAGGTGGTGATCATGAACCTTCTGCATTTGAGATCCTGTCTTAGGTGGTCCATGGTGTTAGGCAAATTTTAAATAAATAATCGCGCACCAAAAAGTGCAGGCTCTAATTGGGTGTGGGTGTGTGCAGGCATGTTTCGCTCCATGGTTAATCGAGGTGCTGGCTGATCGCACTGCATACACATATGGAGGTGGGCGGATAAGTCAGGCACCTCCATTGTACCTCGCAGGAAGCAGCTCATTGTACCTGTGCTGAGTTGAAAGGGGAGATAAGAGGAGCCTGCATGTGACAAAGTGGTTTCAGATGAAAGATTGGCAGAAAGAAGAAGACAGAGGTTAGAGAAAGGAAAGAAGCAGGCAGGAAAGGGAGAGATCTGGGAGGAATGTCCCTTGGGGAGTGTGAGACCTATGCTGAGAAGCTGAAATGGTTTACTCCAGCTGAGCGACTCACCCTTGGTTATGTTATCGACTGTGGCATGTTCAAGAGGCTCCCAAAAGCAACAGCATGGAGACAACCCACACTGTCACAGATCCTTGCCTCCTTTCCTGAGATGAATCATTCATATTTGAATGTTGTCAGTCCAGGAAATTGTCCTGGTATGTGTGGACAACTAAATTTCAGTTACTTGCTAGAATAGTTAACCTTAGAATATACTGGGTTGCATGTGTGAAAGGGACGTAATCTCCAAAAATAACTGATACATACAAAGATTTTGACAATTTATTCCTGTAATACTGGCTCATTCAAACCACCTGTGAGTGATCTTCAATTACAGGGCGAATATTCGCTTGCCAAAGTTCTTAGAAATATTAGGATAAAACTTAGAGACTCTGAAGGACAAACATGGAGAGATATCAATAAGGCTAATCAGAAAACAAACAATGTTACAAATTGAGAACAACTTACAAACTTACATTTATATTGAAAGAATGAACAAAACTGACAAGTCAAGTGGTTGAGAGGTATTTCTTAGCATCCAGACTAATGCAGAAACCGTGGCATGACATTTGTTTTATCTGAAACCAATGGTCATTTAGCAGTTTTCTTTTGCCTTCCAAAGACTTTCATGACAAGAGTCCTGTGATAACTACCACTGAAATATCAAACATGTACCGTTTTATTATTCTATTATATGTACATTTTCTCAAACTAAGTACCGTATAACGC
This sequence comes from Polypterus senegalus, assembly GCF_016835505.1. Taxonomy (NCBI): domain Eukaryota; kingdom Metazoa; phylum Chordata; class Cladistia; order Polypteriformes; family Polypteridae; genus Polypterus; species Polypterus senegalus. Next base: position 72,240,999 of record NC_053167.1, read on the forward strand.
TTTATTTTCATGTAGTCACGTGGCATACTTTAGAAATATATAAATATTTTACACATATTTATTTACTTGGATATTATTATTTAACTTGGAGCTACTGGGTAAGCATATTATTGCTATAAATATATATCCCAGAAGACAGTAATTTGGTAAGAAAAGTATATAGATATTTTACACATTTTACACCTAAAAATAAGCAATTTCTTTTAAGAAGACACTTTTAAAGAGACACAAGAAACACCTGCTTTCCAACAGTGACACAAGAGGGCAGTGCTGAGGTTGTTTCAGGACCCGTGTTGATTAGATGAGCTGTTAATCCCTTCATAATAAAGATATTAAATTCAATTGTTGGTATTTGCAAATTGGCTACATAAATGCTATCAAAACATTAAGTTTTAAATGTAACAATAATTAGGACAGAAACATCAATAACTTTAGATGTTAAATATGTCTATGACTGAAAATGTATGGAAGAGCCACAATACATCTGATGCAGTCATGTGACACAGACCAGCAGGCAGAATGCCAATTCATCGCAGGCAAATGACACCCACACATATTAAAAATGAGCCAATTCATCTAAACGTCAGGTACAGTATTTTGGATATACAGTATGAGGGAAAAAGTTTTTGGGAAAAGCTTTACAAACATGTGGAACTCTGTCACCATGTTGCTTTAAAATAAGCAAACAGTATACAAATGAATATATACAGTATAATTTTACAAATGTGAATTTAAATCTTACAGTCTAATATTTTAAGCATTCCTATTCTAAGTGAAAATGCAGTAAAATGCAGTACTGTAGTGCGCTTCTAATGAAGTATGTTTACAGAAATCAGCAACAGCTGAAGTTCAGAGACATGCTTAGTATACCAAGCAGATTCATGTTTTGGTCTTTAAAACCTTATTAGCTTTCCTCAGCTTGGTGAAACAAGATGCTGATGAACTCAAAATAAAATAAATGCTGCGCCAGCACATGAGTGCTACGAAAATGAAGACTTTGCTTTTAGAAATTATAAAAATTTTAAAGAAAGATTAGCTATTATTGTGATTAGGATTTAATCTCATTATACATTAGTTACACCTACAGTAAACTTAAAAAGTACATATACTCAAGTAGGTGCTGTGTAGTTATGTAAAATCATGTTTTATTTACCTTTAAAGAATTATTAAAGTGAACACATCCTTTAGAGAAAACAGTTGTAGTGCAATACCTGTTCCATTTTTTAAGGGGGACTTGGGACTATCCACTCTAGCTGTGTTTTTCAATTTAATATAATTTATTTTTAATTATCCATTAATTGAAAAATTAATAAGTAAGTCACATTAAGCCTATTTTCATACAGATGCACCACTTGGGAATGAATAATATATATATATATATATATATATATATATATATATATATATATATATATATATATATATATATATATATATATATATATATATATATATATATATATATATATATATATATAAAGCCACCATAATGAACATAGACAAAACAAAAAATAAGAAATAATACAAATAAGATATGCATAGCTGTTGCAATCACATTTCTTAGTTAAGGCATTACTCTCAAATTACTCACTAACAATGTACATTTTTAATAAGTGGTAAATTATTCTAGGATAAATGTATTTCTGTGAATAAATACTGCATTTCCTTGATTTTAGTAGGCATATGTGTAATTTTAAAGGAGATCCTAAACTAACCTGGTCAATATTGCAAGAAGCCAGAGGCATGGACAAGACTTCATATCACTGCACTATTTGCTAGAATGTTTTTCTTATTATTAACAAGCCACAGTCCTTTTTTCTATATTCTAAAATTATTTTTATATATTCCCATGTGGGTGGCACGGTGGCGCAGTGGTAGCTCTGCTGCCTCGCAGTTAGGAGACTCAGGTTCGCTTCCTGGGTCCTCCCTGCGTGGAGTTTGCATGTTCTCCCCGTGTCTGCGTGGGTTTCCTCCGGGCACTCCGGTTTCCTCCCACGATCCAAAGACATGCAGGTTAGGTGGATTGGCAGTTCTAAATTGGCCCTAGTGTGTGGTTGGTGTGTGGGTGTGTTTGTGTGTGTCCTGCAGTAGGTTGGCACCCTGCCCAGGATTGGTTCCTGCCTTGTGCCCTGTGTTGGCTGGGATTGGCTCCAGCAGACCCCCGTGACCCTGCATTCGGATTCAGCGGGTTAGAAAATGGATGGATGGATGGATATATATATATATATATATATATATATATATATATATATATATATATATATATATATATATATAAAATAAAAGCCACCATAATGAACATAGACAAAACAAAAAATAAGAAATAATACAAATAAGATATGCATAGCTGTTGCAATCACATTTCTTAGTTAAGGCATTACTCTCAAATTACTCACTAACAATGTACATTTTTAATAAGTGGTAAATTATTCTAGGATAAATGTATTTCTGTGAATAAATACTGCATTTCCTTGATTTTAGTAGGCATATGTGTAATTTTAAAGGAGATCCTAAACTAACCTGGTCAATATTGCAAGAAGCCAGAGGCATGGACAAGACTTCATATCACTGCACTATTTGCTAGAATGTTTTTCTTATTATTAACAAGCCACAGTCCTTTTTTCTATATTCTAAAATTATTTTTATATATTCCCATGTGGGTGGCACGGTGGCGCAGTGGTAGCTCTGCTGCCTCGCAGTTAGGAGACTCAGGTTCGCTTTCCAGGTCCTCCCTGCGTGGAGTTTGCATGTTCTCCCCGTGTGTGTGTGGGTTTCCTCCAGGCACTCCGGTTTCCTCCCACAGTCCAAAGACATGCAGGTTAGGTGGATTGGCGATTCTAAATTGGCCCTAGTATGTGTGTTTGTGTGTGTCCTGCGGTGGGTTGGCACCCTGCCCGGGATTGGTTCCTGCCTTGTGCCCAATGTTGGCTGGGATTGGCTCCAGCAGACTCCCGTGACCCTGTGTTTGGATTCAGCGGGTTGGAAAATGGAAGGATATTCCCATGTTTTTATTTAATCTCCAAAACATTTAATTTGTAATCATTCTTGTACAAGTATACATGTGCTTGGCTCAGCTCTGACTCATTGCCATGTTTTAGCAGTTTAATTTTTTCATCTTATTGAGAAAATCTTGGCAATTTTAACCTCCCACCTCCTCCCAGTTTTAGATTCTCACCAGTTATCAGTGAGACAATCATTTGTGGCCAAATTAGTAACACTGAGGAATGCATCTGTTGCCAATGATAAATTTACACTGCCTATAAAAAGTATTCACCCTTGGAAGTTTTCACATTTTATGGTAACACAACATTGAATTACAGTGCATTTTATTATGTTTTTTTGACACTGATCACTTGAAAAATACTCTTTAATGTCAAAGTGACAGCAGATCTATACATAGTGTTTAAGTTAACTACAAATATGAACACAATATAATCAATTATTTAAGCATTCACTCTCTTGAATATAAAATACCTAAATCACCAGTGGTGGAGGCAACTGGTATTTGAAATCACATAATTAGCTACATAAGGTCAACTGACAGTAGTCAAAGGGTTTCATCTGTATCTAGAGAGTCCAACTTGCACTGTGTCAAAATTATGGCCTAACTTACAAAACAAAAGAAAAAAAGAACACTTCAAGCAACACCGTGAAAAGATGACTGAAAAGAGCAAGTCAGTGGATAGATATGAAAAATACCCAAGTCACTGAATATCAGAATATACCAAGTATACGAATCCAGGTAAATCAATCATTAAGAAATTGAAAGAATAAGGCACAGTTGCCAGTCCACCTAGAGTGGGCATTTTACAAAAACAGTGAAAGAAGAAGACCAATTAGGCCAGCCACCAAGAGACCTATGATAGGACTGAAGGAGTTACAAGCTACATTGGCTGTGACTGGAGAGACTGTGCACATAACAGTAGTTGCCAGTCACAATTTTATGTGAGACCACTATTAAAAAATCTGCTACAGTTTGCCAGAAGGAACAATAAAGTCTCTAAAATCAGCTGGAAAAGGTTTCTGTTCTTAAAAGACCAAAATTGATCTTTTTTAGTCATCAGGCTAAACGGCACATTTGACATAACCTAAAAATGGCACATTATCAAAAACACACCATTCCCACCATAAAGCATGGTGGTAGCAGCATCATGCTTTTAAGATGCTTCTCTGCAGCAGGCCCTTGAAAGCTTGTGAGGGTAGAGGGTAAAATGAATGCAGCAAGATACAGGAAAATCATGGAGAAAAACTTTATGCAATCTGCAAGAAACCTGCACCTTGTTTTCAAGCACGTCAACAACTCCACAGCATAAAGCCAAAGCTATACAGGAATGGCTTAAAAACAACAATGCTAATGTCCTGGAGTAGCTGTGACCAGATCTCAGTTAAATTGAGAATTTGTGGCTGCACTCACTACTCCCATGCAACTTTACAAAGAGGAAACTGCACTGTTCAGATATGCAAAGCTGATAGAGATCTGTGCACAGACTGAAGGCCGTCATAGCTGCAACAGGTGTATCTGCTAAATACTGGCTAGAAGGTGTTGAATATTTATGAAATTACGGTAATCATTTGTGTTTTATATTTGAAATTAATTTAGAACATTGTGCAGAGATCTGATTTTAGTTTGACATTAAAGACTCTTTTTTATTCATCAGTGTTAAAAAAACAAATTACCGTATTTTTTGCTTCATAAGACTCACCTGACCATAAGACACACCTAGGTTTAGAGAAGGAAAACAAGAAAAAATATTCTGAACCAAATGGTGTACTAATATATTTAATAAAATATAGCAGAATAATATTTCACCCATGTAAAGTCAACAGCTGTATTAAGAACCATCATCACTGTCATTAACAAATGAGGAGAGAGTTTAAGGTTCAACCACTCTTCTAGTTTTCTGGAAACCCTAAGAACTCCTCATTGCTAGTGTCAGAATTTATGAAGCTCAGTTGCTCACAATCACTGATATCACTTTCTTTGCTATCTTCATATATGATACTATCTTCAGTTCCATCTAAGGTATTGCTAATGGCAACTTCCAACTGCAGCTATAGACTCTTCAGTACACGAGCGACTCTCCACGTTAGTGTTTAGATCTGGACGGTGCGTGTGCACAAAACATTAACATTTATATGTTACTTACATAAAAGCCAGATTGAATGTTATTTACCTTAATTTATTTACTTACTTCCAACAGCGTAAAGTCACAAGTAGACTGCAGAGATTCCTGTGCTTGATCGACATGGGCATGCTCAAAAAATACATGTGTAATGCCACGAAAAGTGCACGCTGACACTTCAGTTTGCAAGCAATGGTACGAGAATGCAGTCAGAGTTCTTTTTTGGGCACATACACCATCCAGATCTAAACACTAGCGTGGAGAGTCGCTAATGTACTGAAGAGTCTATAGCTGTAGGTGGAAGCTGCCATCCCTGTGCTTTGTATATAAGAGCAAGATCAAATGTTATTTACCTATTTACCTTGATTTATTTACTTATCTTCCTACAGCGTAATGTCACAAGTGGACTGCAGAGCTTCCCATGTACATATACAAAGTACAGTGAAGGCAAAAGTGCATTCTTTCTCTAATGTAGAACCCTCGTCATCATCTGAGTCAGGTCAGGTAATACACATCACGGTCTGTGATGCAATATTTGTTCCATAAAACGCACAGGCATTTCAACTCACTTTTGGGGAAAAAAAAGTGCATCTTATGGAGCGTAAAATAAGGTAAATGCACTGTGATTCCATATTGGATAATAAAAGAGTTCATTTTTAAGTCTTCACATGAGAGGAAGTGGATAACCTCCCAGTGGTAACAGGGATTGCTGAGTTACTGAGGGATTTGGAAATTGCAAAGAGAGAAGTATTGCTCTGATTAAACAGGCTGAAATCAAACAAATCACCAGGACCAATTAATATTTATCATTGAGTGATTAAGGAAGTTAGTGAGTACAGATATAAACCCTTGACACATATCACTGTGTACTGGTGTAATTCCAAAGTACTGAAAAATGGCAAAATATTAACTTTTTATATAAAAGGTGTGATTGGGCAGATCCAACAAACATGTATCACAAGTAAATCAATGGAAAGAATTAAGGAAAAGATTGTCCAACACACAGCACTGAACATGCAGCATGGGTTCAGACTAGGGAAGTTATGTGTTACTAACATTCAAGAATTCTATGAGGAAGCAAGAAAAGGATATGACCGGAGTAGTGCATATAAAATTATTAATCTTGACTTTCAAAAAGCATTTGATAAGATCCCACATGAGATTGGGTGTCAGTCTAAAGGAGATGTAGTGTGTATATGGGTGCAGAATTGTTTAAAATACAGGAAGCAGAGGGTTATGATGCAAGGAACTTTATCAGAATTGGGTGATGTTAAGAGTGGTGTCCCTCAGGGGTCAGTGCTAGGGCTATTTTTAATAAATATGAATGATTTGGATAGGAATATAACTAACAAGCTGGTTAAGTATCCAGAAGATGTTATGCTAGGTAGGTAGGCAGGCAGATAATTTAGAATCCACTGAAACATTACAGAAGGACTTGGACAACATACAGAGTTGGGCAGATTTGTGACAAATGAAATTTAATGTAAGTAAATGTAAAGTATTACATGTAGACAGTAAAAATTATAGTTTTAAATATACAATGGGAGGTTTGAAAATTGAAAGTACATCTTATGAGAAGGATTTAGGAGTCCCAGTGGACTTGAAACTATCTACAATGTTCTGGAGCTATTGAGAAGACTAACAGAATGTTATGTTATATAGCATGATGTGTAGAGTACACATCAAATGAGGTTATGCTTAAGCATATGAAACATTAGTTAGACCTCGCCAAGGAGTACTTTGTGCAGTTTTGGTCTCCAACTTAGGCTGATTTCAGGGCTGCGGGGGATGAGTTATGAGGAAAGGTTAAAAGAGCTGAGCCTATTCAGTTTAAGTAAAAGACGATTAAAAGGAGACATGATTGAAATGTTTAAAATGATGAAGGGAATTAGCACAGTGGATTGAGACTTTAAATATGAACATGGGGACACACTTTTTAAGGGTAAATTTTGCACAAACATTAGGAAGTTTTTCTTCAAACAGAGAAGCATAGACAAATGGAATAAGTTACCAAGTAGTGTGATAAACAGTATGACTTCAGGGACCTTCAATGCTAGAATTGATGTTATTTTGGAAGAATTAAGTGGACAGGACAGGCAAGCTTTATTGAGCTAAATGACCTATTGCCATCTAATTTTTTTTATCTTCAAATTTTCTAATTAAACAATCTGAAAGCTTCTTATGGGATGAATAATTTTTATTGCATTGTATTTCTGTTAGTTCTGTCTTTTTCACTTACAAAGTCTGATCTCCTTTTCAGAGATAATACCACAGTGTTGAGTTGTTTAAAAAGCTGGTGCTTTTATAAACATAGGTTTTCAGTTTTTCTGAAATAAACCTATGACAGTCAACTTGTATCGACTGTCCTGGATATTTGGATGTATTTATATTCTCAATGCTGTAGTGTAGAACAAACAATATCAACTTTGTAGGTAAAACAAAGGTGAATCTAAACAGTATACAGTATACATAACCATAAATTAAGTAGTGTAAGGCTGATGAATCAGCGTCAATAATACAACAAGTTCAATTTGGATCCCATTATTAGCCAGCCAGGAAACCTATTGCCTTTGCCAAGTTTTCCTTGAAACTGTAAACGACCATATATAAAATATACATTACGTTACAGAACTGTGTATAAAACATTTAGGGATTGCTAAGTCACAGGACAAAAGCCAAAAAAAAAAAAAACAAAGCTGCTTATTTCAACAAGCGGAGTTAAAAGATTACTCAAATCTATGAGTATCCTTCTAATTGAAATTCCTTTTAAGCAGCAGTAACATTAGTAACCAGATTGATTCCCCATGGTACTGAACATAATATGTTAGACAGCCAATTGTACTGGAGAGAAACAGATACTAATAAATATATTCAAATACCTTATGCCATGGTGACCGAGGTCTACATATTGAGTAAGTGATGTTTTCTACAATATTACTGCTCTTCACTCACAAAATAAAATACTATTAATGTAAATAAAAAGAATTTACTTTACACATGCCAATTAGGAGTTTGGAATGTTTCTTAAAAAACAAAGCCATACGGCATACAGGTACTTTAGTCCTGGGTTTTTCCAAGTTCAGTTACAGGGCTCCAAAGTAGCTGCAGATTTTCCACCACAACCAATTTCTTCTTTTAATTGGACTCCTCAACTCATTACAAAAGCTTTTATTTCCCAGTTTCTATGTTTTCTTGTGGTGATTCAGAAATTAAAAACTAGTTATGCTAAATAATTCCTAGATGAAGCAACCATTTACTGTGTATGTATTAAATGGGGATCCATTTTATTTTGCTGTTTAATATTTTCTTCTTTTTTAACGCTCAGGTTAATTAAGTCATTAGTATCTAAATAAGTACACTGGTTTGCACAGGCGTTTCTGCTTCCCTTTAGCAGTCAATGTTAAAAACACCTTTGTCTGCTTTGCTCCTCATTAATTGTCAATATTCAGATACACAGAGAGCAAACTCGCCATAAAAAGTGAATAGAAAAGAAAATGACAAAACAGTGTTATGCATCTTCGGGTATGGTTTTTTGAACAATTGTATGAATAGTGACTTTTAATGCTGAAAATATTTTCATGAAGCTTTACAAAAGTTTTTGTTTTAACAGTTACCTGAACACATTTCTGTAGTAGTTCAGAGGTCCAGTCAGGGCTCCAGGCTGAGAGAACACATAGAGATAGGCCTCCACATCTCCAGAGGTTAGACGACATCCTTTCCTTCCAATTCCTGTAGTATGACTTGTGAATAAATATTTGATGGCCTGTAAATAATTATATCAAGACAAAATATTACCCGAGTCCAACACTGCTTCATTAACCACTAAAGTCATCATAGAAAACTACATAATAACAGACACATTCACAAAATAGCTGGACCTGGATTAAGTGTTGCAATTCTAATATTATCATATTGAGAATAAATGTATTCACCATTCATACTGATTAAAATTAAAAAAAAAAATATGAGAGACAACTTCATGGCTCACCCACTGGCAATTGTACTACAAATCAGAGGGTGGCACTATCATTTAATGCCTTTTTTCTTCCTTCCTCTGCAGAATGGATGATTGGCGGACAAACCACGGCTGATATCACTTCCATTTTTCTCCCCCTGGCTCTGTTGTTAGCTTGGAGTCAGTCTTAACAAGGCCCTCATTTGAAGAAGACATCTCTACAATTACTGTATATATACTGTATATGGGGTTCACTGTGGTGCTCCAACCCTTTTTGACTTGTTGTCCATTTGATTTACTATATACAGTATATATTTATATATATATACACAGGCGTGGGCAAAAGTAAATTTATAGTTGTGAGGTTGTGAAACATATATATCTTTTAGGTAATTTGAGCACTTATGAGATTGTACCTAAGTGCACTGTGCCACTGTAACATTCTTTTGAGTTAATAAAGTTAATAAAGCTATTGTAATAATTATAAGCTGGATGTCTTTTTCCATACGAACAACTGTAAACCTACTTTTGCCAACCCATATATATATATATATATATTATAATAAAAAAAACTGGGACAAGACGTGATTTTTTCAAAGAGATAATTTCATGTCCTGTAAGATGAGACTTTGTGCGAAGAGATTTAACCACGCACAGGGCCGGAAATAAAGAACAGAGAGTAGATGACAAAGTAGATCATTGTAAAGAATTCAAAAATGTTGGTGCGATACACATGCAGAGCAGGTTCGAGATAATGAAAGTACTAAAATTCGAAAGTCTGAAAAAAATGATAATGATTAGCGCAAACAAACAGAAATTATTACTCTATGAAATAATGGAACAACAAAAAGAGATTGAAAATATTGTTTGGATTTAAACTTTAAGTTGGAGACTTGTAGATCGTCTAATTCGTTTTGCCATCTGGGAAAAGTAGTGTTTCTTTCCAATGAAGAGGCGTATGCGTGAGAATTAAAAGATTTGTTGTTTGGTGAAAGTGAAATCCACAAATGGGAGCATAGTGCAGGCCGGGGGGGTTGGCAAGCAAAGTGAGCAGGAGGTGAAGCCCCCTAGTATATACAGGCAGTCCCAGGGTTACATACGAGATAGGGACTGTAGGTTTGTACTTAAGTTGAATTTGTATGTAAGTCAGAACAGTTATATTATTTTAATAAATGGTATAGTTGACCGACTGTAACCAAGTCAATGAATGATGGAGTTTCACCCCTCTCTGACCTTTTTATTATTTCTGCTTGATTTTCAATGGTGATAGTTTTTCTCTTCTTTACTGTATCACAAGCACTTGCATCAGATTTGTGTTTCAGAGACATTCTTGAAGGGTGAAGACAAAAGGTTAAGAGGAGCTCTTCTGCACAGCACTGTACACGCTATCACAGCAGGAAGGCACCCGTTGTCAACACGTCTGATGTACTGACAAGAGACAACTTCCTGCTATGTGCTTAACAGTACAAGCAGGCTTGCTATTGAGAATGAATGGGGGCGGCAAGGGGCGGTTTACCACCCATCCAACAATCTGTCACCACCACTACAGTATGCTGCCTGCAGCATCCGCCAACCAAGAACAAACACAGTGCAGCCAAAGGCGGGTAGTGAATCGCCCAACACCGCCCCCATTCAACAGGCAGCCACCCGAGGCACACTACAATGCTACCCCCTGCCACCCCATTCACCCTCAATGGCCTCCGTTCAGCCATAACCGAGTCACCACTTGCAGCATCCCCAGCAGCCCACCGAGAACAAATGGGGCAGCCGTGTGTGGTGGGCAGGCAGTGAAATACCCCACTTCACTCCATCCAGCCTGCATCCAATCAGGAGCAGTAGTTGCGGCGGCCTGGTGGGTGGGCAGCAAACCACCCCATCAAGCCTCTGTCCTGCACACAAGCGATAGCTGTGGCCCCGGTGACTATGGACCACAGGTCACCACTTGCCGCCGGGAACCGCCCGAGGAACATTACACTGCGCGAGCAGCGAAATCAACCCCCTCCAGTCACCGCTTGCAGCGTTCCCAGGCCGAAGATAGACGACGGAGCAGCAGTTACTGAGGCACATGTGTTGCAGCTGCGGCCCCATTCGTAAGTCGTAGGTCGGATGTCTGTAATTTGGGGACTACCTGTGTATGTATATACATAGTCCAAAGCCATGACAACTGAAAATATTTGACAAAAATTAATGAAAAGCTGTGATTCATGCAGCCAAAAAGTTGATTTTGGACTTAGGGTTTCAAGACAAGGATGATCAGTTACCTGCTAAGAAAGCGACTTTCCATGTGTTCTCAGAATAGGAGGATGAAACTGCAGAGTTATAGCACTAGACACACAAGATGTCAGGAAAAAAGGAGCTGGTACCAGACCTCAGCAAACAAAAGGCAGGCCATACAACAATCTTCATGAACTGAACACTAGTGAGGGAGGTCAACAGCTTCAAATAAATAGCAGTCACCGTTACTGATGAACTAAAGTGGTCAAAACTCTTCTCAGCTGCCATTCATGAAAGCTCAACAAAAACTTCACTTAACCAGATGTCCGACTAAAGCCTTGATGACTGTAGCATACTTTGCCTCAGAAAGGCAAACAGTATTATTAAAAACCTCATCTGTCCTGGAAACTGGCACCTGACAATCAAAAGTCACATCATTTACATCACAAATTCAAGGACAGTTTTTATCCACAGACTATAAAGCTACTTAAAAGTCAGTTTTGCTGACAACTGCATGAGTGCTTCTTGCATATAATATCTTATATTACATTTAATGCGTGATGTTATATTAATTGTTGCTAGCTTTCCCATGATGTTACTTTTCTGTAGGAGATAATGCAACTACAAAAAGATTTACATTGTACTATTTTTACAATTAATCTGCCTGCCGATACTTGTCCTAAGCCTGGAGGTAGAAGGAGGAATGTTGGGCGGAGGGCTAGCAACCCGGTCCCATAAAACCCTATAACAACTACAGAAAACATCAAGTGAATGTCAAAAAGAAGATTGGCACAAAGGAAAAGGCAATGGACAAGATTCTGCAAAAGGGACACTAATGAAAACTGAAAGGAAATTAGTATCCCGATGTGCCGGAATTTGAGTGGAGACACGTTACTTCTACTGAGGTAACTTAAGGAATACCAGCTCAGTATCTTGGGAATTAGTGAGATGCAATGGAGTGGAAGTGAAGAACTGAATTCCTACTTAGGTCATGAAAAGAAACACACCTGAGGAGTCAATATGGTACTAGACAAACAGGCTACCACAGAGCTTATGGGTTGGAAGCCAGACAATGAACACATTATCATAGCCTTCTTCTGGTCAAGGCATTGGAAATTCACCATCATCCAAGTGGACGCACCAGCTGAAGAGGCAAATGATACTGAAAAAGATTAATTTTACGAGCAGCTGCAGGACACATTCAACAATATTCCCAGACATGACGTGAAACTGTTAATGGGTAAACTGAATGTGCAGATTAACATCAGAAGGCATAGTATGGGAAATGTTGTTGGACCTTTTGGATCAGCACAGAGGACCAGTGACAATGGAGAACACCATCGATAATACTTCCAGCACAAAGTCATCCATAACAAGACCTGGAGATCACCTGATGGCACTACCAACAATAAAACTATATTTGACTATATTTTCATCAGCCAACATTGGAGATCAGCTCTAGTTAATTATAGCATTCAGAGGCACATATGTGGGCTCAGACCACCACCTTCTACAAGTCGAAGTGAAATTGCATTTGAAGAAGCACACCAAACAGGAGAAGATCAAACCCTAGGTGAATGATAAGCTGAAGGACCCTGCCATGTCTCAGCAATACCTGATAACAGTACGGAAATAGATTCCACCAGTTACAAGAAGCAGGAACTGATTTGGAAGACCAGTGGAAAAACGTAATGGAGGCAGTGACAAAAAGTTAAGAAAGAACAAATGGGAGAAGAAGAGGATCACAAAAGGTAACCAACCTGGAAGCTTAGTGATGAAAGGAATGGCAAAGAGAAATAGAGACAGTGCAAGAACAGCAGAAGAGTAGGCAAAACTTGTCAGAGAATATCTTGATTTGGATCGACATGTGAAACAGAGCTGCTGTGCTGATAAGCAAATCTGGCTAAACAAGTTAAGGCACCAAGGCGGAAGAAGCAGCTAGGAGCAATGATGCTAAGACCTTAAACGGAATTGTGCGGGAAATAACAGGAACAAAGAGTAACTCAAATGGCGCCAATGAAAGACAAGTCAGGAAAGATTCTGGCCACACCAGACGAGTAGTATCAGTGCTGGATGGAGCATTTCCAACAAACACCGAATCAACTAACCCCTACGTTAACATCTTCAGAAGCCTGTATGCAAACTCTCGTTGCAACGTTAAGACAGAAACAGGAAAAACAGAATTTTTCAACATCACCACTGGTGTGTGACAACGGTGCATCTGTCCCCTCTTCACTTCTTGCCAATTTTGTTCTTAAGGATACAACAAGTGGGCCCAGCCGAGGTATATGGGGGGCTCATCAGCTGTCCCAACCCCAACACAAGTTCAGCAACACGTTTTTATTTTTCTTCTTTTCCACAGTCAAAATCACAAAATATACTTCTTCTTCCATTCTTTCTCTCTTTCTCTTTGCCTCTACACTTTCTCCAGCAAGCTTTGTCCACCTCCTCCTGACTCTTGCTCCTGGAGTAGCAGTTGCTGGCTCCTTTTATAAGGCACCCGGAAGTGCTCCGGGTACTCCTTGACCTTCTTCCAGCAGCACTTCTAGGTGTGATGGAAGTGCTCCAAACAAGGGCTGAGCAAACATCCAGGCACCCTGTGGCAGTGGCCACAGGCCCCAGTAGGGTTGAGCTTTAATTCTCCAAACCCGTGGCCCCACTGCAAGCAAAAGAAAAAAAAAAACAGTGAAGGTGGACAGTAGTGACATTCAGACCATAATGGCCATCTAGGTTAACCACACAGAAATCGAAACATTAGACCACTCACATATCTAGGCAGCACAGTGAGTAATGACATTGACTTTGAAGCTGATGTTAACTATAGAATCGGCAAGGCAGTGGCAGTTTTCCAAAGAATACACTCCATTGACATGAAACTCCTGCTCTACAGCAGCACTGTTCTACCAACAGCCATCTACACCAGCGAAACAAGGAACAGTAAAGTCAGAACTGATAACAAGCTTAATGTTTTCCACCAGAGATGTCTGAGACAGATCTTGAAGATAAGCTGGCGTGACCACATTACCAACAAAGAGGTCTGGAGAAGGTCAAAGGCATGTACACTGTCTCAACGGCAAATAAGGCTGGCTGTTCACATCCTATGTCTCACTGAATGCCGCCATTTAAAGACAGTCATGAAATGGATTCCACCGGAAGGGATGCAGAATGGAGGAAGGACAATGCTCATGTGGGACAGAACATTCACAATGACTTGAAACAAATAAACATCACCTGGCAAAATGCTGAAGGGAGCAGCAGCCAATCAAAAAAGGTGGTGCCAAATTGCTGCCCAATGTACCCAAAGGCACAGAATGACCTAAGTACTAAGTAAGTATTTATACTATGTACACATGACCTTTGTCTTAAGTGTTTAATACATTTATATTGTGAAGTGTTTATAATGGAGAAACTACTTTATGCCCAGTTCTAGAGCAACTTTGGTTACTGCAGGTAACACAGTGATGGAACCAGCAAATGCCCTGGAACATACTTGTTTTGTGAAAAATGTCAGGAATACAGATTCTTTCATTCTTTTCTTCTTTTAAAATGGGAGTACTCATAAAGTCAAGATCTATAATGACAAGGCATATGACCGCATTCATATAAAGAAAACAGAAATTTTAGCTTAACTTGTAAACGTATATGTTGCAAAAATCAAATCATCCACTACAGTTTTCAACATGTGGATACAGATGGATAGAATTCTATAGCACCTCAACAGAATATATCAAACTATGTCAAAATATAAACTAAAGGGTAACCTCGTTAACCTCCAAGTATACTTTCATACAAAGATGTATAAATATAAGTATTTAAATCGCTTCTTATTTAGTAGATCACGTTGTTTAGCCCTTGGCATATCTTAATTGTCCTTGTGCCATTGTATAAGGTTTCTAGTTTAGTAATGCTATTCTAATGAGAAACTATCCTGAATTGGACTACACAATCAAAAAGGTTTCAGAAAAGCATTACATAATTGTATTATTTCTTTTCTCTTTCATTTTGTAGGTAGCAAAGCAAAGTAATTTGTGTGTAGGCAGAACTGTTTAGCATTCAAAAGAACACACTGCAACAGCCATAAATCCAAAGGTTATTTTATTCTCAAGTTCATTTACTGAATACTAGCACGTGCTCTGTATTAATCACTCTACACAGTAATGTTCCTTATGTAATTAATGTCTTCAAATTTATAATTGGTTTTGAACATCTACCTTACCTTAAAATCATTAATGCTCAGCATTAACTCAGGAAGCCTGGGCAACTGAAAAAAGAAGAAGTAGCTGGACTTCTTCAGTTGGGAAGGATGGCGCAGAGTGTAATCTAGAAACAAAGAAAGGTATTTTTCATATCTGTAATAAGTTTAAAAATCAGATATTGTACAGCTACAAAACCAACCTTTTTATTTTTACAGTTGTCATTAGATTTCACTCATGTTTTACAAACACAAAAATACAGTAGAAGTGTTTAAATTAATGTTAAAAAAATCATTATCCTTTCCTCAAAGCAAAAATGAGTTCACCAAGTATGCACTTTAAATGATTCAATGAAGAATGTATTCTAGTTTTAGGACAGGAAAGGAAGAGACAATGCCGTGCATCTATAGGATATGCAAGTAAAAAAAGGAGTGAATAGTCACCAGAGAAAAAGCCTTGCAGACTCGAGGAGACTCATGCAAAATCCATCTAGATAGTGATCAGGTGCACAATTCACACCCAGTCAGCTGGAGCTGTCCAAGTGGGCAAAACATCTTGTGTCCTTTTGTACTTTTTACACATAAATAATAAATCATAAAAGAATTGCAACAAAATACAATAAGTGCATTTATTTATTTCAGCATACAGATTGTACAGGCGATTCTTGGGCTTGGATTTCAACTGAGCTCTTTAGACCTGCGTGTGAGACAGACCCATGTGACTGTCCTCTCTGTTTCACTGCTGCTTCACTGTGTGCAGGCAATTTCAACACATCAATTTCATTTTCTTAGTATTCATGACTGTGTCTTTGTTCACACATCTACGACAAGGCAGTTCAAGGTTAAATTCCAGGGACAGCATGCTGTGGGAAATAGGGCTCATGTGCTGCCAGAGAGTGCGTGTCACTTATGTTTCCATTTCTGTTGTGAAGTTTATTTCCGTTGTGAGTTTTGGTTGATATCATGCTCTCACTTTTTAATGTTAATTTTGTGCTTTCATCATTCATTAATTTCATGCTATAACTTTTAATTGTTAATTTCACATTCTCACATTTTAATGTTCATTTTACACTCTGAATTTTTAATGTTAATTTATGCTATCACTTGTTAAGGGTAATGTTGCACTCTTTTTTTTATTTTTCTGTGTTATACCCTTGGGAGCCACTGTTATCAGAGTGTATGTATTTGAGACCCTTCCACTGCCTGCTTACCTTAGCCCATAAAATATTCACCATCTCTTGAACGTTCCTGGGTAAATCCCATTTTGAGTGGAAAGCATTTCATTGATACAGGAACCTCTTGTTTGTGTGTGTGCGAGAGAGAGTGTAACAGTAGACAGATAAAAATAGCTCTCCAAACAAAATTAAAAACAAACAGCAGTCAAAATTATAATCAAAAAAGCTGTGAAAGTTGAAAAAATGAAGACTAAAAACTAAAGACAAAACTAGAAATACACAGTAGGACTGAAATAATGTCACTAAATATCTTAAATCATGACAAATTTATGTAAGTTTAAATATCCTTGACAGGCAAACAATTAGAATTGCAAAGAAACAGCAAACTGGAAATGTGACCAACAGAGAGGCCTCCAAACAATCGTAAACCATATGTCAAGGAACAGCTGGTGGGTGACACACCAAAGTGAAACAGAGAATTTCAGTGCTCTAAAAAAGAGCAGGAAAACAGCTTCCATCAGGAACAGAACTCATAAGAACAACCATACATTTGGCTTTAGAAGGATACAATACCATAGGCTCACACAGCTCCAAGTGTGTTCACTTTGAGAACGATTTTTTGGCACAATCTGAAAGGTTTTCCTGAGGAACACAAGTCCTGGAATTGCAGACACAGCCCATTTGGCCAGTATAATTAAGTCTATAAATTGTTCAGTTATTTGAAATAACTGTTACTATCAAAATAACTAGAGCATCACTTTCTTCTTAGAATAAAAATGTTGTTTTGTTTCTTGAGAATTTTGACTGACTAAACTACCATGTTGATGCATGATTAATCTAGCTCAACTCCCATATTCACTTGTTTTTTTTGCATCCATGACTACAGTAGAGAGGAAAGATGACTTCATACAAATATGGTAAAACAGTTGTAACTTAAAAATGGTTAGTAAAAAAAGAGTTCTTATCTGCAAGATAGACAATGGGAAGGCACAGGGACATAAACATGCAGTCAAAATTAGAAACTAAGAAACAGTTAAAAAAAACAGACAAAATGCAGCCATATGATTGCCATTTGACAGAGGAAAAAACAAAAATAAAGAGTTAGTGGAAATAATCTTAATTCAAAATAGAGCACAAAACATACAGTAAGACGATTACAATTTAGAGACTGAACTACAAACAGGTAAAATTGACCCAAAAGCTATAAATACAGGTAGTCATCGACTTATGTCCATGTTCCGACAGACCAGTCATAAATTGATCTGGACATAAGACAGATTAGTATTTGTATTCTAACCCTACCGTATGTATAGTACTGTATAATAAGTCCCTTAAGTCATATTGTTTGTTTATATAATTTTTTTCCTCATTATTAGGACACTGTAGATTTTCTAGCTTTTTTCTGTATGCAGTACTCCCTCCTCGATCGTAGAGGTTGCGTTCCAGAACCCCCCGCGATAGGTGAAAATCCGCGAAGTAGAAACCATATGTTTGTATGGTTATTTTTATATATTTTAAGCCCTTATAAACACTCCCACACTGTTTATAAATATTTCCCGCACAGTTATACAGCATAAACCCTTTGTATTCTCTTAGATATTAGGTAAGATTCATTGAAATTATGTATGTAAACACACTGTTTATATACAGTAAAACCGAAGTATTATTTTAAAGATATCAAGCGTCTCCGATATCACATGTTATAGACATTACAATAGACAGGCCACCAGCAATAAATACGCATCTTCCATTGGCGCTTGGGCATGGCCCCTGAAGCAGTAGCAGGAGCAGCTTGTTTTGGAGCCATAATTAAGGGCTTGACTATGCACAAAGATAAACACAAAAGAGCACAAAAGTTTTTACACAGCGAAACATGTTGATGCTGAATGAGTGAGACGAGACCTCCTGGTTAACACCGCGGAATTGAATTGGGTGCTCCATCGCTGAGCCAGTCAGCACACAGGAATTTAACTGCATGCTCTGATTGGTTAGCTTCTCAGCCATCCGCCACTAGCATCCCTTGTATGAAATCAACTGGGCAAACCAACTGAGGAAGCATGTTCCGGAAGTAAAAAGACCCATTGTCCGCAGAACCCACAGAGCAGTGAAAAATCTGCGTTATATATTTAGATATGCTTACATATAAAATCCACGATAGAGTGAAGCCGCGAAAGTCGAGCACGATATAGCGAGGGATTACTGTATTTGTTTCGTTTTATTAGTATATGTCGCTATTACTGTTGCTCTAATGGGTGCCGTACCTTTAACAGCTTCACAAATTCTTTCTTTGTTTGTGTAATGCTATGCCATCAGTGTGAACCTCTCCCAGTGTTCACTGTGTTAACCGTGATAGCAGGAGTTGTACTGGCAGAGTATGAACACTCAGAATGTTTTGAATTTTAACATTACAATCTGTTTAATAATAAACATTAACAGATAAAAGAGTTCACTATAGTTTCATTACCCCTTCATGGCTCAAAGCGGCACATCAACGCAGAAGCTTCAGAGGTTAACCGGATTCAAAGTGCAGCAATACAGTGATTGCAGTAAACACCGTTTACAATGGGATAACTTAAAAAGTCACACGCAATCGCACTCCCTTTCTTTCATCCTCATACAACTTGATCACATACACACGTAGCTGAACGTAGTCTAAACCACTGCAAGTAATAAACAGATCGAGACGAATGAGTCACAGCAAACAGATATGGCATGGCAAAAACTGTTGTTTGCCATGAAATGCAGTAGTGGTCATAAATCGAATGGTCATAAAGCGCATAGGTTGAAAATTAAAAAACTACCTGAAATGTTAGCTGCCTTCTCATATATAATACAACAAATAAGCTCAAAAGATGACGTCTAAGTTAGTAAGTCACAAAAGGAGACACGAAAAAGAATGGAAAGCTGGTGAATTGCATGTCATGAGCTTTTTCTGAAGGACAGTTTTTCGTAATTCCATATGTGTTGGCCATAAAATTACAAGGAAGTTGTGGAACAAAGCCATTGATAGATGACCACTTTTCAGAAGGTGACTTTACCTGTATCTAATAACAAATAGCTGGATCTACATTGGTGCAGAAAATCATTACATTGAATTTGAACCATAATACATTAAATCTGGTTGACTCCTAACACATTATTATTAGCTAGGGTGAGAAATTACCAAGAATGTTTGGGCAATTAAATACTGTCTTCTTTATAACCAAATTCTGTTAAAGGGATCTGAGTAATTATACTCTGGTATATAATTTGGCTCTGGTATGGAAATAAACAAACTATGTTTTTATATGTTAACAGTAAAAAATATAACATTATGTGGAATGCTGGTAACAGCTCCAAGCATAAAGTGAACAGGACGGTGCAATGCATTCTACTTAGTCATTCTAATCCAGGTAAATTTAATTCCAACATCCAAACTCTTTTGGCACTATGCTGCAGTAAAGAAAAGGTTTACAGCAGAGCGAACACGTGACAAAGATATTTGTTCTATTTTCCAAAATTCGGCATATCAAAAATTGAAGTAAAACAAATTGGGTCTGACTAAAAATGAAGAATATGCTTTGTTCAAGCATTGTTATAATATAATAATAAATATGAAAGGACTGGTTACTAAATAGTAGGAACAAAACTAGATACTTACAAAACAAGTTCAAGTTTTATTTACAAAATTTAAAAAGTACATTAGAACTTTTATTCATATTTGTTGTCAAGGTAGCATTACATTATAAAACTAAATGAATAAAAGGATTAATTTGAAATGGTATACACAGTTTCAGACTATGTTCAAGTATAGTCAATATATCAATATAGTATGCAATACATAACGTATGACCGATGATATCCTCAGAGTTAAAGAAATGCAGTCAGACAATTAAGGTACTGTACTTCAGTTATTCACAACATGCATACTATTGATGTAAAAATACTTTATGAACTTTCTGGTCTTGGATTTAATGGTACAGTACCACTTCTCTGACTATAAAGGTGAGATAATTTTGTATCAAGGATAGAGTTTTGTAATATTCTACATGTTTATGTGTCAGGTGCCACAAGCCTCTCAATACAGTCAGCACTTTCTGTGTATTTATAAAAGTTTACACTACAAGAATGTGGACCCAAATGAAGCACTGTGTCTCCTCAAATCCATAGTGAATGCTTTTGTCTTGGTGATATTAAGAGATAGGTTGCTCTCTCTATAACACTTTGTGAGATCTTCTATAATATTCCTGTGTGAAGCCTCATGGAATCTCATCGTTGTTAATGATTAAGGCACCACTGTGCTGCCAATAGAAAACTTGATGAGGTGACTATACGATACAGTACTTTCCAAGAAACTCTGATCTTCTTTACAAAAATTAGGATCCAACTTCAGATGGAATTAAAAATATATATAATCAATGAATAGCATAATCACCTATGAGTGTTAACCATTGAGGTGCTCAAGAGCAATGTAAAGTAAATATGCACTTACCAATAAAAGCAGAAGGATGAGGACAATTGAGAACTATTAGCTTATTCACCATCTCTGGGTAATAGATTGCAAACAACCAGGCAATCATACCACCCCAATCGTGACCAACAATGTAACATCGATTATATCCTACAAAGGAATAAGAAAATGTTTGAAAACTATTATACTGAAAGCATTCAAGCTAAGCACAGAATCCATGTTTAGAAAATGTGACTTATTGCCCACCATAAATACAGCAACTGGCCCACTAAACATATCTGTACTCTAGGTGCCACATTGGCCATCTAACAGAATATTCTGGAACAAACACCAAATGATTCACTTGTAAACCATATTATTAAAATCACAAAGTAACCAGCAAATCAGATCAGTGTTACAAGACCAGTCCAGCCTGTCACTGATGTTGACACCCAAGTACTTGTAGCAATGCACCACCTCTGCATTCACTTCTTGAATAATTAATGACTGGGCGCAGAGGCTCTTTGATGTGGCAAAAGTTAATAAACAGTTCCTTGGTTTTGCTGATGTTAAGATGCAGACAGTCTTTCTGCACCAAGAAACACGTTTCCCCACCTGATTCCTATACTTTGTCTCATCTACTTTATCAACACACCCCATAAGTGCAGAATTATCTGAGAAAGTCTGCAAGTGACATGTCCTGGTGTTATGTTTATAGTCTGAGGTGTTCACAGTGAAGAGAAAATGAGACAGATCTGTTGTTTGTGGTGCTCTGGTATTGCTCACCTTTGTATCAGAGACATATTCTTAGGGTATCAAAACTCATTCATATTCATGGCAGGGTTAGTTTTAAATACTTTTGACAATCACAAAAAAGATATTATACATCCTATTCAAGCTGTCTTCAAAACATGACAAGGCAAGAACATGTCAGCACAATAACACAAGGCAGCAAAACACAACAGCTCAATAATGATTCAAATGTTTAGAAGTAGGCTCCGATGGCATTATTATCAATGTACATTAAAGAGCAATGCACATCATTTTCCTGTTTTGATAAATGCTAACGATAACTTAGTCTTTTTTCACAAAAAAAATAAAATTAAAAATATTTTGCATGCAATACTAACAAGCTTATTTTTTAACACATTTGCATCAGCAGAATAACAAAAAAGAAAGAAATCCACTCAGCTTGAAAATTATTTTAGCCCACTGTAGTGCTACATTGGCAAATTTGTCACCAGTTTAACAATACAGCATGAATTTGGTCTATGAGTGCACAACACGAACATGGGCAGATCACATAAACTTTATATATTCTATCCTTAGTTAAATATGGGAGGATTGATAGCAAGCTCAGCTGTAAAATAATTTGAAATACCATTAGAAATTTTGTACACAAAGAAAAAAACACATAATACAAGCTTTATCCTGGAACTCACCTAGGTATTCAACAATGTCTTTAATGTCAGCAACCAAGTAATCCAGTTTATAGTTTTCCATTCCAACTGGCATGTCAGATTCTCCATATCCTCGCATATCTACAGCTACCACTCGGAATTCGCTCTTGAATTCCCGAAGCTGATGACGCCAGGAAAACCTAGGAAGAAAAGGAATGCTTTTCATCATTTCAAAACAGTTGTCTCTTTTCACAATTATTGAAAAGTGGCTCCTATTTTTATATACTATCAGTTACCAACCTGTAGTTGATAAAAATGCAAACTAAGGATATTTAGGAGATGCAGAAACACTGCATGACTTAAAATGCCTTCAGTTTCAGTCTGTTCAGTGATTTTGCATTTATTTTGCACAGCACATAATATTCATTGATGTTAAAGTGATTAAAAAAACAAATTTAAAAAACTAAAAATGTTACTTTCGATGACAACAAAATAATTATAATAAATGGCAAATATTGAATCACAAATGGCATCCCTTCATTTAGATAATCAAAATTATTTTGATAACAATGTTGGCCAATGTTATGGTTTCAAATGATTTCAGTAATATCACGCAAAGTGAGTAAGCTTCAATCAAAAAAAACACATTAAAAAAATAAAAAATAGAAATATGTAATGTACACACGACACTGTTTCCCAGTGAAAAACAGTCCTAATTATATGATGTTCATTGAAATTCTTAAAAAATAGTGTATTATATTTCAAATTTTAATTTGATTTTTTTGCAATACTTGCGTTATTCACTTATCTGAAAGAAAAATAGCTCTTGGATTGCTTTTTTATCAGAGTTTCCAAAACATTAGCTTACCACCCTAAAGTTAATTCAAAATCAGGCAGAAAGAATTCTATCTAGAACTTGAGATACCATATATCCCCAGTTCTAACTATGCTGACTATACTGGCTTCCATGTAAAATCTCCAGTTGAAAATGACTTACCTCAGTTACCTTACTGAAAATATTGATGCAACTGTTTTGCATTAATGGATTAATAGCTCTGATTAATAATAAATAATGATTAATCATATTAGAATTCTTGATATTTTTCTCTTATTCAAACTATGTATTTTGTATTGAAAAACATTGTAATTTATAATTTGTAATACAATTTTTAATAAATGTGTTGAAAATTAAAATTTGACAAAATATTCTTTTCACATATGATCCGATGCATTTTAAAATATTGCATGGCCAATAATATAAGATCCAGTTACAATAGGCTTCAAAAGTATGCCCATTATAACCGGACCAATTCTGATATTATATATTGTACAGCAAAATTGGTAGAATTATGTCAGCACATTGAATAACATTGTAACATAGGTTCGGCACGACACCGCTGAAAGGTTGCCAACCCCTGGAATAGGATATGCTTTTCACACTATCACTAATGGTTGGATTGGGATTTTTATAATTGCATAACGTAAAGCAATGCAGTGTAAAATATCATGTTTTTACTATGCAATATTATACCACTCTGTAATACTCCAGACACTGATATACTGTAAGTGGATAAGGAAAAAAAAATGGTTCCAATGCTGTTTGACTGGTAGGCAAAGACTTTGTCTTAGTATAGTCTAAATGTATTAAATATTTCAAACAGCAGCCACTAAGTGCTTGCCTCAGAATAAAAACAATTTCCTTGCTGCATCTTTACTAGAGTAATCACACTGGATTCATATCAGATCAAATCCTCTATTAAACTCATTATCAATATACCATAATTCTTGAATGTTGCTGACCTGAAATAATTGCATTTAACAAATGCAATCCTTTCATACTGCTTTTTTCAGTATTCCAAAGGTTAACTATATGCCTCCAAGTAAGGGTTTATATACTTTTGTGGCTTATAATCTCTTGGCTGTATTCCTGTTCATAACATCCTCTCAGTTAGCAATACAAATTGCTGTTGAATATCAACATTTTATTGTTGTGTTTTTAGAGCTATTATATCTGCATGAGCTGTCTTAAACAAAAATTATAACATTCTTCTGTACTCTTATTATTGCATCAGTTTATTTTTTAAATTAATTTTTATCTATGCAAGTCCAGTCACTTTCAAGCCCCTCTCAGTGTCTTTAATATAGCACAAAAACAAGTGCGTAAAAGTTTTGCTATGTTTCTATATCTCTGTCTAGTGTTTTGGCAGTAGCATTTCAAACTTATCAATTAAACCAAGTAGACCATAAATTCCAAAAGTTCTGAATTCAGATTAAAATATCAATTACATGTCATTATTTTCCAATAAAAATCCTACTAGCTTGTTTCACATAATGAGTCTTTCTATATAATTCTGTGTATTTTTTTGAATTAATGCCAATCTCCCTACATTTAGCCCAATTAACTACTGTACTTTTAAATATATTACAGTGTAATTCATCCATTTTCTGATCCAACTTAGTCTGTTTCTATGTACGAGGTAGTTGGAACCTATCATCAAAGCATTAGTAGATATTCAACTCTCTAATGTATTACTTTGAAAACAAAAACACAAAACTCTTGTTCACGTTCACTGTAAACTATAATAACCATATATCCTGTTTTCCCATGGATATAAAGTTTGTTGATTCTCTGCCATTCAACCTGTCCATTTTCCCTTCTGCATGATTACCATACAAAAGGGAAATATAATATTACTTCTAATGCACAAAAACTGTCACTGCAGATCATTATTTTAATCTCAGACTGACTTTAAGACTGCCATGTATGTTCTCTGGTAAAAAAGCTTTCCTTACAGAAGACTGAAGTTCACAGTTGTTTCTTGTTCTGCATTCAGATCCCTGCTTTGCAGCTAACTGTGGAAGAGTAATGAGAGAAAATACAGGGATGTACAAAAGTAGGTTTACAGTTATGAGTATGTGAAATACAGAGTTCATTCTTGTATCATTATTATGTACTTATTAATTATTGTATTATTTATTTGTATTGGGTTCTTTTTTATTTTCTGCTGCTTACAGTTATTGCATTAATAAAGCAATTGTAATAAACATAACCTGTATGTAAACTGCAACTTTGAACCACTTTTGCACACCACTGTATAAATATAATTTGCTGTATAGTATTTTATTAATTTCATGTGGTCTTCTTTACATTTGATAGGGTAACATAGTTACAAATGCAAGACAAACATGTATAAATATGCTATTATTTGTGGCTTAACACCTTCTCCTATGAAGGCGATAAAATCAATAGAGAATTTGCTTTTTATATTAAAAAAAAAAAAAAACATAAAATGGTTTTCCACTACAAGGATTGCAGTAGTGCAGTGGGTGTAATTGCTGTTTAATAGTGTTTTGTGCCAGGTGCAGCCTCTTTTTGAGTGAATTCTGTTTAGAGTTTGTGTGTTCTCCTCAGTTTTACATGGGTTTTCTCTAGGTAATCTAGATTCCTCCCATAATCCAAAGACATGTTCTTAATATGAATATTGATATGGTATTGCATTAGTGTGGGTGTGTGAATTTCAGCATACCCTACTGTGTTGTAAAGATTATTGATTGTTTCTACTGTATAATTGTTATTGTTTACTGGGCATTCCATGACCCTGAGAGAGTAATACTGCACATAATGAAATGATGCATCATAAAATTGTCTCTTAACAAACAGCAACATCATCAGAGCTTTATTGGGCATGTGAAAGATAATGAAACTTTCATATTGGAAAAATATTTTCCTATATCCTACATTACCTAAATGGGTTCTATTTGATGCAAGTGTGTTTAGTGTGCATGAGTGAGTCTATCCAGGGCAATTTCTGGCCTTGAGCCCAGTGCTGCCAGATTGGCTCCAGCCCCTCGTAATCTGAATTGGATTAAGTGGGTTTGACCATGTATGCATGTATGTAAAATTATTTCTAACCTCTACAATAAAAACTCACTCTCGTAGAAATATTCCTAACATATTTATATCCAAACCATCAGACATTTTAAACTGGAATCCCTAGATGAAAACCTTGCAAACAAGGCGAGAAGATACAACAAACATTTGACAAAAACATAACCATTGCCCCAAGGGCTACAGACCCTATCTGCTGTGTTGCTATGCTATCCAGCTCTCTACAGTATATCCTTGTTTATTTTCCCATTTAATGCCATTTAATTAATCTTTTACTTTCTCTATGGATACTGATTGCATTGTTTGTTGTTAGTTGGTAAACCTTTCTCTGCACATGGGAAAAATATATTTCCTACAACCTACATATTCCATTGAAACTGAATCACTGCCAAAATTTCACACTTTAGATAAACAAGGACTCAGCATCACATGAGCAATATAGATACTAAATAAAAACAAAATATTGTACATGTTTCATAAATTAAAACACCTAGATCAAAACCTACTGCTGCACTAAAGCCTAATTAGTATAAAAAATTCTCAGACCAGCTAAATTTAATTAATGGTGGTTGGTGGCCAGAACCTAACCCATGGCTTCTCAATTATTTTCTGTCATGCCCCCCCTAGGAAGAAGAAAACATCTCGCCCCCCGCGCGACTATAAATAGTATAATTTGTCTATAAAATTGTTATAAGTACACCTCTGCATAACACTGTATCCTTATTAACGTATAAGAGAATAAAAAAAAGAAATATGGACCAATTTACAACAAAGAATAGCTTTATTAAATGTAACAGAAAAGATTTAAAGTGCATTCTAAATTCAAAAAAAATTTAAAAGAAAAATAAAAAAGCATGTTCCCCGAGGTCAAACGCGTCCCCCCTTGATGGAGCCCCACTATTTGAGAAGCACTGACCTAACCTAACCTAAGGAAGAAACTAACTCTGGATGCAGCACCAGTCCAATATATGGTCTACTCATGCATACATTCATATTCACACAGTATCGATTTGAAATCAGTACTTATACTACATACACATCTTTGGAAAACTGTGGAGAAAAAATCATGTAAACAGAGGGAGGTGTTGGATCTGTTAGAATTGTATAGTTAAGGGTGAAAAAACAATATTTAACAGCAAATTTCAATGCTTTACTAAGTCCACCAAGCTCATTTAGGAAAAATAGATTTTTTGTTGAATAAGTTTTGAAAATTCTAATTAACATTATTCAGAATATACTGTATATCAAGTCTGGACTTGTGTGAGCTAACTAAATAATCTAAAATACCTGTTGTTGTAATTAATACACATATACCCATGGCAAAATTTTAAAGAGAATTTAAGTGATGTAGAATAGTATTTTTCATGAAAAGTGCCATACAAAAGAAAAATGGATTATATAGTTAAAAACTTTCATTTGATTAGAATGGATTTATATTATGTCATTGTCATTTAGGTTAATCACAAAAATATGTATTTTTTTCTAGAATTTCACCAATAGATTTAAATGTTATGTAATATATCATCTCTTGTTTTTATTACCAGAACTCTGGGAATCCATGGAGAAACAGCATCAAAGGCTTGCCTCGCTCACCAGCTGCAACATAATGAAAACGAAGCCCTGATTCCTAAAGGAGTAAAGGAGAAAGAATAATTATGCATTGTGTTTAGTGCTCATATTGGTATTTCAAATTTTATAGCTGAAGAGCAAAGAATGAGTTCATATTTCTATTACAACATGCACAACTGGGTTTCTAACAGAACGAGTGCAGTAACCATCTCTCACACCTAACCTATTTGAAGATGGATATCAAATTATCTGAAACCTTGCTGGGACAAAGACGTACAAAGATAAAATTCAGACTCTACCATAAAGTTGATGCAAAGGTTCATTACCAACAGACCTAAGTGTTGTCATGCATGTTTTCCTGAGGATCACCTCTATGGTTCAGCTAAGGTAAGCAATACCACTCTAGGATGAGTGGGGCTGCTAATGCTAATAGGTTCTTATTTTCCACCCACAGTTCCGAAAAGATAGCCAGTGAGGGCCCCTATCCCACCCCCCACAATACACAGAATAAGTCACACCCCTTTTAGACAAGGCTCTATGAAACTAGATGGCCCTCTATTGTGACACTGATGGAGCTCCTGTAAGTCTGTGTCCAAATCCTCCCTGCTATTAAGCCACATTGGGCTACTGCAGCTGACGTTTTAATTGTGCAGAAAGTGGCGTTTCGAGCGGATTTCAATGGATATGTTGGTGAAGAGAACAGAGGAGACGAGAAAATGATGGGTAGGTATGGTGTCAAGGAGAGGAATGAAGAAGGTGAAAGGACAGTGGATTTTGCCAGAAGGATGGACATGGCTGTGGTGAATACATATTGTAAGAAGAGGAAGGAACATAGGCTTACGTACAAGAGTGGAGGAAGATCCACACAGGCAGATTATATCCTATGCAGAAGAGTCAATCTGAAGGAGACTGAAGACTGCAAAGTGGTGGCAGGGGAAAATGTAGTTATGCAGCATAGGATGGTGGTCTGTAGGATGACATTGGAGATCAAGAAGAGGAAGAGAGTGAGGGCAGGGCCAAGGATCAAATGGTGGAAGATGAAAAAGGAAGACTACAAGGTTGAGTTTAGGGAGAAGGTGAGACAGGCACAGGGTGGTAGTGAAAAACTACCAGACAGTTGGGAAACTACAGCAGATGTAGTAAGGGTGACAGCAAGGAGGGTGCTTGCAATGACATCTGGACAGAGGAAGGAGGAAAAGGAAACCTGGTGGTGGAATGGGGGGATGGCAAAGAAGGAGTCGGATAGTCAGAGAGATGCAGAAAGTAGACAAGAGTACAAGGAGATAAGGCACAAGGTTAAAAGAGAGGTGGCGAAGGCTAAAGAAAAGGCATATGATGAGTTGTATGAGAGGTTGGACACTAAGGAGGGAGAAAAAGACTTGTACCGATTGGCTAGACAGAGGGACCGAGCTGGGAAAGATGTGCAGCAGGTTAGGGTCATAAAGGATAAAAATGGAAACATGCTCACAAACAAGGAGAGTGTGTTGAACAGATGGATAGAGTACTTTGAGAGGCTGATTAATGAAGAGAATGAGAGAGAGAAGAGGTTGGATGATGTGGAGATAGTGAATCAGGAAGTGCAACAGATTAGGATGGTGGAGGTAAGGACAGCTATGAAGAGGATGAAGAATGGAAAAGCCATTAGTCCAGATGACATACCTGTTGAAGCATGGAGGTGTTTAGGAGAGATGGCAGTGGAGTTGTTAACCAGATTGTTTAATGGAATCTTGGAAAGTGAGAGGATGCCTGAGGAGTGGAGAAGAAGTGTACTGATGCTGATATTTAAGAATAAGGGTGATGTGCAGGACTACAGGGGGATAAAATTGATGAGCCACAGCATGAATTTATGGGAAAGAGTAGTGGAAGCTAGGTTAAGAAGTGAGGTGATGATTAGTGAGCAATAGTATGGTTTCATGCCAGGAAAGAGCACCAGGAGTGATTTTTGACAGACGGATATCAGCAAGAGTGAAAAGGAAGGTCTACAGGATGGTAGTGAGATCAGCTATGTTATTTGGGTTGGAGACGGTAGCACTGACCAGAAAGCAGGAGACAGAGCTGGAGGTAGCAGAGTTAAAGATGCTAAGATTTGCATTGGGTGTGACAAGGATTGATAGAATTATAAATGAGTACATTAGAGGGTCAGCTCAAGTTGAATGGTTGGGAGACAAAGTCAGAGAGGCGAGATTGCGCTGGTTTGGACATGTGCAGAGGAGAGATGCTGAGTATATTGGGAGAAGTATGCTAAAGATAGAGCTGCTAGGCAAGAGAAAAGGAGGAAGGCCTAAGAGAAGGTTTATGAATGTAGTGAGAGAGGACATGCAGGTGATGGGTGTAATAGAATAAGATACAGAGGACAGAAAGATATGGAAAAAGATAAACCCTAACGGAAGCATGCCGAAAGAAGAAGAAGAAGATTAAATGGGTTTGACGTAGTTTTTGCCCAAACTCCTACTTGTGGCTTCCTATGGTCTGTTGATCGGTTACAGCATACACTATGTTGAATAAATAACCTGAAGAGACTGGAGCCACACCTACATCAGTGGCACTCAGCAATGAAATGCTAATTGAAGGTATTCCAATTTATAATAATTATATAGCAAAAATCGAAAACACAATCTTGAGAGTGGAAAGGAGTGAATAGCTACTACAGTATGTTAATTAAATCTAATGTTTTGTTAATGTAAATTATTATATATTTAAAGTATTCTTTTTCATGAAAAGTGAATAATGACATTTTTTTTTAAATCTGAAAGTATTAAATGTTTGTCTCAGCATTGAAATCATTATATTAGCACACAGTACTCTTGTTACAGTTTTTGGTGGGGCTATTTGGTGAGCAGTGAATGCCCCAGATGGTAGATGGGGAAACACCCCAGAGACATGAGGGCTTTCGGTGAATAAGATTTATTACTGAATAAGCAGTCATTGACTGTAGAAACAGTGAGAAAGGGCATGATTGAGTGGACTCATTTTTAAAAATTGTGGGAGACAATGCCATCCATGTCCTTGGGAGAAGCGCAGCATGCACACACACACCTATTTCCAGCATCTAGAAATAGGTAAACATCAGTCACCAGGAGATGTGCAAAGATATTATGATGCTGACACGGAAGTGCAAAGAAAAAGTAGCATGGTTGGAACAACACTATGCAGATATATAGTAGAAGATTGACTAGTAAGTAACAACTTACAGAAGGCATATAATGTTGTACCACTACCCCAGGAGCCTAACTAAGCCCATGATGGCCCTCATGAAACTGTGGCCCCAACATAATCTACACAATGGCACTGACAGAAATGTAATCATCAAAACAATAAAATTATAAACAAAATAAAAGGAAATACTTTTTACACATTCCTGACAGACTTATAATTCAAAGTGCTTTTGATGAGAATAAGAAGAGTCTAAAGTTAAGGTATTAGGATAATACATCTGACAACTTGCAGATAAGTACTACTATGCAACCAGATAGTCCTTGATAGAAGTAAACCAATTACCAGATAGCAGGACAAGGAACAAAGGATGGACAAAGTACAACAATTCAGATAAGATCTTTAAGGCTTTATATTTCAGTCACAGAAAGCAGAATGAATTCACAGTTGAGAAATTGCATCATATGATCAATGGTACTTAAGACAAATCCTGAGACTTGCCATGAACATATGCCTGACCTTAAGGATACTATTTTAGTTACTATTTATTTATTTATTTTTTTTTTTAAATAGTCTAATTTTAAACGTATTTTATTATTTTAAAGGCACCATTTACTTTTCTTGGGCAACTCCATTTTGCAGTATTATCAGAATCAGAATCACTTTATGGAACTTAACATAATGTCACATACAAATAACATCCATCCATCCATTTTCTAACCCGATGAATCCGAACACAGGGGTCTGCTGGAGCCAATCCCAGCCAACACAGGGCACAAGGCAGGAACCAATCCTGGACAGGGTGCCAACGCACCGCAGGACACACACAAACATACCCACACACCAAGCACACACTAGGGCCAATTTAGAATCACCAATCCACCTAACCTGCATGTCTTTGGACTGTGTGAGGAAACCGGAGCGCCCGGAGGAAACCCATGCAGACACGGGGAGAACATGCAAACTCCATGCAGGGAGGACCCGGAAAGTGAACCCGGATCTCCTAACTGCGAGGCAGCAGCGCTACAACTGCGCCACCATGCCACCATGCAAATAACATACATAAGTTAAAAAAGAAAAACTTTACACAAAGTTGCAGAATAGTACAATTATAAAGGAGATGTGCAAATGATAATGTTTAAGTGAAAGTATGAATGTATAGCATGCATGCACGTGCACACACATACATGTACATATACTGTATACTGTACATCCTTCATACAGAATATGACAGAACACACAAAGAAGGAAGGCTAAATTACTGGTTTGAGAGGGCTAATGCTCTGAGAAAGAAAGTGTTTATGTGTCTGTTAGTTTTAGTTTTGATTGACCTGAAGCATTTACCAGAAGGGAGTTTTTGGAACAAGTGATGAGCTTGGTGAGATGAGTCTGTGGTGATCCTTATGACATAGTTAGTGACATGAGATGTATGCAGGTCTGTAACAGATGGAACAGCACAGCCAATTATTCTCTCAGCAGACCTCACAACACGCTATAATTTATTTTTGGAGTATGCCATTGCTGAACCAAACCAGACAACAATGGAGAATGTGATTACATTTTCTAATATGACTTTCTAAAACTGATCTATGATTGGCTGGGAAATTTTGAATTTCTTTAGTTGATGTAAAAAGTACATCTACTGCTGTGCCTTCTTAGTGATTGAAGTGGAGTTAATGTCTCAGCTGAAGGTGTTTGTGATAGTTCTGCCAAAAAAATTAAGGATTCCAACATATTAACTGCAAAATCATTAATTTCTAGTAGGAGAGGTTGTTAACTACTGTTTGTGAAAATCAATGACCATTTCCACTGTCTTGGTGATATTGAGGAGCAGATTACTGGTAGAAAACCAAGACTCAAGACAAGACCCGATCTGTAATGTGCTTCGTTACCATTAGTAATTAGTCTAATAATGGTACTGTCTTCTGCAAACTTAATGATTTTTACTGGAGGATCATTGGGCCTAGAGTCATTGGTGTACATTAAATAAAGTAGGTGGGTAAAGTACACAGCCCTAAAGGACACCTGTGCTAATACAGAGCCAGTCTGAGAGGTGGGAGCTCACACAAACATATTGTTTCCAGTTTGTCTGAAAACTGTAAATCCATCCAGGGTTCAGTTCTGTCTGTAGAAGTTTAGGTAACAACAGCTCAGGGGCAATGGAGTTTAAAGCTGAACTGAATTCTACAAACAGAATTCTGGCATAGGTTCCTTTACAGTCCAGATGCTGTAGCACAAAGTGAAGGCCCATGTTAATGGCATCGTCCACAGATCTATGTGCTCAATATGCAAACTGAAGATGGTCAAGATCAGAAGCAGTAACAGACTTCAGACAGGTTAGAACAACTCATTAAAATATTTTCATTAAAACTGATGTAAGAGCAATAGGCCTGTAATAACTGAGGCAGCTTATTTTATCACTTTTGGGAACAGGAACAATAACAGAAGATTTAATCCAATCTGGTACAGTACACTCTGCAAGAGACTGGTTAAAGATGTCTGTGAAGAGAGGATCAAGCTGTCTGGAATGGTGTTTGATTGTTGTCGGTAGGACAGATTCAGGAACAGCTGACTTTTTATAGTTCTGTGTTGCAAACAGCTTCCAGACATTCTATACCTTTATTAGAAAACGAAGAAGAGGGGTGAGGCTTTTGTGAGGAAGTGGCTGGTGTCATTCGTGATGTAGATTCTTAGGTGAACCGTGACTTTTCATTGTTGTAAATCACAATAGTTTTGCTTCACAGGAGCTCATATACAATGTAACAATGTCAGTCATCTCATGAATATTTTCACAAGCATCTTTAAAAACATCCCAATCAGTCCAGTCCAAACAATCTTGTAACGGTTCAACTGACTCATCAGTTCATGAACATGCAGATTTTCCTATTGGTTGAGCTCATTTCAGCCTTTGCTTATAAATGGGTAACAGCTGTAGCATCACATGGTCAGAATTACCCAGCAAAACGTGAGATAAAGCCCAGTTTATGGCTCAGTACCCAACTGAGTACCCTAGCTGTTGGAATCCAGGACGTTTGATAGCTTGGTTAGCATTATTAAAGTCACCCATCACTATAAACTGGGAGTTCACCAAATTAGTGATGTAATCTGCCAACTGCTGCTGTGCTTCACTCACATTCTCCTCAGGATGTAAACACCAAAGAAAATTATTGAAGAAAATTCTCTTACAGTTAATAGCGAATAGTTTAAGATTCCTGGAGCAGTGCTTCAATAATATGGAAACGTCATTGCACCAATTTTTATTACTATAGAAGTAAACTCCACCGTCTTTTTACTTGTTACAATGATCAGCATCTCTATCTGCTCTTTAAAGCAGAAACCCCTAAAGTTCTAATACAGAGTCAAGAACTGATACCTTAAGCCATGTCTTCACAAAGGAATATGCTGAAGAGAGAAAATAATCTTTACTTGACGTTAGAAGAAGGTTAAGTTCTTCTGTTATGTTCCTTAGTGATCTGACATTAGCTAAAACTAGACCAGGAAGAGGTGTTTGAAATGAGCGGCTCCTGAACCACATGACAGACCCCGTGCACTTCTCTCTTCTCCACTTCAGGTGCGAGTTACCTGGCTGGGTGTCCAAGGTTACAGTCAGAGGGTCCATGAGTAGTAAATCCAAATGTCAGCGTCCTTGGCTGGTGAAGGGTGAATGAAGTCCGATTCCAATAGACAGGAACTGATCTTGTGTGTAAGTAATTCTCATTTTGTTGCAAAAGGCAAAGTTAACAGACAAAAACAACAGAAGCATAAGCAGCGAGCAAACAACTGTGGCTGCCCTGATCAGCACCATTGATCGTGGCATGGCGGCACTATATAGTTATACCTCCTGTTGGTGATAACATGGGTGTGTTGTGTGTGTGATATCACCTGGATCGGGCTATCATGTCATTGCACTGACATTATATAAGATTGTGTTGGACAGCACACAATGGCCATGTTTTTGGAGTCTCTTCTTTAAAACAAAACATCTTTCTTAATAATATGTAGAAGTAATTAATCTAATCAGTTTTATAGATCTTTGTCTTTGTTTTTGACTTTGATTCCTGTATGCATATCTAGATTAGTCACAGGTTTTATAAGTGCCAAAAACTGTTTAACTTGAAACCACATTAAAATATCTCTGTTACACTAAACCTATTTATAAGTACCTAAGGTAATCAAGAGTGATGGGAATGGAGATATAGGGGAAGAGAAACCAAGGGAGGCCAAAGTGGACATGGATGGATAAAATAACAGAAGATCTCAAGGAAAAAGTATTGACTGGTGAGGTTGTGCAGGACCAAGCTGTTTGGAGAAGGTTGATCAAGCACATCAAACCCACATTGAAAATGGAAAAGATAAACAGCAAGAAGAAGAAGAAGAGTATATTTAAAAATGGCATGATAAGGAAATGCCTCATAGCTCCTGATAGTTGGTTTTGAACGCTGGCTGTGTGTATTTACATGTTGTGGATTGGTGTTCAAATGAGGCCTTCCAACCAGTGCTACCAGGCACATGAACCTGAACTTGAAGTTCTCTAACCACATGACTAAGAATCAATTCAATCCAAGAAATCTTTACAAAGGCACCATACAGCCCATTGCAAACCACACAGCAATTACAAACATAGCATGGCTAAAAAATAAATCACAAACAGAAGACATAAAGCTCTAACATACAGTAGACACAGATAAATACATAATAACGAGGTTTAAAAATAGGTGAATCACCTCAATCTCTGTATAAAGTGTGCTTCCCATTTTGCCAAACCAGCTTAATCCTACACTGGAGAGGTGTGCATTTAGATCAATGAACAGACAATCACAAAGTCAATCAGGCACAAAGCAATGAACCCCGCTGTTGAATACACCATCATTCAAGCTCTTTCCTACTGTCAAACCTGACGTCAAGTTAGCTCCTTCCCCATCTAAAATCCTTTAAGTATATCTGTTTAACACAGCTCCCCATCGAAATGCTAGAAGTGCAGAAGAGGACATCCTGAAGAGCCTCTCTCTCAAATGTAATCCCTCAAGATTATTACAAGAACCTGCTGAACTCTTAAATAACACTCTTCAACACCCACCCAGTGGCACTGAAGCGCCTCCATTCAGAGTGGAGTAATTCAGCACAGCCCCCAGCAATCCGGTCCTTGACGATGAAAGTATTTCTTAATAACGCAGCACCCTCTCAACGGGGGAACTCAGCTAAAACCCCCAGTGTAAAGTGAACCCTGTGCACCTGCGCCATGAAACTCGAGCCCGATCGCCTCTGACACGGACACTCCATTCAAAGTAAAAACTCCTGCGCCAGACAGTCCCCGACACTCCCAGGTTTTCTTGGTCAAATGCCATCGTCTTTGGTATATAGGAATGCCGCCGGGCAACGCGGGCGCCAGACGCGAGGCAAATGCCAACCCGGGTAACGAAAGATTGGCCGTGCACGGCGCGGGCTCACCTTAATTCTCACGTAGCAGTGAGTGCCCAAGGACGTGTCATTCAAAAAGGCGGGCGCAGTCTCTCGGACCGTCCACTGGAAGGTTTTCTTGGGCCTTCTGACAACGCTCCACACAAGTTTGAGGAGCACGATGCAGGTGCAGAAAACGCAGAAACCGTAAACGAGAGTCCAAAAAGCCAGAAGCCTCATCCTGCAAGCCAGGCGCACGGTAAGCAAGGCTAAACTGCGGAGCAGCCTCGCCATCTTTACACTGAAGAAGTGGCGAATGCTGGCGAGAGGATTAGGCGGCTTGCGCTCTCTTCGCGAGCGCTTTATTCTAGGAGAGGCTTTTTATGAATGCGGGCGCTCAGCGGTGTAGAGGCTGCCTCATGACCAGAAGCTGTCAGTTCGGTAGGGAGAGGCTAGGTGGAAGCTGGCTAAGTTGAGAAGTCCAAGAAACGGTTAAAGATGCAGGCGTCGGGAGTCACGCTTGCGTGTGACTTGGGGGGCAAGGACGCTGGTGAGCAGGTAGCTTTCGGATTCATTAACTTGCATTTCCGCGGCGCTTAATCGAGCCGGGGCTGAGGGGCACTGTCACCGTGTCAGCTCGCTCGCAGGCACGTGATTTTGTTTGTTTTCTAGCAGCCTGGCTCCTTTGGGACTTTAGCAGCACTTTCAGTCACGACTGGGGGCGCTGGTTTCAAGGGAGCGCTTAACTGCCGATTAACGGAATGTTTTATTTTAACTCTTTACGTGGCTTAATTGGTAATAGGTGAAGAGTAACGGGAATTCTCCGACATCTGCGACGATGAAGCCGCGGCGTGCGGGTTCAGCTAATCTTCAAACTGCACTGTATCGGATGCAATTCCTTTTACTTACTTTTGTCATAAAGCATTTTTTTTGTCGTAAATCATTTTAAATATGCACAAAACTCTCTCTCTCTATTTTTTTCTGTCAGCTGCCTAAAGAAGCCACAAAATGCCACACGCTGTGCCGGGATGAATTCATAATGCAGGTTTTACGTAGTGGGGTAGAATCCCGTTCCTATGCTGATACGTGGATACCCGTTGTTATCCAGTATATACTGCAAGAGAAATATATTTTGTTTCACGATCGTTTTAACAGAAGCAAAAAATGACAAATAGTTTGTCCCTATTATTTTGTTTTACCATTTATGGCAATTAATTAAATTTATGAAATCATCATCTCCGTTAACGCCTTGTATGGCAACACGTGTCTGGGAATGGTTTCATTTAAATTCAGATGGTCTTCTCGCCTTTCTCAAGCTGAACAGCCAGATCGTCGTCATACATACTAATAGATGGCTTCCAGCCTTTTATGTTTTGTGCAGTTGCACATGGCAAGACTTCCTATTACAGCTTAATAATGCTGCATTACGCGTATCTCAGTAATGCCATAAAGAGAAGAGGCAGAGAAGCAGTTAGTCACACGTTATCAGTGACTGTTTTTACTATCAATTTCAGAATACTGCACACGAAACAGTCGTAACACCGATTCTAAAAGTTTGTGATTTTAGAAATCGAGATTTAGAATATTAACACTCAGCAGATGTGTTTTCCTTATCCGACTGTGCAGCAATCCTTTGACCTAGCAGTAATTTTGAAAAGAACTCCACTTTATTTTCTGGTATTACTTGATTAATTTGAAAAAAATGTCATTGAGAGGTGGAAGCAGACTTGTGTGGACAGAGGAGGGATTAGCCGGGCTAGAAATGAAGTCGAGGTCCACGGAACTGCGTCAGTGAGGGCACTTCCATGCTGTGCCAAACTGGCATGACCACACACAAAAAAAAGAAAAGCAGATATGAAACTCGGTGTTCAGCACGTTATGGTAAGTCACTGATGCAATCCTTTTAGCTCAGAGTATTCAGTGTATTAGTAGTTAATTATTAATTGTTGCAGTTATTTATCTTTTCACTTTTATCTTTTCATTGTTTTATGGTTCTCTGCATGATAGAAGCCCGACTGCTCTGTGCATGCAGTGCCAGCCAATCACAGCTCAGACGCTGTATAATTTCTTGGCAACATGGTGTGTCTAATAACTAATTAAAGTATATTGGCATTGGACTTTGAGTAGAAATATGAAATAAAACTGCATACTTGTGAAGTGTGCATATTAAGTATAAGCAGGGATTTACAGTCATTACAAAGATATTTTGTCTCCAGGAACCAGTGGCACCCTTAACCAGTTGTTGCCAAATCCCATACAAATTACATTTAAATTATGAGCCTACTGTTTTGTTAAATTCCTTTTTGAGTTGTTCAAAACAGAGATCCAGTACCTTCTCAAAAGTTAAATATCAAAAAATGAAACAAAAGTTAAAATCCAGAATTTCAAGAACCCAAAGAACTTACTCTGGTGCAGTGGAAACATGTTTGGAGTTATATATAACACTTCACTATCTGATAGCTTGATGGACAAATTTAGGTTTGGCTAATGCCAGGAGAATGTCATCCTCTGGACTGCATAGTGTCTACTGTAACATTTCTTGGAGGAGGGATAATGGTTTAGGACCGTTTTTCAGGGTTTGAGCTTGGCTCCTTGTTTCCAGAAAACAATAATAATAATACTGGTATATGCTGCTGCATACAAAAATAAGTTGGACAATTGTGTGTTTCCAACTTCGTGGCAACAGTTTGGGGAAGATCCCTTTCTGTTCTAGCATGACTGAGCCCCTATCCATAAAGACGTTTTGCCAAGTTTGGTGTGGAGGAGCTTGAGTGGCCTTCACAGATCCGTGACCTCAACCCTATTGAAACCTTTTGGAATAGTTTTAACTCTAATTGTGAGCCAGGTGTTCTCATTCAATGTCATTACCTATCCTCACAAATAATCTGTTTGTTGAATGGGTACAGTTTCCCACAATCACACTAGAGAATCACGTGGAAAGTCTTCCCAGAACAATAGAGGCTATTATAGCGAAAGGGGGAATGGGTCTTGGGACAATTCCATATTAATACCAATGGTTTTGGAATGGTGTGCCCAACAAGCTCATATAAACCTTTGGCCGTACAGTGTATTTTGGTCTAGGTCCCTTGATGGTCTAGTATTCTGAAAGTCATTGCTCTGGATCTGTTTTTGTGCACTGCTTACTCTATCACAAGGTCAGATGACACCAATGCTTATCCTAGCAGGAGCCAGCCTTGGATGGGGTGTTAGTCCATATATCCCTTTCCCAGTCACAATTTTATAGCAGGTTATCTCTGTTATCCTATATGAAGGCATTTATCTCTGAACCTGATTTTCCTTTTTTAATTCTCAGCACACCATGCAGAGCTGTGCACACAATAATTGTGATTAGAAGGCAACATTTGAGCCTCACACATGCGCCCAACTGTGAATTTCAATGCATAACATGTAATCATACTGCATTCACGTACATCACAGCGTGATGAGTTAAGTAATCATTGTCTGTGAAGCAGCTTGAGGAAAGCAGTGTTTTGTCTCTACATATGTTTCCACATACCCACACAGATTGTGCTAATAAGATGGCCCACACCCATGATTTTAAGATGGACTGCATATTCAGATTTTTAAATGTTGGTTCTTTGAAAGTTATAAACGAAAAAGAAAGTACAATATAAATGTGAAAGTCACTAGCTAGCTTAAAATCTTATACCACTTGAACACTGCACTTCTGGCTCCTTGGACTCATCCACATATAGGGGTTGAATCTGTGCAGAATTTAGAATAAAGCATTAAGTACATGATGGTTGATTGTATTAGACCTTAAACAGTAACAGCAGCAATATGCAAATACAGTAACATCCATCCTTATCTGCTAAATCCTTATTTTAATTATAATTTTAAATATTTTGTGAAGTCAATGTTTATCAGCTCATGATAAACATTCAGACTGATGCACTCTGAATTAGCAGATTAAGAAAAACAGACATTTTTGATTTGTCGCCTCAGTTGAGATTAAATATAACTTGTGCTATAGGATACAGCAAAAGTTCAGTTTCTAGTTTATTTTTAATGACACTTTTATATCTCTCTCTCTAGAGATATAGATATAGATATATATATATATAGATATATATATATATATATAGATATTGTAATAAATGAATCAAAAGACAGCATAAAGGTTTGGGGTTTCCGGCCCCGTATACTGTAAATTTCTCCACAATAAACAAAAAATTCCCGGTCATACATAAACTCAAAAACTGCACATATGCACGACGCCAAAGATGGCGTCGGCGGACATTTTATGGGGGAGGAGCCGGAAGTGGAGGAATGCTGGGAAGGAACCGTGGGGAAAGATGGGATCGATGACGTCAGGAACAATGGAGGAAGAAGGGCGGAAGTAACGTGCTGAGGTAAAAATGAGGCTTATGGCGGCAGAGCATCTTTTTTTCTGTAAGAAAGAAAAGGAGAAAGGTTAGTACCCCGCCACTCCCTGCCGGCGAATGTCTTCCCAAGCATGTTAAGGTCCGTCCGCGGTCTCCTACTCGCGCGTGCGTGACACGACCCACCCCCCAGCCCAAATCCGTCAGGTCGGGCGGACCTAACCGAGAGGTCGTGGATACGAGAGAGGGCATCGGCATTAGCCTGAAGGTTGCTGCGACGATAAGTGATGGCGAATTTACATGGTTGCAAATCCAGAAACCACCTGGTGACCCGCGGATTCGACTCTTTGTGTAGGGACATCCACTGAAGCGCAGCGTGATCAGTCACCAGAGTGAATTCGCGACCCAACAGGTAGTAACGGAGATGAGTCACCGGCCACTTAATGGCCAAAGCCTCCCTCTCCACTGCCGCATAACTGGTCTCCTGGTCCAGCAGTTTCCGGCTTAGGTACATTACGGGGTGCTCGACACCATCGACACTTTGGCTCAACACGGCGCCCAGGCCTGTGTCCGAAGCGTCGGTCTGGAGAATAAAAGGTAGACCAAAATCAGGCGTCCTTAATACTGGTGCCGACGTTAGGGCCTTTTTAAGGTCACTGAATGCATGTTCCGCTTTGTCGTTCCATACCACGTATAAGGGGGCGCCCTTCTTTGTTAAATTGGTCAAGGATGCTGCCCTTTCGGAGAAATGGGGTACGAACCGGCAGTAGTACCCCGCCAACCCCAAGAAAGCCTGCACCTGTCTCTTGGTATTCGGACGGGGCCATTCCAAGATGTCCTTGATTTTTGAACATTGAACATTGAACATTGTGGTCTTACCTGTCCTTGTCCCACCAGGTAGCCTAAATACTTGGCCTCCTTCAAGCCAAAAAAACACTTACGAGGGTTTATGTGGAGGCCGGCTTTAGCTAGTGTCGCGAGGACAGCAGAGACCTGCAATAGATGCTCCTTCCAGGTGCCGGAATAGATGACTACGTCATCCAGGTAGGCGGCACTATAGGACTGGTGGGGCTTCAGCACTCTATCCACCAGACGTTAAAAGGTTGCCGGGGTTCCGTGCAGCCCAAATGGGAGGACCTTGTATTGCCAATGTCCGCTAGGGGTGCTAAAGGCCGTTTTCTCTTTTGCAGATGCCGTTAAGGGAATTTGCCAATACCCTTTCATCATATCAAGAGTAGTCAAGTATCGAGCCGCACCTAGCCGCTCAAGCAGGTCATCTATAAGGGGCATCGGGTAGGCATCGAATTTGGAGACCTGATTTAGACGTCTAAAGTCCGGCTTGGAAACGAGGACGATAGGACTGGACCAGGGACTGTGGCTCTCCTCAATAATGTCCATATCCAACATCCGTTGCACCTCCAGTTCCACTTCAGCGCGTTTTGCCTCCAGGAGTCTATAGGGTCTCTCCCGGACGATTACTCCGGGGTCCGTGACTATGTCGTGCTCAATCAGCAAGGTCCGGCCCGGCGATTCGCTCACTACTTCGGAGACGGCCCGGATGGCGTGGGTTATCTCCTGCCATTGTAGGGGTGTCAGCTCGTCACCGAGGTTAAGGCCAGACATGCATGTGAATAGGGAGAGGGATCTACGTCCGCTGGGAGACTCCTCCCTTTCCTTCCAGGGTTTTAATAAATTTATGTGGTAGATCCTCTGATTCGGCCGACAATTGGGCTGTTTAACCAAATAGTCGATGAGCCCCTTTCTTTCCTTAACCTCGTATGGCCCTTGCCAGTGAGCTAGTAACTTAGAATAGGAGGTAGGAACAAGCACCATCACTCGATCCCTCGGGTGGAACTCCCGGAGGACGGAGTTCTGATTGTAACACCAGGCCTGCGCTGCCTGAGTACGAATCAGGTGGTCTTTTAGGAGCGGCCTGATTTTAGCGAGCCTGTCGCGCAGTTGCGCCACATACTCCAATATTTTGGAGGAGGGAAGGGCCTCAGCCTCCCAGCCCTCTTTTAGTATGTCCAAAATTCCTCGGGGTTGTCGCCCATACAACAACTCAAAAGGGGAGAAGCCCATAGAGGCCTGGGGCACTTCCCGGTAGGCAAAAAGCACAAGCGGTAGGAGCTGGTCCCAGTTCCTGCCATCCGCGTTGACTACTTTGCGGAGCATCTGTTTAAGCGTCTGATTAAAACGCTCCACCAACCCGTCTGATTGCGGGTGATAGACAGACGTCTTCAGGTGCTTTATCCGGAGTAATTTGGCAACCTCCCTGAACGTATCCGAGGTGAAGGGTGTACCCTGG
The DNA here is from genome assembly GCF_016835505.1 of Polypterus senegalus. NCBI lineage: Eukaryota > Metazoa > Chordata > Cladistia > Polypteriformes > Polypteridae > Polypterus > Polypterus senegalus. The sequence continues at coordinate 72,284,146 of NC_053167.1, forward strand.
TCTGTGAGGACTTCTTTGGGAATACCCACTCTAGAAAATAGGTTGACTAATTCCCGTGCAATATTTTTGGTGTTAGCGGAGCGCAGGGGAACCGCCTCTGGGTATCGAGTGGCATAATCCACCATAACCAATATGTACTAATGGCCACGGTTTGAGGTTTCCAGGGGTCCTACTAAGTCCACCCCTATTCTGTCGAAGGGAATATCGATCAGGGGTATAAGGACGAGAGGAGCGCGGTCCCTCCTATGAATCTGGCAAATCTGACACTCCGGACAGGATTGGCAGAAACGCCGGACCTCCTCGTTGATCCCAGGCCAGTAAAAGCAGAGTTTTATCCTCTCCAAAGTCTTTTCGGCCCCGAGGTGGGCGCCTAGGAGGTGAGCGTGAGCTTGTTCACATACCTCCCGCAGGAAGGTACGCGGAACTAGCAGCAACTTCCGCACCTCACCCTCGTGGGTCGCCACCCAATACAACAGATCGTTCTCAAGCACAAAAAAGGGCTTGCGTAGTATGGATCCGTCAGCTTGTGAGCTGCCTGGAAGAACAACCGCATTCCGGGCAAACTGCAGGGAATCGTCATTCCACTGCTCCTTCTTAAATGAGGCAGACGTGGACCAAAATTGGTGATCCAAGTTACTCAGAGGGTCTTGTGAGCTGGCCACCGGAAGAGTTCCCTGGCTCGTTCCTTCCCCGGCGGATACTTCCGGGTCAGGGTCCGTCGCCGAGGAAGCGTCCCCCGATGTGCCTGTGCCATTAGGGCCTGCCCCAGAGGACGGCGTGGAGACCGCGGGAAGGGCACCTCGCCCCTTCATAGCCAGACCCAATGAGGCCCCGGAAGCGGTGTGTGTCTTACCACATTTTTTGTGTGACCAGTCTTGTCCCAAAATCACCGGATAGGGGGGTTCGGGCAACACTGCGACCACCAACTTAGTCAATTCCCCCTGTTGCATTGTGCGGAACGATACGACTTGGTCTCCCCATGCACGCAAGTGACTTGCAAATGTTGCTTTAGCCACTGTCGCGGTAACACATAGCAGCGAGCCACAATGGTTAAGTTGCTGCCAGAGTCAAATCGAGCCACCACCAAATGCCCATTCAGTAACACCACTCCCGTGTTCGGACTCGCCAAGGGATGCGACGGGGTACAGTACCTTTCCGCTGTGGCCCAGGTGCAGTCCATTGGCTCCGTGGCGATGTTCATGGGACAGGTCGGCAGCAGGTGGCCGGTCTCACCGCACTTGTAACAGCGCGGGGAGGCCTGCTTTTCTTTGGGTTTCTGTAGCGCTTCTGCAGAGCGTTGAGGGGGCTCGGGGGTGGCCGCCCGTCCCTGTCGGTTCCCACGAGCTTGCCTTTCTGACCCCCTGGCTCAGAGGACCGTGAGCTGACGTTCAAGGACTTCCAGGAGTCCTGGCATATCCTTATAAGGATGGCGCTGGACCTGCTGGGCAAGGGAGCTGGGCATGGCGTTAACCAAGCCCTCACAGGCCAACTGCTCCACCACCTTCCGGGCTCGGGGACCATTGGGCCGTAGCCAACGCCCCAATTTTCCCCAGAAGTCGAAGGCCTGTGCTCGGACTGGCTTGTCTGGATCAAATTGCCAGTTCCGCCATTCAGCTGCCTGCTGGCCCGGCGTGATGCCGTAGCATGCCAGGATCTCCTGTTTTAGGAGGTCGTAGTTCGCGGCCTCCTCCTCGGGGAGATCATAGTAAGCCCGCTGCGCGGGTCCCTTCAGGTAGGGCGCCAGAATGGACGCCCACTCGGACCACTGCCACTCGTTCTGGGTGGCCGTCCTTTCAAAAATGCCCAAGTACGACTCAAAGTCGTCTGCGTCCGTCATGGGTACTAGAGGCGGAGGCGTTGGTCGAGGCGGATCGGGCCTTACCCTCTGGGCTTCTGCCAACCTGGCCTTCGTTGCCTCTAACTCCCGGGTGGTAGCGGCTTGCGCTTGCTGTAGGGATAGGATCGGGGCATTCATCCCCTGCAGCACTGTATTGAGGTCCTATCCTTCGGTCATGTTTTCGGAGCAGTTATCCTGCTGACTACGCCACTGGAATAAATGAATCAAAAGACAGCATAAAGGTTTGGGGTTTCTGGCCCCGTATACTGTAAATTTCTCCACAATAAACAAAAAGTTCCCGGTCATACATAAACTCAAAAACTGCACATATGCACGACGCCAAAGATGGCGTCGGCGGACATTTTATGGGGGAGGAGCCGGAAGTGGAGGAATGCTGGGAAGGAACTGTGGGGAAAGATGGGATCAATGACGTCAGGAGCAATGGAGGAGGAAGGGCGGAAGCAACGTGCTGCGGGAAAAATGAGGCTTGTGGCGGCGGAGCGTCTTTTTTTCTGTAAGAAAGAAAAGGAGAAAGGTTAGTACCCCGCCACTCCCTGCCGGCAAATGTCTTCCCAAGCACGTTAAGGTCCGTCCGCAGTCTCCTGCGCGCGCGTGCGTGCGTGACACGAGAGAGAGAGAGAGAGAGAGAGAGAGAGAGAGAGATAGATATATATATATATATATTGCTTAGAATGCAAAGTGTGATTAAATGCGTGATTTTTTAATGCGTTATAGAGCACATGCATCAAAGCTTCTCAGCTGTGCTTGTGCTAAGAAAAGGAAACATTTTAAAAATAACGTAACACGATTGTCAATGTAACCTTTTGTAAGTAGTGCCTGGAGGATTCAGTGTGGAGAAACTCTAGAAACAGCGTGTGTATTAACTTGTGGATTTTTCTGTGAGTATTTGGTGGCAGCGTCATAAAGTCGCTTCCGTAACACTGCGTGCATTAACTGCGGAGCTCAGCTCAGAGCGAAATGAGGTGAATGGGAGGGGAGATGATGACGTGACTCCCCCAGCCGCTTTAACTGTCAATCCCCCACAAACACAGTCTCTCAGAATTTGCATAAGCACAGCGCTTCACGTGCAATTTTAACTTAGTTACCAAGTGATCTAAACTCTCGTTTATATCCTGCATCATTAAACTTGTATCCCGCATTACCCATGGGCATGACAAACGCCAGCCTGTCTGTGAACTTAATTTAAACTTTAGGTTTACACCTTGCTTTGTTTCCGAAGTAGCAGCACTCATGAATATGGTTGTATATGTCACTCACTCACTTCTTATTGTTTCGCTGCCTTCTCAATTGTATAATGCATGTTTTCTTTAGTGCTTTCTGGAGCTCTTCCTGGTTTTCTACGCACTGCGTTGACAGTCAGTTCACGTGATTACGTGGGAGGCGTGATGTCACACGAAACTCCGCCCCCCACGGCTTTCGAGCTCAACTCCATTACAGTAAATGGAGAAAAATAGCTTCCAGTTTTGACCATTACACGTAGAATTTCGAAATGAAACCTGCCCAACTTTTGTAAGGAAGCTGTAAGAAATGAGCCTGCCAAATTTCAGCCTTCTACCTACACGGGAAGTTGGAGAATTAGTGATGAGTCAGTGAGTGACTCAGTCAGGGCTTTGCCTTTTATTAGTATACTAGCAAAATACCCGCGCTTCGCAGCGGAGAAGTAGTGTGTTAAAGAAGCAATGAAAAAGAAAAGGAAACATTTTGAAAATAACGTAACATGATTGTCAATGTAATTGTTTTGTCACTGTTGTGAGTGATGAGTGTTGTTGTCATATATATATATATATATATATATATATTTACACACACACACACAAACATATATATATACATATCTATATATACACATATATACATACATATATATATCTACATATATACACATACATATACATACACACATACACACACATATATACACACAAATACATATATATATACATACACACACACATATATAAACATATATATACATATACATACATATCTACATATATACACACACAGCTATTTCAGATCAGTGCAATACGCTGCTTGTTAAAACGGATAACTCCCCTCTTACGTGCAAGTCTGCGTGGATATTATGAACTATCAGATTTGTTCAAGTTCTATTTAAATTTTAAATAGAAGGAATTTTTATTTAGTCGACAGAAATATCTTTGGTAGGAATGGTAAAAACAGACAGGAATATTATTCCTGAATAAATCAACTCAAACCTTAAACAACTTATAATATTTTGCTCTCCATAAAAATATATCCTGTCTAAATTATACAAGTTAGAAATAAAGTAAACATTAAAAGAACAAACATTCAAATTTCTTTACTCTTATGTAATTTTATATAAAAATAAACTTAGATTTTAAATATCCCAAAAGATTTTGCTCTCCATAAAAATATATCCTGTCAAAATTATACAAATTCAAATATGAACATGCTGCATAACAAAACCTGGAAATATAAATAAAATGTGTTCCTTTCAGCAATAACAAATCAAATCATTCAGTTGTCTTTGCTCATATGTCATTTTAGAGCTGGACGCCTGGCATCTTTTTGGCAACAGGTTCGTTTCTGTTTGGTGTGAGGTTCTGTGTTGTGGAGATTCTCAGGATGGATTGCAGGTGCTCATCAGTGAGGCGACTCCTGTGTGCTGTTTTGTTAGTCTTTATCACTGAGAAGAGCTTCTCACACAGATATGTGCTACCAAACATGCACAAGGTTCGAGCCGCATGTAGACGGACTTTTTGTTCTTCAAAGTCACCAAAGCGCCGCAAACTCAGTGCGCTCAGTTTATCAGCAAAGTGCGATTTGGGAACACCGTAGTGACGACTTGGTTTAACATTACTTGGCAACAGGGAAAGTGGGGCAAGGTGCACTGGTGCATTTGTGTCTCCCATAAAAGCAGCTTCACTTGAAATCACTTTGTGATTGTGCACGGTAAAACGTCCGCTGAAGTGTCAGATTCTTATTTAATTATTCTGCTTTCTGTATCTTCTGCATTGCATTCAGGTTACCCTGATGTTTTGTCTCATAGTGCCGTCTTAGATTAAATTCTGTAATTACAGCCACATTAGCTCCACAAATGAGACACACGGGTTCAGTAAACATATACTCAGCCTCCCATCGGTTTTAAAGGCTCTATTTTCAGAATCAACTTTTCTCTCAGCATCGTGTGAGCTAGCTTCGCAATAACTTGCAGCATCATAAGCTAGACTTGATTAACGCGTAAGTGTTCGGCAAGGCAGCTGAAGCGCTGCATTATGGGATCTGTAGTTTATTGTGTTACCAGCGCTTCATATACCTGGGCCATTAATAACAATAATACAGTATATAAAATGATCTCGGGGCGGATATAATTACACCGGGCGGATGTGGCCCGTGGCCCTTGAGTTTGACACATATGGACTAAATAGAACTTGAAAAGATATATTTTTCAAATGTGATCGCAATTCAGATAGAGTTGACGCGCACTACAGCCTGCATCCTCCCCTCGCTCTTACTTTTTTACCGTTCATCTAATGAATACACTGAGTATGGCTTTACCAAAACAATCATTGATGGCTAATAAAGTATCCATTATTCGAGTATGTAGATCGGGATATATATATACATATATATATACCAGCGTATCGCAGCGGAGAAGTAGTGTGTTAAAAAGCTAGAAAAAGAAAAGGGAACATTTTAAAAATAACGTAACATGACTGTCAATATACAGTATTTGTTTTGTGAGTGTTACTGAGTGTTGCTGTCATCAAGGATTTGATTATCATTATTTCTTTCAATCAGGTTCGTATTTGTAGGATGTGTTGTGTTCAAGTTACATTCCGTGTTTGTCAATCGTTGTAAAGATGACAGGTTTCATTCATCGATTCGTTTCTTACTGCATCAATAAACAGCTCGCCTTCTTCTTTATCTGAGACCTGACACACTGCATGCACGGGTTTTTTTACACTGTCTTCCTTTAGCGGGACATTGACTTTTTCCACCGTGTGCTTTGTTTCCGCAGTAGCTGGATTTATGAATATGCTTATCAGACGCTTCATATTTTTGCTGCCTTTTCAATTGTGTAATTCGGTTTTGTTCAGCTCTTTGGAACTGTTGCTTTTATCTGTGCACTGCGTCAGTTCACGTGAGCCTTCGGTGTACATGCATCGAAGGTTCCCAGCTGTGCTGGTGCCATCTCGTGCTATGTCCATGGCTGTATTTAATGTTACCTTAGTCCTGGCACTTAAAACTTTCTCTCGCAGTTTCGCTGAGTTTGTGTCAAACACCACCCTGACCATCTCATCTTCCTCTCCATAAGCACAGTCCTTCACCCGTGAATATTTAGTGGAGTTTGCTATTGGATTGCCGCTGACGGACGGCCTTATATGGGCAGGCACTAAATTACAAACGCCAGCGCAGCCTGTCTATGAACTTAATTTAAAGTGTAGGTTTACATCGTGCTTTGTTTCAAGTAGCAGAACTCATGAATATGGTTGTATATGTCACTCGCCGCTTCTTATTGTTTCGCTGCCTTCTCAATTATATAATGCATGTTTTCTTCAGCGCTTTTGAGGTCTTCCTGGTTTTCTATGTACTGCGTGATTACGTGGGAGGCGTGATGATGTCACACGAAACTCCCCCACGGCGTTCAAGCTCATCTCCATTACAGTAAATGGAGAAAACAGCTTCCAGTTATGACCATTACGCGTAGAATTTCGATATAAAACCTGCCCAACTTTTGTAAGGAAGCTGTAAGGAATGAACCTGCCAAATTTCAGCCTTCCACCCACACGGGAAGTTGGAGAATTAGTGATGAGTCAGTGAGTGAGTGAGTGAGGGCTTTGCCTTTTATTAGTATATATATATATATATATATATATATATAAATATACAGTATAGATATATCTATATCTACACTCACCTAAAGGATTATTAGGAACACCATACTAATACGGTGTTTGACCCCCTTTCGCCTTCAGAACTGCCTTAATTCTACGTGGCATTGATTCAACAAGGTGCTGAAAGCATTCTTTAGAAATGTTGGCCCATATTGATAGGATAGCATCTTGCAGTTGATGGAGATTTGTGGGATGCACATCCAGGGCGCGAAGCTCCCGTTCCACCACATCCCAAAGATGCTCTATTGGGTTGAAATCTGGTGACTGTGGGGGCCATTTTAGTTCAGTGAACTCATTGTCATGTTCAAGAAACCAATTTGAAATGATTCGAGCTTTGTGACATGGTGCATTATCCTGCTGGAAGTAGCCATCAGAGGATGGGTACATGGTGGTCATGAAGGGATGGACATGGTCAGAAACAATGCTCAGGTAGCCCGTGGCATTTAAACGATGCCCAATTGGCACTAAGGGGCCTAAAGTGTGCCAAGAAAACATCCCTCACACCATTACACCACCAGCCTGCACAGTGGTAACAAGGCATGATGGATCCATGTTCTCATTCTATTTACGCCAAATTCTGACTCTACCATTTGAATGTCTCAACAGAAATCGAGACTCAGCAGACCAGGCAACATTTTTCCAGTCTTCAACTATCCAATTTTGGGGAGCTTGTGCAAATTGTAGCCTCTTTTTCCTATTTGTAATGGAGATGAGTGGTACCTGGTGGGGTCTTCTGCTGTTGTAGCCCATCCGCCTCAAGGTTGTGCGTGTTGTGGCTTCACAAATGCTTTGCTGCATACCTCGGTTGTAACGAGTGTTAATTTCAGTCTAAGTTACTCTTCTATCAGCTTGAATCAGTCGGCCCATTCTCCTCTGACCTCTAGCATCAACAAGGCATTTTCGCCCACAGGACTGCCGCATACTGGATGTTTTTCGCTTTTCACACCATTCTTTGTAAACCCTAGAAATGGTTGTGCGTGAAAATCCCAGTAACTGAGCAGATTGTGAAATACTCAGAGCGGCCCATCTGGCACCAACAACCATGCCTCGCTCAAAATTGCTTAAATCACCTTTCTTTCCCATTCTGACATTCAGTTTGGAGTTCAGGAGATTGTCTTGACCAGGACCACACCCCTAAATGCATTGAAGCAACTGCCATGTGATTGGTTGATTAGATAATTGCATTAATGAGAAATTGAACAGGTGTTCCTAATAGACATAGAGATAATCCTTTAGGTGAGTCTATCTCGAGATATATATAGATATACTGTATCTAGATATCTCTATCTATACATGTATACACATACACACTGTATATCAAAACAGGAGATAGTAACACCTATGCAAACCAAAATGGGGTGTTGCCAGTACAGTTAGTTAGACAAGACCTAAAACTCAATTATTCTGTTTATTGTAGAGTTGTGCAGTATACCGGTCCTGAAAAAGTACAGAAAAACCCATTTCTTAAAGCTGTAGTTCAGTACTTTCAGTACCGAAATAAATAGTAGCTTTCAAATATCTTTTGCTCAGCACTTTGTTCTTCTGCTTTTCAACACACTGGAGATTCCATGGGGTACTTCCCTGCCATCCCACTCTATAACATCCTTTAATGTGCTGGAAAGTTTAAAAGGAGAACCGCAGCGTGTGGCAAGGCAAGGAGGTCCAAGTTTATGCAGTACAACAGGGAAGTGTATGATTGTGCTACACACCAGGGAGGATACAGTATGAACTTGTTATTCGTTCTTTGGTTCAGTACTGCATCATTACTGGTACTGAGGTCTGAAAGCTGGTATCTGATGATAATGGTACACCCTAACAGAGTTCTTTGAATAACTATCTTATAATTACCAATGGAAAAGCACATGGAGATGAAGGAAAAGGGGCACTGACAGACCTGAAGTCTAATAAACAAACAGGGCCCTGAGAGCCAAGAAGAGAGGATCTCACCAAACATCAAACTCAGACTACAACTATGGAGGAATATTTCAGACAAAATTAAATAAATAAATGCGCAAATAAATAAAAGTATTGTGAAATGCGAGCATAAATAAAATGTCATGAAATGAGTGCCTAAATAAATAAGTAATGAAATGACAGCATAAATGTGTCACAAAATGTTTTTTTGTTGCTTATTTATTTATTTCATTTTGTCCGTAACATTCCTCCAAACCACCGTGAAATACGACTTGAAATAAAACTGTCACTTTCACTCGTCAAAGTTGAGAGGGTGGGCTCTAACACACCCTCTAGTTACTGATTGGTGAATCGATAGCAGAAGAATTAAAAAAATGCTTACAACTGCCGATGAAATGGATTCTGCCGAAGATATTAAGTATTTCAGAGAGAGAATTGATTTATCGGAAGAAACTGCAATGTTGGCGGCCCTTTTAGACTCCAATATAGATGAAACTATGTTTGAAAATATCGAAAAACTGGTTGAAGGGACGTGACTACACTCCAGTTCAGGTGATGCAGTTCCATGCTCTGGCCGTCCATCCTTTGACATTCCAGCTGAGTCAATAGAACACCTGTTATGCGGTTTTAAAGTACGACAGATTACAGATCTATATGGTGTATCGGAGAAGACGATCACAAGGCGAATGAGCCAGTTTGATATACGGCTGTATTAGTTTAGGTACTTTGACATGGAATGCCCAAAGCAGCGCCAACTAATATTTTGAACTGAATATTTGACCCTTGTTTTACGAGTATAAAGTCAGGTGCATATTCGCAGCTACCTTTTCAAACAATTTTACAACTCTGATCAGTGGCAAACATGGTAACAACATTGCAATTTCTTACGATAAATCTTCAATTCCCTCTCTGAAATACGTAATATCTTCGGAAGAATCCATTTCATTGGCAGTAGTAAGCATTTTTCTAATTGATTATTGTGCTATCGATTCGCCAATCAGTAACTAAAGGGTGTGTTAGAGCCCATCCTCTCAACTTTGACGAGTGAAAGTGACAGTTTTATTTCAAGTCGTATTTCATGGTGGTTTGGAGGAATGTTACGGACAAAATGAAATAAATAAGCAACATACATATTTCGTGACATTTATTTAGGCACTCATTTCATGACATTTATGCTCACATATTACAGTACTTTTAATTTATTTGCACATTAATTTTGTCCTAAATATTCCTCCATATACAACAGCCAAATCATAGTTAAAAGAGAAAAGCATGTTTTCTAATTGTAATTTGTCTTTTTACTCCAAACACACAGCAATCAAGATTTTTGCACAGCTCTCTTTTGCAAAGTTGATCCAATGTTTGGAGAACAAATAGCTGACCACTGGCATACTATGTAGTAAGTAGTCTGATGCTTTAAGATTTGCAGTAAATGTCGTGACTTCATAGCTACAAACAGCATGGCCGCTCCTCTCAAAAAAAAAAAAAATTCAAAATGTCTTGTGGTGAGGTCACCATCCTAACTATAAGTTATAAACTAATGAAATTAAATGTTTAGGCATTCAAAAAGATAATTAAAATCAAAGGTGATTCATGATAGCAAGGATAAATTGCAACTTGTGAACTTACAAAATAGATTTGAATTTATCTGGCTTATTAACCAATACTTTTCATTACAGTTTTAAGTCCATTATTCTCATGCAATAATATAAAATAGGCAAGTAATTCAAAAGCAAAAAAAAAAATCAAAGGCGGCCCAGTAATTCAGAAATGCAAAAAAGATGGACACAAGTTCAAAATACATGACGTTCAAAACTTACAAAAGGCCTTGTGACAGGAGACTAAGGATTGCAGAATGCCTGTTGCGTTTCAGGCAAAGTTGAGAGAAAAAACAGTGTAGTAATATGCCATTGTTCTGTTTGGTTGGTTTGCAGTTTGTTTAGGTGTGGACTTCAGCTGGTATTGCTCCGTTCTGCACTACTGGGGCAGATTACTTGAAAGTAACTGTCCTTTTTATCTTGCACTTAAGAAATGTCTAGAAGACATTTACAAAAAAAAAAAATAAAATTTACAAGCAAGGTACATTCAACTTAAAAAGACCATAACCAATTTACAAAACGTACAGGGCCATGTGGATTTTAACAAATATAAGTACAGATGTCCACTATTTAACATCCATAAGTCATATGAGACACTGTAGTGTTCCTGTTTTGACTAAATACAGAAAAATAACACTCCCTAGGTGTGAGATAGGGTGCTACTGTCTACAAGTCACTTTTATATGGTAAAATGTATCTGGAAGTAGGGAAAGTTCACTTTTAAATAACAAAGTACACTACAGCACAGGCCTTCTAAACCAGTGACACAAGAGATGTGCTGGAAGCTGTTGTATTCATAATGTTCAGTTACATCTGCTACACCCCATTCTGAACTCTATTATGAACTTACAGGGCCGTGAACGTGTATGTGGTCAGGTGTTGCCCAAACAGACACACAGCTGTATTTTAACCAGCCCTTGTGATAGTCTGGGTTGACTCCATGCTCCTGTAATTCCCAGGAGTCTCTGGAACCTGCCACTATCGATGGTTATGAGGAGGAGAGAGAAGCCAGGCAGATGAGGACACATACATAAGCAAGGCGTAGGTGCATAAGTACTCAGTGCCTTTATTATAAACAAGCTAAACAAATCAAAACAAGTGTTCAAAGAGCAGTGCTCAAAAACGTTTAATAAATAAATAAATAATCCTATAAAATAAAGTGTGATTCAGAGACCTCACCAGATGCTGTGTATCTTCTCTGGTGATTCTTTGCCAAGCCTCTACTTCAGGCACCTCTAGCTCCTGCTTGTTTCAGGGGCTTGTCCCCCTAAGTTTTCTCTTCAACATATGGAAAGCCTGCTTATTTGGATTTTAATCAGGTGTCTGGCTTGGCAATTCAAGAATTTTCCATTTTATAGCTTTGAAAAACACCAGTGGTTTTTTGAGCTTGGAGGCATTTACTGGAACTTGAGCAGATCAGATGTTTCTATATACCTCAGAATTCACTGTGAAACTGCCGTCAGCAGCTACATCATGAATAAAGAGAAGTGTGCCAGTACCTGTGGGAGCCATACATGCTGAACAAGTGGAGATATTCTCTGGATGTTGGGAAGTTCCTTGTCATCTCCACACTTTGTAGTTGCTATCACTCTGTCACAGGTTCATCTTTGTCTCATCTGTCCACAAGACCTTTTTTCAGAATTCTGAAGGCTTTTTTTTTTTAAATACTTTCTTGCAAACTGTAATCTGGCCATCCTGTTTTTGTGGCTAAATAATGGTTTGAATCCTGCAGTGTGGCCTCTGAATTTCTGTTAATGAAGTCATCTGCAGATAGTCTTCAGGAGACTGATGTGTGTGTGTCAGAGACGACCATTTCTGGCCTGTCGGGACGGTGTTTTTGGCTTTTTCCTTCACCTTAGTAAGGATTCTTCTGTCATCAGCAGTGGAGGTCTTCCTTTGAGATACTGAGCTCACCAGTGCCTTCTTTCTCCTTATTGACATTCCATACAGTTAATCTAGGTAATCCTAAGGTTTCACCAATGTCTCGTATGGTTTTAGTCATATTTTTCAGCCTCATAAGTGACTGACTTTCATTGACATATTTCTTGTCCTCAAATTGAACAATGGCAACTACAGAATCCAAAGGTTATAAGCAAGCTGAGGTATCCGAGTCCTGCAACAATGAAACACACCTAAATAACCAACAAACACCTGTGGCGCCACCTGTCCCAAACATTATGGTGACCTGAGACGAGGGGAACATGTACAAAAAGTGCTGTCATTTCAACATGGTGTGACTAAATTGTATGCAAATAAGCTTAAATTAAAGTCGGTAATGTGCACTTCAGTTACAACTGAGTTGTTTGATTTGTAATTTTAAACTGTGGAGCCTTTGTATCAAATATTATGGATGGCACTATACTTCTTAAATCAAAAAAGAAATCCACCACACAAAAATAATGGTTGCAAGACAGTAATACATACAGCAAGACGACTCTATAAACAGGACCATTCTTCAATGGCAAAAAAGTTTTAATTTTTCTAGCAACTGCAAATATACAGATTTGCAAATATAAACTTATTACAACTTTATTTGTAAATATATACATATTACTCATCGTACATATTTTAGGATCACAACATTCAGTACATTGCAAGTCACAGATGTTGCCCATAGGAGGAATTCACACGTATGAATTTCTAATGTTTAGTTACTGGCCCATAAAAAGGAAGCAATGCCAACAATAAAGGGTACATTAAAGACATCCGTAGTAATATGACTTTTAAATATACCATTCACCATATGCTTAACTCTTCAGGTTTCCCCTATTCAAGTATTTCACACTTAGCTAAGAAAGCAGTGCTGAGGCTTGTTCAAAGAAATCCTGCCAACAAGTACAAGCCTTTATTTTTATTTTTTCTTATTGGCAAAAGACAAATACTCATGCTTATTTAAAGTTTCTGATAAAAAAATGGTAACTGCTATTTTACTGTACTCTGATACCAAAGCAATAAAATAATGAAATGCTATAATAAAAATAGCTGAAATGATTCAGACGATTACAGTAATGCTTCATTTGCAATAATGCTTCTATTGCATAGTTACATTTTTTTTTTTTTTTAAGTACAAAAAAAAGGGGCATTTTCCACAGTTTAACAAAATAGACACCCAGCGCCTACAAGCAAGTAGAAATGTAAACATTTATATATACAGCCTTGCAATGCAAGATAATAAATAAAGTCTTTACGATTTGTATCCAGATCAAAAGAGGTTCTTCTCAAATGTCGACATGATATCACTCTGCAATGTCATGTCAATGATGGTAGCCATCTGAGGAGAATCAAAAAAGAAATGTGTGTAAATATCTTTAAATTATCTGTTTTAATTTAAACATACGATAGACTGTTGCCAACACACTTTGAGCAATAATTAACTAGACACATCTGCAACATATTCATCAGTTAATCTGAATATCTTTGCTATGGCAGTGCTGTGAAACAAGTGTCCCAACACATTCAAGGGTGGGCCTCAAACATGCGGTGCTGTGTTACACATTTTCAAAAGTGGACTGGTGGTCAAGGAGTTGGTTAAAAAACACATTTGCTCCTGTCTGGAACAGTTTTGGAAGTCATAATAAGATTACTGAAGAAGTGGCCTGTGGGTGCAGGGATCACATTGGTACAAAAACATGGTGCATACTCTTGATTCCTATTGATGCAAGGCTGCTGCTGCTGTTGTTGATGAGGGACTATATAAATAACAGAGTGCAAATACATCTTGCAATCTCCAGGAGTTCTACACTACGTCATTAGCAATAAAAATAGTTTTACAAAACTTTATGGGCAGCCCTTATTGATAAAATTAGATTTAATTTTGTCAGCATGTCCCATAGTGCACTCTCTACTTACTGTTTCTCTTCTTCTGCGTTCTTGTTCTCTTTTTCTAGCCATTTCCCTCTCTGTATCAACATGAGAGCCCTGCAGCTTTTGCTTTTCATTTTGCTTGACAACTTCATTTTGTGAGATCTCTGCCAGTGCCGACTGAGCATACTCCCCTCTGGAAATAAAATCATCACTCTTGAAATGAAACTTAAAAATTCACTCCATTATTTTTAGGAAAGTCTGGTTATTTTAGGCAATATCATGAAACACTGAAGAACAGACTACAATCAAATTGAAGCTGAGGAAGGGTGGATCTTGTTCAAATTTAAGTTTATGAATACTCCTTACTCCTATAGTCTAGACAAATATATCCTGAAAATAGGTGTTTATATGCCCATTGATGCTAACATGGTTCCCACGGTAGGCTCAACCACTCAAAACAAAATCTGCTTATACTAACTCTAGTCTGTTAATGGCTCAGGTAAGAAGATAACCAGTAATACCAACCTCTATCCAGTCACACAGCACATGTCTAGTGGACATGATGTCTTTATAACAGACAGAACACAACCCCACTTTAAAGAAGTAGTCCTATTCCATAATAAATGAGTGTCTCTTCATGCATACAACAGACTAGAAATTCAGTCCAAGCCAGTAACAGAAAAAGCGGTTCACATATAGAAGGGGCTAACACGATAAAAGAGGAAGCAGGACTGTACAGCCTGAGAAAATTAAGACATGTGCTTCTGTTCTTCTATCAACTGTCTGAAAGCAGTTGAGTGATCGACCATCACTGCTACTACTACATTTTCCAACAAAAATAACTGAATATTTAAATCATCTGTACTACATTAATCATACCTACATGTCTCAACTGAGAATATGTCACCTTTATCATGCAGAATAGGCAGAGACTAAGATCTTTTTTAGGATGTTTTCCCTAAATAAAACCCCTTTCAGAATCAACTGTCCAGTTACTAGTTTCATACAATGTTATAATTCAACCCTCTTTCTACTTCACACACACAAAAAATTGTGAAACTTATTAATAAACAATTAAATCATTGCTATCAATTATCACCGTATAACCACAGAATACCAAAGGAAACTACCTACTTCTTGGATAACACAGCTCTCTACCCCTCCGTCATTAGTATTACCAATAGTCATACTGTACACAGAACATCAAAAGTGCTACCTTGGCTTTTCAGTGCCCAATTTGTCCTCCACTCCAGCTTGTTCCTTAAGTTTCCTTAAACTTCTTTCTCGCTCTTCCTTTTCAATTGCAGCTTTTCTAAACTGCAGAAAACTTTCATTGGATGATTTAATCACTGATGGAATATATGCATTCATCTTTCCTAAGCTGGCCCATGAATCAACATTCTTAATCCTAAAATCCTGAAATTGACAAGAACAAACATTCACAAATCATCAATACATGAAAACTATAATGCAGAACATTACAAATGTAGACAATATAGTAAAGGATGTGAATGACTTGGCAAGCAACACTTACCAATTTTGAAAGCTCATAATCAAACTTTTTTCCCTACTATTGCCTTTAGAAAGAAAATGATTTGCAATCACTGAATACGATCAGTGAAGGTGCAAGAGAGAAGTACAACACCACAATCAAGATGTGGATTACAAGTCAAAATGGAGTCAAAAATGTATAATGCAACCACATTCTGTAAGGTATGATACTACACTTTAGGATGCCGATTGTTTTGGTCTTCACACTTAAACTGTCAAGAATGCAAGTCTGCCCTGCTATGCAACCAACAAACTTGTTTATAACTGCTTTTCAGCTTGAGTGAAATGTCTCCTGACAGCAGAGGTGGCAAGGGAAAAAAAAAAACACATCACACAATTGTTTTACATTTTCCTTGTATTACATACAACATTAATATAATTAATATTTTCTATTAAGTAATATCTTGTCAGCAGAGTGTGTGCTATGGCACACGTACAAAGTGCCAGTCTGCTACAGTGCCATGGTGTTCACTGTGTAACTTCCTTACACAGAACTGTCATTGTCCATCATACAGTAGATACTGTGTGGGAGGTAAAATCAGAAGTTAAATGAGTGCTTATTTGTTTCTTACAAATTGTAAATAATAATATTTTTAGGGTTGTCCGATTAACAAATGTAATTTTGATTAACCAATGAAATTTCTAATACAAAAAGTTTTAACGATCACCTATGCAAAAAAAACATTATTCCAATTAGTTTATTGAACAGTTGTGTGACAAAATTAACGCACAACCCACCATCAAGCTCCCAGCCCCCATTCTCCAGTCATTGCCATAATATCTATGAAAACCAATACATACGGTTTGAACTGCTATGTTGCAAGACAACATCCCACAAGCTCTTATCAATTACAAATATTAAAAAAACGGAAACTTAACCTCATGGCTCAGCTTTTGTACACATTCAGCTCTGCTATAGCTCAGGTTGTGCTTAATTGCATGAAACACACGAGTCAAGTCCACAGCTGTTTTCCGTTTATGAATTATATAATTAAACTATCTTAACTTTTGGCTGAAATGAACAGAAATATTGGCGTGATCAATGTGCACAGATTATTTCCTAGTTTTACTGGATACACTATTCTGTGGGCTAATGCAGGCTACAGTAGGTAACATACAATTGAACAACAACATACCATGTCTGCTTGGGAGGCAGCGGCTCAGACATAGGTAGCACCTGCATGGTGCTGTATCCATCAATGGGCAGTAAAAAAGCTTGACGTTAAGCACATTCATCACCAAGGACAGGGCTGACCCACTGATATTCCATCTCCCACTCAGACCTATGGCTTGACAGCCTCTTAGATTTCATGGACAGACTAATCAGCAGACGTGACTGCATGTATAGCACCTTGTTCTGAAGGTTGTGCTGTACTGCGCAATGCAACTTTTTTGCACTGTCAATGTGTTAACATAGCACAAATGGCAAGGATGAGCAGTCTCACTCCATCTGCAACATTAGTGTCACACGAAAATTAAATTCACTCCACTTGCATAACTGGTTTGATGTGAATTTTTGCATATTTTCTGCAATTTGAGCTAGTGTATATATGAAACAATATCTACAAAAATACGAGACAAATTGCATTCCTTTCTGGATAAATATGGTATGTAGTATTTTATGTTCCAGTAAGGGACAATCCTGGATGGCAGCATAAGTGGCGGGTGTCGGTGTGTGTGGATGAAGACCATTATCAAGAAATAACAGGAAAGGATCAAGCAGCGGTGACCTGCTACTAATATTAACAGGCATGGATTCATTTGGGGCTGCTTTATTGTTATGTGAAGCATGGTCACGCTAAAATGATTGATTAATGCATTTAGGGGTTGTGCTACAAAACTTAATTTCAGAAATCGTTAATCGCACACAATAATAGTGATCAATCAGCAGCTCAAATATTTATAACTAATAAATATTATTCGCCTAGAATTTAATGAAATCAAAACAATATCTTTAGAACCTCATATGAACATTATAAAACGGGGAAAAAAAAAAAAAAAGGACAAAAAGAAACCACATTGTAAAGTCACTGGGGTTGACAGTCATGAACGGAGTGCCAGTGTAGACTGAGGAAGTGATGGCACAAAATAGAAAGCTCCTACCTGCAAGCACAGCTTGGCTCAACATCACTGGCCTGTGTTTATGGTCATAGGGAAAGTGAGGTAGATGTTGTTGCCTTTGATCTTGAGTTAAGTACAAGTTGAAACCAAAGGCATAAATGGGTAGGCAGTGGACAAGGCAGGAGCTGTGGATAATCTGGAAGGCAGTGGCAGCATGAGCAACACATTTGAACTCCCTAAACCCCCTCGTTCACATCAGAATGTTTCCATATTCATCTTATGGTAAATCTTCCTCTGGTAAAGTTTCTTACATTGAAAAAAAAAAAAAAAGTCCTGGAATGTTTACACTTCCTTAACAGTGGTGTTACCATCTATTCATTTTTGGCACATCAATAAAATCTGTTACAAAAAAATAATTTCTTTCATGCTAAAAAGGCTGAAATACAGTAAGTAATGTTTCTTAATTAGTATTAGAAAAGGTATATTAAATGTTAATCCTAGCATACATGTAGAGATGCTATGTAAAATGCTCAGTAAATTAAGTTGAGCATCTTGGTTTAAAAAGCATTAGAGTGTCGAGGCCTTCTCTTTTTGAGATGTAAACATTTGGTTTTGATTGTTACTCTGACTGTATAAGCAAACACAGGTCTACATGTTTTTGTTTGTTTCATGCGCTACTAACTGATGTTTTGAAGTTGCGTTTGCTGTAACTTTATATGATGCGTACTACTTAGCTGATATTGTTAGGATACCCAGTGGGATGTGTTTAAAGGAAAGTATGCATTGCAGTCTGACTGTGATGGCTAGGAGGATGGGGCAGCGATGTGTCGCAAATTTAACCCAGATCATGAGTAAAAGATATCTAAATAAATATCCAGATTTTTCACATAAGCATAAAACTGCTGTTAAAGAAGAGAACTCAATAGCAAAAATGACAGATCAGGTAAAACAAAGGGTGCTGTAACTGCAGCTGATGGTGTTTTGGCATTTCACGTGATTAATCATATTATTATATATAGGACTGTCTGACACTATCCCTTTTTTGCTATAGCTAGAACACAAGTCCTGACATAGCCTCCTTAGCGTTACATTTTTCTCAAAAAAAAAAAGAATTCGATTTGATGTTTCGACTGTAAAACATGCAAAACACTAAAAGTATAAAATCAGAAGTGTAGAAAGTATAATGATACAAATGATAATGAATAATAATAATAAAAATAATGCTAATACCGTATATACTGTCAAAATGTGTTTGTGTGGTATATCTTGAAGCACGGTGAAATGCACAATCCAGCATCACAGCCGAGACAAAAACAGCACGATTCCTTGTGGCTTTTCTTTCCAGATTGATCCGCTTTTGAACAGCACACTGCGCGTGTGCGACAGACACAATCACCACCTTTGGATTTATCAGAATCATTTTTGATTTCATTGTCCATTTTCAATTTCACTGTCTGAAGACAGATTCACTTCGTCATCACTGCCATCAACATGCAACATCAGCTACATACTAATGGTCAACCAAAAGAATGAGCTTATGTGCACCCAAGAAACCAAAAGACAAGTCCACTATTCCTTCCTTTTTAACAATCTCAAACAAGCGCTAACTCATGGCTCTTCTCTAATCAAGCTTACAGTTGTCTACCTGGTCAAACCTTATGCTGTTGAGCAGATGTTGGATAAGGGTGTTATAAATCCAATCCTTGCTGAAGGACAAGTGCAAAAGCAGAGACAGAGACCATATTTGGAAGGAGATGCATTTATCTTGATGAAAATGGCAACTGACTGAACCAGTTGATCAGAAGGGATAATTTTGCTAGCACCCAAGGACACAGTGTGTGTAAAAACCTCAAAGAGAAACTGCTGTACCACCCGCAAACCAGAAGGTGCAACCAAAGTAGAAAGAGAAAGAACACTTAAGATTCATCTACACGCATGGAGAAAGCCAACCAGGAAAGAAACAAAGCATCACTTCCCATAAAACCATAGGTACAACTATGCTGACTATGACAACTATTAATTTTAAGTTAATAGATGGGACAAAGCAGTAAATGTATTATAATATGCTGTGAAGGTTAAGTGCTGGTTATTATGAGTTTCTCCTCTAAATCCAGTAAGAAATTATACAGCAGCATTTCATACAAAACACACGCATACAAACAGAGAACTCTGTGTAGGAAGTGGTAACCCAGTATAGACTAGATATGAGCAAATGAATGCCACTGCATGAACAGAAGCTTAATAACTAGCTAAAAGAACTTATCCATCTCAAACACAAGAATTGAAAAACCGAATTTGTAGGTTGTCCTTTCGTTACAAATAAATTATATTATGATGTTCATTGCAACACGTTTCTGGTTTGTTTGTGAAAGTGTATGGCCACACCAAACCACAACAGAGAAGTGTTAATGTAGACTTTCACCAATTTATGAACCTTGTTCATAAATTGTACACGGCGCTTCATAGCTTGAGTCCTGACCAGAAAATGAAACACATGCCTCACTTAACACACACTGATAATGTCTGCAACCAGTAAGAACTAAATTCAATGATTTTTCATCATATGTCAAGGCATGTATTGTGTTAAAAGGAAAAAAAACATTTTACAATTAAGATACATAATGTCAAAAAGAAAAAAGTAACAGAAATAGCAACTTTGCAATGGCCTTAAAAGGATCACAATTTTTGATAAGGAGTGGGTTTAATTACTTTCCAGACATATATCAAGTGTCAATGACACACCAGCCATTTTTTTTGGAAAACCAAAATATGGTAGCCCTAAAACAATATGTCATTTGTAAACTCTGATATGAAAAGCATGTACCACAGCAACACAACAATTATTCAGGTATCAACTCACAAGGCAAAAGAACTAAGATTAGACAATTTAGCCAGGTGTGTTCTCAGTTCTGCTTTGGGGCTTGAAGGACACAGCCCTTTCAGACGACCATGTTTGAATTTTCCGTGATGAAATTTATGGGCTCTGTGAACATTGTTGCTTTAAAAAAATCATCATAATTATCATGAAATCACTTCAGTTACTTAAATATATAACATTTTACCTATTGAACAAAAACTGTAAATTGTTTGGAACCAAATCGGCCTGAAGAATCAAATTTTACATACTTGAATTGCAATTAATGAATGTATCAAGTGGATTGTTATGCATTAGCCATGTAGTACATCATTTACTGAATGAAAATTTGTGTTACTGCTTTCGGGGTGAACATCCATTGCATGCTGAAATATACTTTTAATACTGTCTTTTGCTTGTTATACTGTATAACAAAATAACACATTAATATTGTACAATTTGACTTTGTTCATGTGCATTATTCAACTGACACTTATCACTGATGCTGATAACAGCTGTGGCCTTCCCAGTTACTTTGTGTTAGTTATTTAACATGTTTTTTTGCATTGTACCATGAAGTTTTTTTTTTTTAGGTCTTTTTTCTCAGCACTTAACCTGAGGCAACATGATCTGTACTGATTTTCCCCTTCTCCGTGAGCTGATCCTTGATAGAATGCTTCCCAAGACTCACCAAAAGTCATATACCCAGTCCAAAGGATTTAAGAGGTGAAGATCTCCTAAGAGTCACAGGTAATGCTATGATATCTTGTTTCTCTCCCCGATACACTTACACAATCAATCAACTTCTACAAGACTCCTTTCATGGCCAGCTTCTCAGGATGGCTCCACCCCTTCTTACAGTCTAAAAACACTATGTTCTACCCCAATTTCCATGCCAAAAAGTGCTACAAGTACAATCTCTGATGGCAGAATAAGTTCCAAGAAACAATCGTCTCAAACTGTCAGATGTTCAACTGATAACTGGTTTAAACTACAAAAAGCTTATACTTTCAGGGTTAATGAGGCAGATAACTAGATGAAACTATATGCTATACAGCACATGCAGGTTTAGGCTGTATGCGGTTACATGCACATGTTCATGTTTAAAATATAACTTGTATTTTGCAAAATATATCAAATGCATTATAGTTAAAAAAAAATCTGAATGACTTTAAAAACAGCTTAAAAACTTTAAAATTGTCAACACCCTGTAGAATATCTCCAAGAATACCACGGCTCCATTCAAAAGTAGACATATTCATAGTTCAGCAAGTTGGCTATAGTCTTCATGAAATGCACCTTAAATCTCCTAGTTGTTAAATCTCCCTAACAACTGACCTATTTTGCATAACTTCAAAGTGCCATCAAAGACACATATCCTTTCATTTTGTCTGTGGTCAGGAAGAACATGTTGATTAGAAAACGACTAGAAATTCTATTGCTTCAGACAAGGAAGATTTGTAAACTATTTTAAGAATCTAATCCTTAGCATGTAAGCTTAAGGTTTCACTTGTGTCTTACTTAGAAATCCATAACTTCAATTAAATTCTGCAGAACCTTTTTAGTAATTGTATCCTGGGCACTGTAATGCTTAAAATAAGCTACTTAAATCGGTTCCAAAAAACTTGCAAATATATAAATCAATATTATTTGACAAAGAATTTAGATAATTTAGTTAAAATGAAACAAATCAACAAAAAAAATCACCTTTTTTGAATCAGGGATTTTAAAATGTTGAATGTGTCCATCACCTGGTCTGTTGAAACATTCTTCAATCACTTTCTGTGAGTTGTTGCTATTCTTTTCATGGTTACCTTCACTAGGATGCCCATTCAGTCCTACAAAATCAATTCAGAATATTCTGGCAAAGCCAAATACAATATGCAAAATACAACCATAGGTCCTGCTTTACATTATCAAGTTTTGAACAAGGATAATTTGTGTTTATTTACATTAAAGATTATGTTATAAAACTAAAAATCTTCTACTGTCCAAACCATCTAATTTGTCTTAATTTTAAATGCAGAGACATTTTCCAATTGTTAAACTCCAAAGAGTATTTTATTATGGAATACACAAAGTGAAAAAAGGGACAGGCAATAACTCCATCTGCAAAACATGGGGACACTGATAATGGTTTTACAAACAAATAAATATAATAAAAGGAAAAAATTCTCACCAAATGATTTAGTGAGTGTATTAACCACAATTTCTTCTGCACAAGTTGCAGTAACTGATGGAAAATTGATCTCTGGTTGCCTTTTAGGATAACTTTTTGTTTCTTTCATATTGTCCAATGGACTGTTTGGGATAGGGGACAATACTGGAACCTATTAATAAATGACAAACAAATGAAACAGACTGCATGACTTGCAGAATGTAAAAGCAGACAGAAAGAAGTTTTACATACCTCAACTTTAATATCAACACTATATTCTAAACTGCAATCAGTTGAAGACCTAGGGGAATTATTCAATCCAACTGGAGAATTTACAGGTGATAACAGAGAAGCGATTCCTGGAAAATGAAAAGTTATATGAAACAAACTATTTACAGGAATGCATTAGAAGCTCAAACGAATTAAGCTTTTAAAGTAAAATACTTTTAAACAGATCCTTCAAAGTTTTATCTTGAAATCTCTGCTCACACAAAATGAGAAATGGCAAAAGAGCACTTTGAATTGCCTCTTTCTGCCTGTAATACACACAAGAATCCCAATAAAGGCACTTGTTGAGCATACTGCACTAGCTCATTATTAAATTATGAATACATTTTTTTACCCCAGCTACATTTGTTTTTGTTCCTATAGGCAATACTATGTAAAGGACTCTGCCTATTTATGAGTCTTCATATGTCGTGAATAAAACAATGTACTGAATATACTGTAATGACAGTTTAGTTCTACCAGCAAACAAGCCTGGCTGTGAATATTAAAGAAGAAAATGTGAAGAGGAGTGTATCCATTTCAGCATTCTAATGGTGTAATAATGGAATGATTGAATACTGGGGCTCATGGAACAATAATACATTTTAATACATTATAATCTTTCAATTTTTTATAGTTAGTTTGAAATCACATTTTTATACAAACCTGGGGGTGAAATAGTGATCTTCTCAGGGGGTTCTGGAGGAACAAGATGCAAAGGTTGAAAGCCAAGCAGCTCTTTCTGGTGCAAATGTTGTGCAGGAGAAAGTAAACTTGCATCAAGGGGTATCGCTGGCACCAATGTGTCATCCCAAGAGTGTAAAGTTTTTGTCTCCTGTTAAATTGAACAGAAATACCAGAAAATAAAACAATAATAATAATAATTAAAAATAAGCACAACTAAAGGGCATTATTACCATTGTTGTCACTGGAAGATCAGTGTTGTTGCACTTTATGTTTGCTTTCTCCTGTTCTGAAAAATAAATACAATTAAAGGAGGGAGATTTAAAACTAAACCAGACAGTCCTATCTAAAACATTAACATTTAGGTTGTTAGTAGTAGTTTACTCATAAAATCAATTCACACCCTTCCTGTACTTCATCCTATACACCCTTAACATTAATAAAAGCACATCAATGTATTCAGTGCTTATGTGATCTGTTCACCAACAGTTCACACTATATTTTAAAATTGCCAGTTGACAAAAAGAAAAACTTTCTATATAAAATACACGTATAAGCAAACATAGTATATAAAAAAAGACAGATTACCAGTCATGTTACACTTAAAACATCAACTATAACAAGACAAATGAAAATACTCTAGTACTAACAACTAAACTATTAACACATCATAGTAAAGAAATAAAACACAAAATAATTGAGAAAATGTGTCATAGGCACTGTTGCAAATGACCATATCCTGAAAAATATATACATCCTTGTAATTAAACTTTAAAGAAGAATGGCAAAAAGGACCAAGTCCTTGATAGTGTGTATCTATGAAGTTATACAGAATTTTGCGAAAGCAGACATCTAACCTGATTCAGAGTCACTGCTATCTGAACTGCTTGAATCACTATTGGTGTTGCTGCTAGAATCTGAAGAGCTACTGCTCTCACTCAGACGACAGGGTCCACCTATTGCTTTAATGGCCTCATCACCTGGACATGCTGGAATAAGATGAAGTACACAGGTTAGTGCTTGATTTCAAATTTAATCACAAATTAATTTTATTGCATCATTGATGATAAACATACATTTCTTTTTAGAATTCTGAACAGAAATTAATTTTGAGTGGACATCCTGCGATTGCTGCTCAAGGTCTTGATTTTGTTTCAGCTGACTGCTTTTCTTACACTTTGACTTCTGTCCTGCACAACAAAATAAAACATAATTGCAACACTACTGCCTTCAGGAGGTACTGGACAGCTGCAAGTTACTTAACTCCCTGAACAGACCCTTGCATAAAATAAACAAGAAAATGTTTATTGTATCTTGGCAGTGAAATAAAAGTGCCGATTTCACACAAGACAGTACAGTAATTCTTAATGCTATTGTTTTTACATCACAACATTGCACAGAAGTTTCAGATAAGCACATACCACTTTGTTTTCTCGGTCTTTTATTTAAGCAAGTCATTACATAGCTCTCCAGAGCTCTCAGAGTTGAGGGTTTTAACATTTCAAAGTCAATTTCAATCTCTTTAGGATTACAGTCTTTTAAAGATGGTTCTCTTGTCCGGATTATGTTGACTACTTTCCCAATCTTGTCACCAGGAAGCTTATTAATATCAAGGCTCAGCTGCCTTTTCTCCTCGTACAACATTGGTTTTGCTGTTTCTTCACTTGTTGAGTCAAATGACATTTTAGCCACAGTGCTTTTTATAGTTTGTCTAAAAAAGGAAAAATAAACCCACAGATTATATATAATGAATTTTAAGTTTTTTTTTTCTTTTAAACAGGATCTTGCATCCAAATAACTAACTAGATTGCTAAATTATTAAAAAAAAAAAAAATCAGAGTACACACAAAGGAACTGGGTACATTCTTAATTTCTTCCAAATATTTAAGCATAATATGCACTCAAATAAAATAAATAAATTAACTAGTAAGTATTCCAAGGCCTGCAAAATATACTAAAAACTGCAAAAATTATCTAAAATATATGACCAGACAATACATCCTTACAGACAAGTACTGCAAAATTTCAAGGAGCTACATTAAAGACTTGCTTTTGACACTTAAAGCACACATATGTACCTTAAATATATCACCTTTTTTACCGAGTACTGCACTAAAATAACCTTTTGCTGTTTACTAAATGAAAAAGGCATAAGTGGGTAGATCAAAAGGATGAAAACAGGGAGGTGGTGGAGGGGTTATTTCACTTGAAGAATGTAAAGGATGAAATTACCTTCCATCAGTTCTTTCTCTCAGCTTTTTATTGTTTTTGGTCTTTTGCTTAACTTCACATTTTTTCTTTGATTTGGTTTTTCTGTTCTTTATTTTTTCTTTCTTCCACCTGTCCTTTAATTTCTCTTTTCTTTTTCTGGGTTTCGGTTTGATCTGCACTAGGAGTTGGAGTTGCTCACGAACAGCTTTTAACTGTAATAAAAACAATAAATATGACTTGCTCCTCTTAAATCATTGCACCATGCTAATTCAGTTTAAGGTCACAAAGTGTCAATACTATGCACAGTGTATGACCAAACCTGGTCACATCACCAGCCCTTCAAAGAATAAGCATAACAACTCATGACATTCCCAAAAATGAAGTATTACACTAATTGGGCTCATTTTAAATACAGTGGTACCTTGGTATACATCCTTAATCCGTTACAGATCCTTGGACTTATACCAAACAAATTTTTTCCACAAGAAATAAAGGGAAAATGATTAAATCGTTCCCATGAAAAAAATCCTTTCGTTATTGGCATATTATACATTGATGGGGGTGTATAAAATAATTTAAACACGGCTTAATATTAAAATACATAAATATAAAAGCAATTAGATGAAATAAATGAAAATTTAACCTCACTTTACTTCTTAATAATGTCTTTGTTTTTCACAATCGTAGATACCGTCGTTCTCGGCATATGGTATGCAGCCGGCATTTCCCGGATACTCATGCCACCTTCATACTATTAAACAATCAATTCAAATTTACGTGAAAAAACACAAAATCACGTGAAAATTCAGAGTTATAGCGCGAGTTGTTCACTGAATGCCAGCAACTGGCCTACTGACGCTCGTGGGCAGTCGTGACATTGTCTCGAGAGAGGTAAACAAGAGTAGTGTAGTGTTCTCTAGACTGAAGTAGCGACAACATTCAGAACAATATTTCGAATGTTGTTTATTTTGAACCATGTTTTAACCAACTCTCCATACAGCGTGCCTTCTAAACCACACCCCTCCCACCGGCAGTCATAAGTCTCAAAAGACGCATACCATAGCAATCAACACCCGAACATAAAGCAATGGACAAAAGCATCATTGAACAATCATAAAACAGGTAGCACGTGGGTTGTTCACTGAATGCTTGCAACTGCCGTACTGACACTCGTTTGCAGTCGTGGCTTTGTCTCAAGAGGGGTAAACAAGGGTAGCATGCAAGTCGTATTCCAAACAAAGGTCGTATACCATGCAAAATTTCTCATGTCCAAACAGGACATATACCAAGTTGGACTTATTTTAAAGAGGACTTATACCAAGGTATCACTGTACATCAGTTAAAAATGTAGATGATTTACAATATGGAATACTATACTTAACACAAAATATAACTCCATACCAAAAGATTTTCTATGAACTTTAATCATGTCACTTATGGGTTCTGTAGTAAATTTGAAACAATGTTCTGCTTTAACGATCACTGAAAAGTATTTTGGGTTTGTGTTCCACAAAAATAAAACAAAAAAAAAAAGTTAACACCTTGATTTTCGGCATTGCTATTTTATTCATTTGATCATTACCATAAAAGGCATTCACCTCCTTCTGATCCAAGTTGTGTCCTCTTTCAGAAGAAGTGTTTGAACAGAAAGCCCTATGATGGCTCAGTGTCATTAATATGAAGGGAGAACTGAAGCTTAACAAAACACTGTACAATCCCTCTTAACTGGCCTCCTCGGGACAGGACCCATGGCCGGTTGCTGGTTAATCCAACGCATACCTATTTTCATGTAGAAAAATAAAAAAAGGTATGTACTGTACCTCTTCAACGTTCCTTAAAACATATGCACAAGGCTTCATCCACAATTTTGCACACTGTTTTTTTTTTCCTCGTACAACGACTGGACAGTGTGGTGTAGCAGGTCCATAGCTTAAGTCAAAAAGGCCACTTTTTAAATAATCGCCGCACTCATGGCTTGGCATGGGGGCGTGGTACGTGTGGCCGATCGATCCTGGGGAATTCATGATGCTAAAGAAAGCGGTCGCTCCAGCTCAGCGATCATGGAGCTGGAGTGACTGGTATTGAAGACAACTGGCCGACGTGGAAGCTTTGGGCTGCTTTAGCCCCAGCATGAGCGCTCTGGCCGCTGGGGAAAGAACCCAAGTCTCAGTCTTGGTGGAGCCCGACCCAGCCAGGGATCTTAGGGCTACCATACCAGTGTGGAAGGCAGCTGCACCTGCAGGTAGGGTGATTTCCCTGTTGTGAAGCCCGATGGGAGAAGCAGGGGAGACAGGTAGAAAGAAGGCACTGTGGTTTGGATTTTAAGAGACCGCTTCCAGCCATAGTTTTAACCTCGTTTGCATTGTTTTTAAAGGACTTTTTTTTTTTTTTTTACTAATGTATTTCAACCTCCACTAATTCACTCATTTTAATGGATTATTTATTTAAAGAAGACTTTTGATACACTGCACTTTAAACACAGTTTTGTTGTTTGCTGGTTTAAAAATATATCTCATCTTCCAGGAAAGGAGGAAGTGCATACATATAATATCAAGAACTCAGGATAACAAAAAAAAAAATATTTTAACAGGCCGGTTAATGCGAGGCCAGTTAAGAGGGAATGTACTGTAGTTAAATTTTAACAATTACATGCATCATCAATACCAGAAAGAGAAAATATCTACAGATCATCCAAGACTTCTACTTATAAATAAGAAATTTAATTTTAGTGCATTGTAAAAAACTAATCGGAGCAGACATTCTGTTTACAGGGTTCAGCCTGTATTTTCAGTCAACATGGCTTCTTGGAAACGGTATACAAGAGGCCAAACAGAAAAGGAGTTAATTGGATCTCAGTCTGGCTAGCACTTTACACCTTACCTTAAGTCTGAATGTTGATCCTGAATATATATTGCAATGAACAAGGTCAGAGTAGCACAAAAATTATGGAGGTAAGGTAGTTATACTTAATAGTCATAGTGCCAGAGGGTGGCGATGTGTTAATCAGCAAATGCAAGTAAGAATTTCAATGTACGCTGTAAACATTACAATAATATGACTATATTATATACAAATACTAGCAGAATACCCGCGCTTGGCAGCAGAGAGGTGAAAAGGAAACATTTTAATAATGTTAAAATGATTGACAATGTAATTGTTTTGTCATGAGTGTTGCTGAGATATATATATATATATATATATATAGTATATATATATAAATATATATATAGATATATATATATATATATATATATATATATATATATATATATATATATATATATATATATACATATATATATATACATATATATATATATATACATATACATATATATACATACACACACACACACACACACACATACATATACATACACATATACATATACACATTTTTATTATTTAGGGAGAAAAAAAATCCAAACCTACATGGCCCTGTGTGAAAAAGTAATTGCCCCCGAACCTAATAACTGGTTGGGCCACCCTTAGCAGCAATAACTGCAATCAAGCGTTTGATAACTTGCAATGAGTCTTTACAGCTCTGGAGGAATTTTGGCCCACTCATCTTTGCAGAATTGTTGTAATTCAGCTTTATTTGAGGGTTTTCTAGCATGAACCGCCTTTTTAAAGGTCATGCCATAGCATCTCAATTGGATTCAGGTCAGGACTTTGACTAGGCCACTCCAAAGTCTTCATTTTGTTTTTCTTCAGCCATTCAGAGGTGGATTTGCTGGTGTTTTGGGTCATTGTCCTGTTGCAGCACCCAAGATCACTTCAGCTTGAGTTGACGAACAGATGGCCGGACATTCTCCTTCAGGATTTTTTGGTAGACAGTAGAATTCATGGTTCCATCTATCACAGCAAGCCTTCCAAGTCCTGAAGCAGCAAAACCCCAGACCATCACACTACCACCACCATATTTTACTGTTGGTATGATGTTCTTTTTCTGAAATGCTGTGTTCCTTTTACGCCAGATGTAACGGGACATTTGCCTTCCAAAAAGTTCAACTTTTGTCTCATCAGTCCACAAGGTATTTTCCCCAAAAGTCTCGGCAATCATTCGAGATGTTTCTTAGCAAAATTGAGACGAGCCCTAATGTTCTTTTTGCTTAACAGTGGTTTGTGTCTTGGAAATCTGCCATGCAGGCCGATTTTGCCCAGTCTCTTTATGGTGGAGTCGTGAACACTGACCTTAATTGAGGCAAATGAGACCTGCAGTTCTTTAGACGTTGTCCTGGGGTCTTTTGTGACCTCTCGGATGAGTCGTCTCTGCGCTCTTGGGGTAATTTTGGTCGGCCGGCCACTCCTGGGAAGGTTCACCACTGTTCCATGTTTTTGCCTTTTTCTGGATAATGGCTCTCACTGTGGTTCGCTGGAGCCCCAAAGCTTTAGAAATGGCTTTATAACCTTTACCAGACTGATAGATCAATTACTTCTGTTCTCATTTGTTCCTGAATTTCTTTGGATCTTGGAATGATGTCTAGCTTTTGAGGTGCTTTTGGTCTACTTCTCTGTGTCAGGCAGCTCCTATTTAAGTGATTTCTTGATTGAAACAGGTGTGGCAGTAATCAGGCCTGGGGGTGGCTACGGAAATTGAACTCAGGTGTGATACACGACAGTTAGGTTATTTTTTAACAAGGGGGCAATTACTTTTTCACTCAGGGCCATGTAGGTTTGGATTTTTTTTCTCCCTAAATAATAAAACCATCATTTAAAAACTGCATTTTGTGGTTACTTGTGTTATATTTGACTAATGGTTAAATGTGTTTGATGATAAGAAACATTTTGTGTGACAAACATGCAAAAGAATAAGAAATCAGGAAGGGGGCAAATAGTTTTTCACACCACTGTGTGTATAATATATATATACGAATCCCTTCTCGATCATGGTGGTTGCGTTCCAGATCCACCTGCGATAGGTGAAAACCCATGAAGCAGAAACCATATGTTTGTATGGTTATTTTTATATATTTTAAGCCCATCTAAACTCTCCCACACTGTTTATAAATATTCCCCGCACAGATATAAAGCATAAACCCTTTATATTCTCTTAGTTATTAGGTAAGATTCGTTAAATTATGTATGTAAACACACTGTTTATATACTACTCAAACATATGTATCGTATATCATTGAGGAGTTTTATTTAATATGTAATACAGTTTTAAACATATTGTAATTGATTAGGAAATATAAAAATACAAAGTGAAAAATATATAACATGTAAATGCTGTACACAAAAACAAAATGTTAATTTTAAAGATACTGTGGAGCGTCTACGATATCACAGATGTTACAGCCATTACGATAGACAAGCCACTGGCAAAAAAATACCTACAATGCAAGAAAAATTGTATAAAAATGTGTGTACAGTTACAAACATACATACAAGTACGTAGAAAGTTAGTTATGGGTACTCACCAACAATGACATTTACTGCACTGTCACAGCTCTTCTAAAGGAGCCTCTTCAGGCAACGGTGTAGCACCGCCGCCGTCATCTGGACTTTCTTCTTCCACTAAAGGCATTCTAGGCAGTGTTTTGCGGGTGAGGAACATCGTGATGGGCAGTTGCTGGCGCTGCTTTTTCATTTGTGTAAAGAGGTTCTTATACACTTCCGTGGCGCGTCAATACCATTTTTAAATTGCAAAGAACAAATCATTTGCTTAATTTTCTTTGAATTTTTCAAACCAGCCCTTGCTGGCAGTAAATTCACCGTTCTCACTGGGGGATTCAGCAGAAGTTCCAGTTTGAGGGTCGTCGTCTAGAGCATCTCTGGCATCCGCAAACCTATCAAGAAGTTGCTTGGCCTTTTCTCGGATGATATTGGTGTCCACGGGGATGTTGTTCTTCCAGCAGTCTTCGATCCAAATCCCTAAAGCAGATTCCATCTGGACTACTGCCTTATTACATCCACTTACAATTCGTTTCGTGCCCTGGTTAAAGGACACTGCGACCGTATATCGTATGCTCTTTTCATCCTTCTTAATATAACGAACCGTGGACTTGTTGATGCCGTAGTGGCGTCCTACAGCAGCGTAGCTTTTCCCTTCAACATGTCCAACAATTTTACCTTTTCAGCAATTGTTAGCATCTTCCGTTGGCGCTTGGGCACGGCCCCAGAAGCAGTAGCAGATCGTTTTGTAGACATAACGAAGGTCTTGACTACAGTACACACAAAGAAACATGTTGATACCGAATGAGCGAGACGAGATACCGGCTTTAAGCAAAATCAAATTCTGCGCTCCCCGTCGCAGAGCCAATCAGCACCCTGGAGCTTAACCGTGTGCTCTGATTGGGTAGCTTCTCAGCCATCCGCCAATAGTGTCCCTTGTTTGAAATCAAATGGACAAACCAACAAAGGAAGC
This sequence comes from Polypterus senegalus, assembly GCF_016835505.1. NCBI lineage: Eukaryota > Metazoa > Chordata > Cladistia > Polypteriformes > Polypteridae > Polypterus > Polypterus senegalus. Next base: position 72,316,356 of record NC_053167.1, read on the forward strand.
ATGTACAGTACACGTACCAGAAATAAAAAGACCACAGACATCCGCGAAGCAGTGAAAAATCTGCGATATATTTACATATGCTTACATATAAAATCCGCGATAGAGTGAAGCCGTGAAAGTCGAAGCGCGATATAGCGAGGGATTACTGTGTGTATATATATGAATGAGGAAAATCCGTATAGTATTGTGACTGGGGCCACCAATGATTCACCATGTCAAACGGCAGCAGTGCAAGGACAGCTCTACTGCATCTAGTGAACAGTAAACTAAGTGCAAAACAATTGATTGCCCTCTGCATGATCAGGGTTACCACGTACCACGCTTGTCACACAATGTTCAACATTTAACACTGGGCTTTAATCTGCTCTTCCTCACTCTCTCCAGATCTGTCTTCTCCAGATCGCGTCTGACACAGAGGTGATTCTGAGCTGCCGGTGTTCTTCTAATCCAGGGGTCCCAACTCTGCAAGTTTTTCTTCTAACCCTAGTCTGAATTAGTGACCTGTTTTTGCTGCTAATTAACTTGTTTTTAATTAATTTTAATGACTTACTCTTGAAGACTCAGACCCCTTAATTGTTTATTTTTCCTTAATTAGCTGCCAAACATTGAGATACAAAATGAGCCAAAACATGACCAGCAAACTGTGTCCATCATACAAAATCTGAAAATAATGAACGATAAAGAAAGCTCGGGTACCCAAAACATTTTAACAGTGCTCTCAGTAATGAGAAAATCAGCAATTTCAGATATGTATGATATTGCACAACAAGAGCAGCATCAAGCCATGGAATTAAAGAATGAGTTTAATTAGAGACATGGCACCTAATTAAGCAACTGATTGGAGTGAAATTGTTTGCCGTTTGAGGCCATGACTTACTTGGTTTTCTGTTGGATCACTCATTTCACATTTCATTTCTGTTTTGGTGCCATTTAAAGAAAAAATGAAGCAACTCAGAGGGATGAAGAAATTCAGGGGAACAAATCTTAAAAAATTCTGAAGACGGGAGCTAAAGCAGGAGGATCACCTGTGCCATGTCTCCTAACAGCTCTTATTCTGAATGAAGATTTCAGACTGTACCTGCCTTCTCTATACAGTAATAAAAGCACCTGTATTTTCCTTGAAAACCTGGACTAATTCTCCTGTCTCTTGTGCAACTCTGTGACCCAAACTTGACAATACCTGTATTGAAAAAGTGCTTCTTAAACATTAAGATCTATTTTTTTTTTAAGCTAGAAATACAAGTATGAACACAGAATGAAAACGAGACATTAGATGGAGTTGAAGGTGAGATTCCAAAATGCTTTTGCCACATTATTTTTCTTTATTCCAGAATTAACTTTACCCAGAATCATTTTTTTTTTTGTTTATACTGATGCCGTTTCTCACCTTTTATTTGTTCAACTCAAAGAAAACTTTGACAAGTGCTTTTCATGACACGGAATTTGGCTGTGTGTATGATGTCATGCCTTGCACGCTCTCCGAGCCAGCCTGAGACTAGAAACTTTTCAAAAGACTGTCACTCTTTGAGACGTGTTGCAGGGTTCCGGAGACCCGCCGTGGCAAGTGTAGGAGTGGCCTTAAGTCTTTTTTACATTGCATTATCATCTTCAGTGGCCATTTTTGGTAAAAAAAAAAAAATAAAAAGTTTGTTACAGTAGGCCCCCGCGAAGTCACGTTTCAAGGTTTACGGATTGTTCCTTAGAACCTAACAATTAATTGTTAGTGGAAAGCGCAAATATCCTCCGCAATTTTTTATGGCTTTTTTCATGGCAATGCTGTGCTGTAGAGAAAACTGCGGTTTGGGATGGTAAAGGTAGCCAATATAATTTGAAACTACAACTCCCAGCAGTCCCTGCAGTGGATCTGATTAGTCTTCTGCTGAGAACAGGAACCAACCTGAGGGAAACACGGTTTGGGATGGTGAAAGTAGCCAATCCGAGAGCATTATTCATTTCTCCTTGCTGCTGATCGATTGCTGCCCTATGAAGCGACTCCAGCTGAGTGTCTATATTTTTCATTTTGTTATACTTAAACTCACAAGATGTTGTCGAATTGCCCTGCACCTTCTAAGGCTTCTGGCACTGAGCCTAAGCGGCAGAAGTTTAAAACAGACCAAGAGAAAGTTGAACTACTGGATTTGCTACAGGAACTAAAAAGTCATGCTGCAGTAGCATGTCGCTATGGCATTAATGAAAGCGCCACATGCTACATAAAGAACGAAGCAGTGATCTGGAGTACCGTATCTGTAAGTTTCTGTGATAGTGCCAAAAAGGTAACAACCGTAAGGAATAAAAATATCGTCAGGACGGAATCTGCCTTGGCATTGTGGATCACCAACTGCAGGAAGAACATCCCATTGGACGGTAACATCATCCGTGAGAAAGCACAGAAACTGTACCAGCAGTTCGCTACAGGAGACAATGTACCAACTTCCCATCACAATGTTCCTGAAACCTATAAAGAAAAGCCAGCACGAAACCCCACCAGAACAAGACCCGTCCAAAGATACGACGACTCCTGAAGAGGTGCCACCCGAGGAGTTTTAAATCCTCTGCATCGTACTGCACGGCTACTTCATCAATATCATTCATCATTGGTGAGTACCTGTACATTTTACTGTATTTTAATTGAAATTAAGTATTTACTCTACTTATAACAAAGAAAACGACGGTGCATACCAAAGAAAACGTGCTTGCATGAATTACAGTATGTATAGCGGTTACATAAGTATTTTACATTCTAGCACCGTAGGAGACATAGCAGTACAGTACTGCACAGCAGACGGGTTTACCTTTACATTCCATTTTTAGGTAATGTATTAAGGTAATTTTTTAGGTAATGTATTAATGTGATTAAGCTGCGTTTGCAATGAAATTACAGTGCTTTGGGGGCATACTGTATTTAGGATTTAAACTATAAAAATAGGCATTTAAAAGGCATTTTTAACCACATCCAAAAGTCACCGTGTTTCACAATTCGCAGGTGCTCTAGGAACGTAACCCCCGCGAATTTTGGGGGTGTACTGTATACTGAGATTTACATTTCATTAAAACAAGATTCATTTAAAAATGTTTTATGAACGTTTGTCCAGGCCCACAAAAAGTATTCATTATAACAGGATTTAACCTGTGTGTGTGTGTGTGTATATACAAGTCTGAAGCCAGACGAAGTAGGGCTTGCAAATCTGTTCAGATCCCCCAGGCTACACCCAAAAAGCCCAACAAGGCTTTCCTAAAGAACTACATTTCCCTGCAGGTCTTCAAAGTGGCTCCAAAACCCACAGGGACTGCCACCTAGTGAACTGGGGGAAACAATATCCTAAATATATCATTCCATAATATTGCCATCCCTGCTGGGTAAGGACTCCAGTTCAGCTCTAGCCGAGATGCCAGTCCCAGCATGACCTCTCTAACAGACATATAAACTCACATACACACAGTATACATATATACATAAAAATAAATAAACCTATGTAACTAACACTAGCAGATGCATGACATACCTGATGATATAAAGAATCCCAATTCAACTGTGGTTTGTAAGAGCTCTAGGGCCTTAGAAGTGGATTAGAAACCACTTCAGCTAAAGGTTTTCAGGAATTACTTTTATAATGGCAAGATGAGCCTCCAGACCTGTGTTGCAGACAAAGTCAGTTTTTTTTTTTTTTTAAGGAAAAAGTTGGACATTTATACTAGGATTGTGTGATATAAACGGTACTGAAAAAGTAAAACAGTCCATAACCAGCATTTCTATATTTTCAGTACTGGACGGAAATGGTAGTTTAAACATCCTTGCACTTAGCTATTCCATGTAGCTTGATATATCCACCCACAGAAATTTTGAGACACTTCATCTTTTTGAGTAAAGTTAATATTTCACACTTAAATTGGTGTATTTATTGAAGAATATAAAACACAACATACATCTGTGCCCCTTCCATAATCAGAATATCCTCTACATACTACAACCTTCCAAATACAAAAGGAAACAGAACCAAATTCACTGTGAGAAACGTAAAATGATACAGAAATATAAAGCATGGGCAACTGTATTCATGACACTGTAGACTTAAAATTCACTGCTTATGTGCTGAAATGTTAAAGACTGACTGAGTATTCAACTTGCAATACTTGAAGACAGGATCCACTGCTTGTCAGGAAAAAAACCAAAAAAAACAAAAAAAACTTGCAGACCAGGGTCCATGTATCTTAGCTTTCAAGAACTGATGCTGATTTAGAAAATGCAAATTTACAAGTCAAGTAAAATTACATTTATTCCTTTTGGTTAACTTTACACACTTAATGAAACTTTTCAAAACACTAGTGGAAGCACCAAAAACCTTTTGGGCACTTTCAGGGAGTATATAACATCTCTAAATTCAGATTCTTCCTCTTAACACCAACTGCTGTCAGTCTGAAAGTATGTGGAGACTGGGGTTTGACGACAACTGGTACCACTGTACTTGTTTAACTCAGTTTATGTAATATGATGCAATTCTGCTTGCACTAAGCAAATGTATTCTTCTTTCTACAGCCAAGGTCTTAGGTAGTGGATAGAAGAATAAAAATTATGGTTACTCAATAAGTTTGGCGTTCAGTTTGCAGATCCTTTAGGTAGAGAAGCTGGTTTTGCAAGTATCAGGTTTTCATCACCCACATACCATTTAAAACCTTTTCTACAGACCAGTTTAGAAACATTTTTGTTCATTCAAAACCCGAATCAACTTTAGACATTAAAGTTTCTAATATTGTCTCTTTCGTTTGTGTGGCAACACCTTGTTCTTGCATCTAGTGCCATTAGAATAAAGCTTGCTTCTACCCACGCTGCAAGTAGCACAACTGATAGGAAACGAGCATCACCCACTTCATCAAGAAAGCATTGTTCTTGCTTGGGTGCCTGCACAGTCTCTGTTGCACCTTCCAAAGGTGCTTAGAAGTCAATTGCTCAAGGCGTATTCTAAGAAAGAATGTACACCAATTATCAGGCAAATGTTCATTTTTTACATATACCAGGTACAAAGAGAAAACAAAAGAATTAGATGCAACTGAGAAGGAAAATTTCATGTTTTCTTGTGCAAACATGACTAAATAAAGAAATCATGAAAGAGAAGACACAGAAACCAAAAAACAATGCCTTCTTTGTGGTAAACATATGAAATGCACTTTTGTCAATCTATATATGGATTTTTTTCCCTCTGCCACTTCAGCCATTTCCAAAATAATTTTTCTAGCCTTGAAAATGTGAATCTTTACAGGCTGTCTGGTCTAGCTGGCTTATTCTGAATGTTATCCCTGTTGACAAATGTTATACACAGTACATACTGTATGAGCAAAATGCTGTATCTGATGGTGCCTTTTTAGATTTTAATTTTAAGATGAAGAAAATGGTCTTGCATTTACCCAGTTTTCAGAGATTGTTACAAATGTCACATTTGGTTCCAACAGCGATTTTGATGCAGGGAGTGTAGGACAGATTGATATCACCAATTTTGCTTTGCTTTTGCACAAGTCTTTTGCATAAGGAGCAGTTCCTAGAAACTTAACTTCAGCGCAAATGTCAGTTATCTCCTATCAGGTTCTCTCTGAAGTGCAGTATTGGGGTCTCATCTGAATAAGACTGATCAGTCACAGTCAATAAGACATCCAGAGATGTCTCCGTGATGCACCATTTAAACAATTGGTTTGTGAACAAACAGCCACAACACAAAAAATGGCAACCTTGGACAAAACTTTGCACCAACCAAAAAGTTGAGCTGATGTGCACCCGAAAAAATCAATGGCAAAATGTCCACTCTTTATTTTAAAGCTACACAAGCGCTAGATCTGTGCTCACTAAATTTTTGCACTGGTCATAACTCTGCCCCTAAACCATGACCCCTGTTGCCCAGGGTATGGCCATAACAAAGGTTATAGCAAACCCTTTCAAGTTTAAAGGCAACTTGGGGCTGGACTGGAGGAGTGAAGACAATCTATATAAACACCACAGTTGAACTTGGGTGCTATGAGTTTTCACCTTGCTAAAATAAGGTGCACAAGCAAGACTATACTTAAAACCGTTCGTCTTGCTAAAGATGGGAATTGACTGATCACCGACTTCTACTGCTACCCAACAGACACAACTTTTATGCTTGCATAAACATAACAGAGGGCTACAGTATGTGACACCTCCAAGACAAACTGCAGTAACCACAAACAACCACAAAGTGCGACCCAGGTAAAGGAGAAGAGCACCTGATCATAGAAAAGAAAAAAAAAGTGTATGGAACATTCTTCTACTGCCAGAGAAAGCTGACCCACAAGGACTTGAACAAAGCAATGCCCACATTTGGAGTCAATAAGGCCGCCCACATCATAAGTACACCTCTGCTTTGATTCAGAGAACCATTGACTGTAACTGGAAGATAGGATACAGCCAGCTAACATTCTGGTTATTGATATCAAACAGAAAAGTAATAACTTTTGTGAAGGTTAAGTGTTTAGTTGTACAAGTTTCTCTTCCTAAATTCAGTATGAGTACACACAGCAGCTTCACACATATGCACAAGTTTAGACTGGCTGTGAGCAAATCAACACTAACCACCATGGTATGGATACTAGAAACAATGCGTAGATAAAAAACTTATCCATCTTGACCTCATTAATTGAAAGATAAGAATTCTTAAGTTATTTTCCTTTTTCTATAAGATGGAAAAAGTCCAAACTAAGCTAGTATTAATCTGTTTTGTGCTTTCTTATTGTCCTTTATTTATCCATTAAGTAATATTACGACTTAAATGAACCATGTCTGCCATATAGTGAAGTCATTGTAATTGAGGCAATGCGAGTCTGGTGTGGGTCACCGGTATACATACATTAAATGCCAGTACAGAGAAGCTCACACTGATTTTTAAGTCTCAATGGCCACACACCTTGTCCAAGTAAAGGGAGGTGATGCATGGCAGATGTATAAGAATCACATACATGGCACAGTGTTGATCAAAAACCTACCTTAAAGGGCTCTCAAAGTCAGAAAACATTGGACCAGGTGAAACAACAATGAAAGATTACTATTTACAAGGCATTTTTATCTCCTTCATGGAAGAAAGAAGTACAAACCATTTGCAGAGAACAAAACAAAGACATGACAGAGATGAACGTGACTTTGCTGACGATGCCATGATCTTTGCAGAGTCAATGGAGGCTCTCGAGAGGCTTAATGAGGTGTCGAAGTGTCTGGGCTTGTGAGTGTCCTGGATAAAAAACAAGATCCAGGTCTTTAATAACCTCTTAGGCACAGCCATCATCAGTGTTGTCTGTCTGAGGAGAGAGTGTCAACCTTGTTGAGAGGTTTACTTACCTCAGCAGTGACATTCTTATCTCTGGTGAAGTTAGTAGATGGATTGGGAGAGCATGGGGGGTTTATGATGCTGCTGGAAAAGGGTGTGTGGCGCTCCTAAAATCTATGCAAAAGGACTTAGGTTCAAGTCTGTACAGTCCTGTCTTGCTATATGATTACAAGACATGGACACTATCCAATGACCTGAGACAAAGACTGGACTCCTTCGGTACAGTGTCTCTTGGGAGAATCCTTGGGTACTGCTGGTTTGACTTTGTGTCAAATGAGCAGTTGCTCACAGAGTCCTGAATGAGGCACATTACCTGCATTGTGAGGGTGCATCAGTTATGGCATTACGGCCATTTGGCACAATTCCCCAAGGGTGATCCAGCTCACAGGATCTTCATTACTGGGGACCGGAGTGGCTGGACAAGGCCAAGGGGACGACCATGTAACACTTGGCTACAGCAGACAGATGGTTATTTCCATTGGATTGGACTAGACTGCGTGTTTGCCCTTTGGGGTACCTACCAGGATCCTGAGGTGTTTTGTTGTGTAGTGGTTTTTTGAAATTCTAGGACATTACAGGTCAAATCCCGTTATAGAGAATACCACAGTGATGAAATTTTCAGAACAAATACCTTTTGTGGCCCCAGACAAATGTTCATGCATCATCATATTAAAGGAATTTTGTTTTAACAAAATGTAAATTTCAATATAACCAATTTTTTTGGGCCAAAAATAGCCACCAAAGACAATAAGGCAATGCAAAAATTACTTAATTCCCATCTATTTTTCTGAACCGTGCAAAAGACTGTCTCAAAGAAAGACTGCTGAAAAATTTCCACATTGGCGACATTGGGACCAGAACTGAAGGGGAGAGAGAATTAAAAGCATGTTTTTATTTCAAATAAAAAAAAAAAAGTTACATCCAATGTCTTATTTTCATTCTGTATATTCATATCTGTATTTCTAGAAAAAAAGGTTGCATTAATCATCTCATCTTCAAATTATATTAGAAATAGAAAGAAAGGTTTCCAAGATAAAATTCAGGTACTTTATTGCTGTATAGAGAAGGCAGGTACCATCAAGGTTTCATTCAAAATAGGAGGTGTAAAAAGCAATGGCATGGGCAAAATGTCCCGCTTGCCGCTCAGAATTACTGCCATGGCGGACGTGATCTGGAGAAGAGAGTTCAGGAGAGTGCAAGGAAGAGTAGATGAAAGCCTGGTGTTAAATGTTCTAAACATTGTGCGACAAGCACATTTAACGGTAAGCCTGATCCTGAAGAGAATAACAAATTACTTTACCTTTGGTTTATTGTTTACTAGACACCACTGAGCAGCTACACATCTACACTTGTGCCACTGCTGTTAAGAGATAGCAAATCATCAATGACCCTGGCTACAATAGTATATGCATTTTCCCCAATATTAAAACGAAATATCCATTACAACGACATTTATGGTCTCATGAGTTTCATTATAACAAGATTCCACTTGTATTATGGAACTGTTTTCATATGGCCTTTTGGACTTCTGTTTGTATGGTTTTTAACTCAGTTGGTCATAAATCAGCTCATTATACATAAATATCTATATATATTTGCATATACAGTACACCCCCAAAATTAGCAGGGGTTACATTCCTAGAGCACCCGCGAATTGTGAAAAAACGCGAATTTTGGATGTGGTTAAAAAAAAATGTCTATTTTCATAGTTTTAACCCTAATATGCCCCTAAAACACTAACTTAATTTCAGATTCAGCTTAATACATTCACTAAAAATAAAGAGCGCAAAGGTAAACCTGTATACTGTACTGGTATGTCTCCCGCAGTGCTAGAATGTAAAATACCGATGTTACTGCTATATGTACTGTAATTCATGCAAGTGCGTTTTCATTGCCAGAAGCCTTAGACAGTGCAGCTCGTTTCGGCAGCATTTTGGGCCTTTAACCATTAAGCTGCCACATACTTGGGGGTTAATGCATCCCTGGACGGCAAATACTTTTTTGCTGCACTTTAAGTAAACGACACGATTAACAAAGAAAAAGTGAATTTTTAAAGTAAAAACTTTTTTTTTCCCCCATGAAAAGAGCATCACAATTACTGCATTTTACACACAGCTAATGAACTGTAAAAACTATTTTAAAAACTACTGGAACAATATGTACAAAGTGCAACTGACGCCATGGATGTAAACCACTGAGCCAACTGCGTTTAAACTGGCTGCAAGCAAGCACACAGAGATAAAGCACTAATGCTAGCAGGCTAGTCTTAGTGCAGCTTGGGTCGCATAAGTGCACACAAGCACTTTTAACAAACATGTCTCTTTCAGAAGTAAAAGGTGCTCAACATAGTTAGTTAATGATTAAACAATAGACAAATATCACAGGGGAGCACAAATCCTGTCTGGGGAAGAAGAGGAAAACAAAGCAATCAGCCAAAAAGGACCGGCATGGTTCAGGCTTTTAAGTAAGCATAGCATCTCCCGAGAAGCCACAATTGAAAAGACGGTGATTTATTTATTTATTTTTAGGGTGGAGATTCCAGTCTTGACCAACGCACGCACTTGCAAACAGAGACAAAAACAAAGCAAACCAGTAATTAAACAGCAAATAAAGAATGTAATGAAAACAAATGAAATAAGATAACGATACCACCCCTGTTACCCTTACAGCGATTACACATTAGATACACCAAAGCACAAAAAAAACACGCACAGTAAATCATGAAAAAGTTCACGATAAACGGCAACGGATGAAATGTAATGATGAAAATAGATAATCCAGAGATCCACACGTTGAATGGGAATGTACAAATAGTCCTACCAGTAGTTCCTGAAATGGTGAAGACGGGTGGACGGGTTCAGGAGCGCTCCTTTCTTTACAGGATGGCCATGAATCCACTTACAGTCCTCATGTACACAGGAAGACAATACAGACGCACGAAACGATCCAGTACAAAATGAATAATTACAGGTAACCCAACAGAAGGCAGACAGACAGGAACTTGAAACACAAATTACAAAAAAAATTTTTTTTTTTTGCTTTTGGTCACTGGCCCCCTTTTTAAAAGCTGTGCTGACATCCTTTGACCTCAATTGCCCCAGCACCCTCAGCAGAAGACCAATCAGAGCCACTGCAGGGACTGCTGGGAGTTGCAGTTTCAAATTCTATTGGCTACTTTCACCATCCCAAGTCGTGGTTTCCTCTGCAGCTGCTTCCTGTTCTCTCTACAGCACAGTATTGCCACGTAAAAAGCCATAAAAATTTGAGGATATTTGCGGTTTCCACTAACAGTGAGGTTCTAAGGAAAAATCTGTGAATGACTGAGGCCGCGAACTCTGAACTACGACTTCGTGGGGGTCTACTGTACCTGTTTTCTATTATTCTTCAAGTCATGTATAATTTGAAATGTAGTTTATTTTATCAAGTATTATTTGGGCAATTAGCTGAAAAACAGTCCACCACCATGTTCAAACCACAAATCAAGAAAGTGAAAAGTTATTTAATGTGGACTTTTACCAAGATTTCTTTAAAGTTCTGGCATTCCAGCTGAAAGAGATCCATTACACACCACATTAGACTGTTCTTACTTGTATACGTAGACTATTCAAAAAATGCTGGCATCAAGCCCACTTTGTCTCTCTTGAGCACTGCTTTTCGACAAGCTATAACTGTCTCTGGAGAGGCAGGAATTTTGAGTTCCAAGCCAAGACTTTTCCAACCTAACAACCTAATCAGTCCAAGCAACTAAATAAAATCATTTTCCTCCTTACTCTGTGTTTGTTTTAATGACTGTGTGCTTGTAGAAACAGGCAGGCATGGGCACCTTTAGCACCAATGAAGGCACTTGGAAACTCAGGACAAGCAGCAGAATCAAGATTTATTGTACAGCGCACATACAGACCCCACTACAAGAACAATGAGCCATAGGCATCTCTTATTATCTCTTTATTATAATTCTTATCATACAAACCATTATGCGATCTCATCTGACTCCTATTTCACTACTAATTTTGCCTCTATATAATTCTACCAATATTTCTTAACTGACTGGTTTCAAAAAGTCTCTGTCCCTCATTTGTTTGAAAAGGCCTATCCTTACTCCCTACTAGATCTTCGCTTGCTATCATTTACAGCCAAAGAGTTCACATTTCCCGTCTAAGTGAGGGGCCCATTTTTCTCTAGCTTTCCTGCATGTCTACCCTTTGGCTTAATGAACTATTGTTGGTTTCTAGCTCATACAGAATACTACAAAAAATATGTAGGCACAAGGCTTTTTAATCCTAACTCTTGCATCTTATGTTTAGTAAAAATATAGTGTCTACTTTTCTAATATGTAGAGATTCCAATTTTAAGAATACATTTTTCTATATTCTCAGGAGCCATTTGAAAATGTGTGAAACATTATCCTTTCTTCTTTTTTCCCCTGTATTGCAAGGCTAGGAAGACAAACTTCATTGCCACTTCTGTACAAAAAGCCACAGATATGAACCATTCATATGTTTACTAACAGTTTATATCAAAAGTAATTTTAATACTTAAGCTGTAGAGCAACTGATTTAAACATTTCAAATCTCTAATATTTTTTATAATACCAAAATGTGGGAAATTGTTTCCCAGTTCTGTTTCACTGGGCACATGCTTTTAAAGGTTTCTTGCCTGGTTGTTCACCTCTTTGAGTGAACAATTCAACTTGCAATTTAAACTGGTGACTGTAAAAGGAATATCATACAAATCTGTTGTGTTTCTTATGTACAATTGCTGGTTAATAATGCACATTTTGCCCCACTCTGTAAATGGCACAATTTTCTGAAAATCTGCACTTCTAGGGTAGGCAACGTTTACAAAACCACAGGAAGGGCAAGGCAATGGGGGATCAAGGGACTTCATTTTTGGCCACCAATATATAAAATATGGCTTGCAACATGCTTCATTGTTAAAATTTGTAACAATTTGTTTCTGCATAGCCAGCTGGGATTCTGATTGTTTATAAAGTGCTCTCATTTGTTCTGGGTGAATGAGAAATTTCAATACATGTTTTCAGAACTAAACAGAAATTTGAGGCTCCTTGTAGATATCAAATTTGACATTGCTCAGAACCGTAAAGTGAGGAAGTATATTCAGATATTATTATTACTACATTTAAGCTACCAAAGGCCAGTGCTGAATCACATTATCTTGCTGTACTGCTGATTATTATTATTAACCTCCTTTTCTGTTGCACAGGAAGGCTTCCTGGCCAAGCTAGGATGCCCAGTGCAAGCACAAGCACACCAGATAAATGACTTTGAATCCAGAGGTACTTGACACAATTAGCAAAGATGATGCAAGATATTTTTTGGCATGAACAGTGACAGAACATAAAAACGTCACAAAGAGAAATGGTACTGATGCAGGTGTGTTTTGGTAGTAACTGAAAACTATTTCTATACGTATTTAAGTGAAAATGAAAGATACAATAAATGTCAGCACGTGTCTACAAAATGTCTCAGTTTGTCTGCTCTTACTTGTATATTACGTCATTTCTACTTCTGTTCACTTGGCATTTTTATTACCAGATAAGGCTGAGTTTTTTTCTACTTTCATTCATACAACAAATAAATCAAGTCAAAATAAAAGTATTTTCTGCATTGATATTTTTGTCATTTAAAATCTCACTTAATACACTCACGGTTTCTAGTTCATGACAGTTAACCAATGAACAGAAATCTGAATTGGATAAGGCTTGTATAGCATAGCTGGTATCAGCTGCTAATGTAGGACACAATAGGCAATGCCGGTTTTGCTTGGCTTTCATTGGCACACAAAGCCAGTTAAGACTGCATATTTAACAGGGATGCAAAAATTCAGCTGCATGCCCCCTCTACCACTTGAATTTCAGAGTCTTCTTTCAGCTGCTCCCAATAGGGGTCACCACAGCGGATCATCTTCTTCCATATCTTTCTGTCCTCTGCATCTTGTTCTGTTACACCCATCACCTGCATGTCCCCTCTCACCACATCCATAAACCTTCTCTTGGGCCTTTAACTTTTCCTCTTCCCTGGCAGCTCTATCCTTAGCATCCTTCTCCCAATATACTCAGCATCTCTCCTCTGCACATGTCCAAACCAATGTAAATGGCTAAAATGCAGCCTGAACCAAACTTTGGTCAGCTCTGCACTGCATCTGGTTGTCTCCAGCCGGGGTGCTCATTCCCTGGTAATGGGTTTGCTAGTGATTGCACTGCGTTACTTAACTATATACCAAGGGTCTCTTTATCTTTACAGATAAAAAGTGCTAGAGACTTATTTTTTCGGCACAAGGTGAATTTAAATGGAAGCTTACAGCTGAACACTGTCTCCAGTGCAGATTATTTAGTCTCTACTTGTTTGGATGTCAACTGAGACAATGTTCCCGGGTGACATCAGGATACGCGATTTCTCAATTTTTTTCTGTTACAGCAATAGTTAACTGCTGAGCTGCACAGCTTACATATGGCTTTGCCTTTTTCCAGTTATTTACGAATGCACCTTTTGAATCCGTAGGAAGTCCACACATCTGATTTAGAGTCTAAGGCGCAGATTTCAGTTAAAGAGGACACACCATTTTATGAAAAAGTAGTAAAGTGCTTTTTCCATAGAAAGCACTAACAGGCACATTAGTGCCATCTCTTGGATTGGACGCCAAAAACAAAGATAAGCAAAAATGTACAAACAATTGAGCAGGTAGAGATTCATGAGATCGATCTTTAGACTTTAAGAATCGATATTGAATCATTTAAATGAAAAAGAACGATTAATCAGAAAAATCTATATATTTAACCAGGCCTACACATAAGTAGAACTTGTAATAGCTTACAAGGAAACCTGCAGGCATAATAAGAACCAATAGCAATAGCAAGGGAGGTGCTGAAAGCAAATTTAGAATATTCAGAGCCACACTATCATGCTAAAAGACAACTGCAATGCATTTTTGAAGCCGTGCATTTTTATTTTGTGCACATTTTGCCCTGCGACTTTCTACCATCTATCTATTCAACAGATCTGCCCCACAGAATTCCATTAAGTTTCTATACCACTGATAGGCTGGAAAGTTTATTCAATTCAGATTATTCTGTGCTAGTACAGTGAAATGCTTCTTGATTAAAATGGGCACAAGGGTAAGTCCATTTGTTTGAATCGTATCACGCACTTAGGAACCTCTGCTCACCGGATCAGCCTTTATGTCATCTGACATTCTTGCCTTTACACTCAACTCCTCTTTTTGTGCTTCTTTTTATAATTAATAATTTACTTTATTTGCCATTTACAATTTTTTGTATACAAAATTCATTTTTCATATATGTCAACTTGCTCAGAGTTTTAGGGTACAAGCACAGAGTCAGCTATTTGTACAGTGTCACCCGGAGAAATTGCAAGTGAAGGGTCTCACTCAAGGACCTAACGAAGTAGCATTCCTTTATTCACTGCCAGGATTCAAACCACCAATATTCGAGTTCCCAGGCCAGACCCTTAAGCCACAGGGCCACCTTATTTGCCAGTGTTTATCAGACATTCTAGCTTTCTTGTTGATGCCCGAGGACATTAAACCTGGGCACAAACACTGAATGCTTTGTCATTTAATATATACTAGCCATACTATGTCAAACATAGAATATATATACACAGTGGAACCTCGGTATACGTCCTTAATCCGTTCCAGGTCCTTGGACTTATACCAAACAGGACATATACCAAACTAATTTTTCCCCATAAGAAATAAGGGGGAAAAGATTAATCCATTCCCATGAAAAAAAATCCTATTGCTATTGGCATATTATACATTGATGAGGTTGTATAAAACAAACACTGCTTAATACTAAAATACATAAATACAAAAGCAATTAGATGAAATAAATGAAAAGTTTACCTCACTTTTTAATAACATCCGTTTTTCACAATCGTAGATAGTCGTTCTCGGCCAACGGTATGCAACAGCCATGTCCCGGATATGCAGGCCACCTTCATACTTTTCAACAATCAATTCAAACTTACGTGAAAAAAACCAAAATCACGTTGTGACGATGTGGGTTTGCTGTATGCTCCCATCTGCTGTCAGGGAGCCCTTGAACCCTACACCGTCGGTAATGTGCCTCACTGCTATATCTCATCGGTAACAACAAAGCAAGAGGATGGTGAAAAAGTGCTTTTATTAAAACAATTAACAAAACAAGGTGTTCAAATTAAAGTGCAGTCTCCAAAGTTCCAACAAATAATCCATAAAATCAGAAGTGAAACGTGGAGGTTAAAAACAATAGAAAAAGGTCTTCTTAAAAACAACAAGGTTAAAATACAGCTGGTAGCATTTTAAAAAAAAACAAAAAAAACAAAAAACACCAAGAGGAGGCCCGTTGCCTTTTTACCTGGCGGCCCTCAATAATCCATAAAACCAGAAGTGAAACGTGGAGGTTAAATCCAATAGAAAAAGGTCTTCTTAAAAACGAGGTTAATACACAGCTGGAAGCATTCTTTATATATATTTAAAAAAAAAAAAAAACACCCCAAGAAGAGGCCCGGTGCCTTTTTACCTGGCTGCCCTCCTGCTTCCCAACAGTGGAGTCACCCTACTTCATCTCTCCCTCTCCCTCCCCCTCCACCCCCCTTCTAGCCGACTCACGCTTCTATTTATCAAAATAAGCGGCCCCAGGAACAATCAAGAATGAGGATGGATGCAATTTGGGGAGAAACGGCCACATCACGAATCGCCCTGACAACCTTCAGCCACATAACCACCACACTCCCTCACCAAGCCGCGAGCACAGTGAGTAGTTATTTTAAAGCTGGACTTTGACAGGAGCTGTGGACCCACTATACCACACACGTGAAAGTTCAGAGAGTTATAGCGCGGGTTGTTGACTGAATGCTAGCAACTGGTGCACTGACGCTTGAGGGCAGTCGTGGCTTGGTCTCGAGAGAGGTAAACAAGGTTAGCACGCGAGTCGCATTCCAAACAAAGGTCGTATACCAAGCAAAATTTTTCGTGTCCAAACAGGACGTATACCAAGTTGGACTTATTCCAAAGCAGACGTATACTCTCTTACCACTCCTATGCCTTTCCTCCTCCTAGTGTGTGTCTTACACTTCCTTTCAATTGTGTAATCAAAGCCATACTGACCAATCATACTAAAGCAAAACCAATCAACCAGACTGCTCTAAGGGACTGAACACACACAGACCTTAGTGTTTTGTTATGTAGTAGACAGACAAACAGTGCTCTTCACCGAGAGCATGAAAGGGATAAATTCTCTGGTAAAATGCACATACAAACTTTACCAAAAACTAATATGAATACATATAAAGACACAGATAGGTATAAACAGACATTAAAACAAAGTTGTCTGAAACTGATCAACATAAAATTCACCCAACAATATATTTCCATTTATTAATTACTAGCAAAATACCCGCGCTTTGCATCGGAGAAGTAATGTGTTAAAGAAGTTATTAAAAAAGAAAAGGAAACGTTTAAAAAAATAACGCAATATGATTGTCAATGTAATTGTTTTGTCACTGTTATGAGTGTTGCTGTCAAGGATTTGATTATTATTATTTCTTTCAATCAGGTTCGTATTTGGAGGACGTGTTGTGTTCAAGTTACATTCCGTGTATGTCAACCGTTGTAAAGATAACAGGTTTCATTCATCGAAGTGTTCACTACCCAAATCGCTACTCGTGAATCTAAGATGCTTAACAGGCATTCCCAGTATTAACTTGTGGATTTGCCTGTGAATATTTAGTGGCAGCATGTCCATGAACTTGTGGAATTGCCTGCAAGTATTTAGTGACAGCATGTCTATTAACTTGTGGATTTTTCTGTGAGTATTTAGCGACAGTGTCTCTATTAACTTGTGGATTTTTCTGCGAGTATTTGGCGGCAGTGTCACAAAGTTGTTTTCGTCTAGCTGCATTAGAAAATGTACCACATCTGACACGCCTCCTATTTACTGTTTTCTCACAGCTTGGATTGCTGCAG
The DNA here is from genome assembly GCF_016835505.1 of Polypterus senegalus. NCBI lineage: Eukaryota > Metazoa > Chordata > Cladistia > Polypteriformes > Polypteridae > Polypterus > Polypterus senegalus. The sequence goes on from NC_053167.1 coordinate 72,333,668, forward strand.
TCATAATTGGTTTGAGTTTTTCAATTACGTTAGTATTTGCAGGACTTGTGTTGAAGTGACATTCGGCATCTGTCAAGCGTTGCAAGCATACAACCGGCTTCGATAACTTTGCATCCCAAGCGTAAGTATACAACTGGCTTTATCGATAATTTCGCATCCAGCTTTTGAGAGTTGAAACATTCATAAACATCAAAGTGTCCACTACTCAAATCGTCACCTGTGAATCTAAGATGTTTAAGAGGCATTGGCGGTTCTCCAAAGGTGTAAAATATTTGGCCATTTCGGTACACTTGAAAGCGACAACCAAACAATTCAGCAGCAGCCATCAACTCACATGCAGAAGCATAGGTGAAGGGCTTAAGTATTTCACTGTTATTGTGCTCCTGTGTAGTATAATTATCTCCTGTCCCGTCATCAGTCCACACCTTGAACCTGTCCCAGTCATTCAATACATAAGACAATGTTCCTCCGGATATCAAGATTGAGCCCGATATGGTTGTGCAATATGTAGCACAGACAATGTAAAAGGCAGGCGGCATCTATGGGCATGGAAAACACTCGGTAAGTGACAGTTCTTTGATTGATGGTGATCACCTCGCTAGACATATTAATGGGGGTATGGTTGGAACGGCAAAGGAAATGGTTACCTGAACAGTAAACTAAGTCTAAAATACACAATAACTATAATCGTAATAAACGAACAATAAAGCAGCAGAGAAGCCGTGGATTAAATAAAAAGGCTACAGTTATCAGCAGGGGGACGTGAATACCGTGGCGAAGCAAAGAAGGGAATGAAGAGACCGGAGTGATGGACGGCCTTAGATGGGCAGGCAGTCAATTACATAGGAGGCATGGGGATGGAGGACACAATATAGACAGGCGGCCAACTACGTGGGCGGCATTGTGATGGGGGATGCAACACCGCCTCACACGGCGACCGAGCTGCAGGCTATGGATGTATATATGTACACAAGTAGGATTCAATTATGGCCGTTACGCGTAAAATTTCGAAATGAAACCTGCTTAACTTTTGTAAGTAACTAAGGAATGAGCCTGCCAAATTTCAGTCTTCTACCTACAAGGGAAGTTGGAGAATTAGTGATGAGTGAGTCAGTCAATCAGTGAGGGCTTTTCCTTTTATTAGTATAGATTGAACTATGGCCAGTTGTCAACAAAATTAAGCAGCATTAATGTTAAAAGTCATGACAATCAAGGATTTCTTTTTGTAACCCATCAGACCTTTGATGCTACGAAGGTTACTAGGTCAACTGAAACTATACAGCCTCAGATTAACTGGAATTTTACCAAATAGCACTGAAAAATACTAAATTGATTCTGTAAGACACAGAACCATAAGAAAAACACTTTCTACCCTTTTACTTTTTGGCATTTCATAAATTTCTAATTACAGTACAGTTATCTTCAAGATATTAAACTCATGAACATGGTGATACCCACTGAAATACAACCTAAAAACATTACAGCACAACTTGTAAGATTTGTGCTTTATTGCAATAATTAATATCTGCATAATGTAAAAAAAAGATGACTGTTACATGTTTTGTGTGGTATGATGTGAAACTCAAGATTACAATTCATACACTAATGCTTTCATGCAATAAACTATAGCGTCATGAGCTTGGTAATGTAGCTGACATCAAAGCAATGCAAGATCATTACATTTAAAAATAGCAAGGATTGAGCTTATTGAAACCAGCGAGCACTGCACAACAAATAACAGCACTGCTAGAATTCCATTACCTCAAAATATAATTTCAGAAAAAAATCATTTTTTGAAATGCACATAATTGTAATGTTTACAGTTTACCAAAACTGTGGTTTTCTCTAAAAGAGCCATATTCTTAAATTTAACTTTCAAAACTGAATTTGGTTAATCATTTTCTTACCTGTTCTTGTAATTCTGCAAGTCGTTGTGTATGTTCTTCCTCAGAATCAAAGCTGCTTTCACTGTCTGATGAACTTTCACTACTGTTTTCAAAGCTTTTTAACTTTGTGTTAATTTTCTTTAAATGTGGAAGTGGATTTACACTTTCAATAAGCTCATCGGGCATTTTTGCAAACCGCATTTCAAAAATATCCTTAAAATGGAAAGGCACAAGATAAGAAAATCAAATAGCACTCACATAAAAACCAAAAACCTATTTTTCAAATATTCCAGCAAAGCAGTACATGCAGTACCCGCTATAACAGTATGTGAATACAATTAAAGCTCGGGACTGAAAATATTAAAATATGCAGTATCCTTAACTTTTTTTCTTTTTTTATATAAAGAGTTTTGTTGCTTACTTTCTGGATGCTTAAACACAGCTGAAATTTTAAACCTTGTAGTCAACACAAACCTGGAGCTTCCGTGCCATTGCTACAACTTCATGGTCTGGAGGATTATATTTGTAACAGTTCATGAACATTAATCTGAAATCGGCTGCAAATTCCTGAGCATCTTTATATTTTCTGTCATCCATTTTTTTCTGCAAGAAATCCAGATCCAAAAAAAGGTCAGAATATACAGAACATGATTAGTTTATCTGTACACTACCTTCTTTCTATTAGAGGGTTCATAAATGAAGATAACTGTATTGTAAACAGCTTTTGTAAATCTACACTACTGCTGTAGGAAAAATCATGGAGGTGAACCTTGCTTGTGTCCTTTTAAGTCTTAAACAACTTTACTCTAAAACGTGCCAATATCCAATTGAAAAATGAATGCAGCTTTTTGGATACTTTAATTTAGGGGATACTACTAAATCTTCATCCCAAAATAAGCCCTAGTCCCACATCCATACCACTTCATTTCAACATTCGTATTACAAATGCTATTTAACAACATTTAAAAAGATTTTGGTAATTTTTATTTAATAAAACTAGTTACATTTTATTGCATGTTTGAAAAGTGGGTGGAACTAAACATAATACCTTCATAGTACCAAGGTCCATTGGATGCTTTATAATTTCATGATAATCATGAAGTCCCAAGGATTGTGCATCAACAGGTTTGTAGAATGGCCAAGCATAAGCTGCATGTTTCCTGGTAAACATTTCCTTGATAATTCCATTACAATACTTCATTTGATTTGACAGTTTAGTCTTTTTACTGGTCTGATGCTGTTGTTGGGAATCTGGCAAGTCCTTTCTTGGTGGTTTAATTGGTCGGCTGCCTTGTCTCCTAATTATTTTGTTGAATTTTACATCTGGCTGACTTGGTGAAGACTCGCTGCTCATCACAACAGAAGGAGTAGGAGTGGTAGTGTCTGCTTTCCTTTTCACACCTTTTTTGACCTAAATATTTAGGTAACATTTAAAAGTACAATATATAATTAAAAAGAAATGAAAACCAAACATTTTACCTAGTAACTAATATTTTCCTCAAGACAACCTTATTGTACAGGTGAATTATAATTTAGCAGGTTTAGTTGCATTTTCCTATTTGATTCTCATGTCCTCATTATATCTCATTTTGTATAAGCAAATATTCTAAATTTGAAAATATCCAAAATACCAATTTCTTTAATTATGGTAGGAATTGGGGTACATTTTGGCACAAATGTTAAACTTCAGTTTGCTTAAAAAATGCATATTCATATTAAATATTAAAATATTACTATTTAATCAATTTTCAATCCAATATTCATTAGGAAAAAGGAAATAAAGTATTTTGCTGCTGATTTGAACGTAACTTAACCAAAAAAAAAAAAAACTGGAGAAAGTTAAGAAAATGATCTTTTACTATTCTTACTTTACAAATAATAATAGTCTATACAAAAAATGCAAGAATATGTGCCAAAGTAGGCTTGATTTGGGTTGGATTGGGCAGGTAAAGCTCATCCTGGCAGCACCAGAAAAAGTCAGTAGATCAGTCTTAACCTGTGCCACAGTCCACTATGAAGCTTACTTCCACAGGCACACATGCCCAGAATGGGCCAATCTGGAGTCACTAATTAACCCTACACTTTTCCATTTGGCTCCTCACAGATTCTGCATCATACGAGTCATAAGTTTAGTAATTATCTTCTTTTGAGTTTACATAGTCTCCTGATGGAGTTTTCTTTAGATACACAGAGGTTTTCCTTGCATATCCCAAAAGGATATGCAATCTAGTACAAGATAAAATATCACCTTCTCAAGAACTGCAAGGCAAGCATTGAGCCTCCAAAATGGTAAATGATATCAGCATTACCCCAGCACAATTACTGTGGCTGCAGAATTTTATTCAAAGCAATTTTATAAATAAGGCAATTTGTTGACAAAGGAACACATTATCTACCTCTTTCCTCTGTACAGATTCTGCAAATTCATTCTTACCTGTGTTAATTTAAACAAAATTAATTTTAAGAAAAAAAAAAGTAATGGTAGTGGATTACTGCCTTCAATTATGGATTCTTAGTACACTTAGTACAATTTTTCCTAGTTAAATTCATTATGGTTAATACTAACACAAACTTTCAAGTTTAAAAGCATTTTTACGTTGTATTAAAATTGGTACATTAGAAATTATAATGTAATTATTCCACATTCCAATAAAACACTAACATGCAAATAAAAATACCTTAGATACGCACTGTGATCCTGTCACTAAAGACATAGAGAGGGTTCTCTGTGGTGGAATTACTGTCACAGTGTGCTGAAACACGACTTCTGATATAGGAGGAGGCTTTAAACAATGAGAAGATTCTGTTTGATAAAAAATTAAACCAAGCAGAATGATTTTTCACTGATTAGATGGAGCAAACACTTGGCTGAACACTTGAAAATAAGAGTTATTTTACCATATAACTTTTTTCCTTTTGCAGTTCCTTTGTTTGATGAAAGAACTGTATACTCTTCCTGAGGCATTTCAGCCACTTTCTTAAGAAATATTCTCTCCAAGGATTTTGCCATTAACACAATGTCATCACCAGGCTAAAAAGAATGCAACTAGTTAAAAATATCATGGCATGCTTATTCATTACACAGATATTCATATATTGTTGCTTAACTTAAGTCTTAAAATTCATTAAATGAAGCTAATCAATTGCAAAAATCCACCAAGAAGCTTTTGTAAATCTACTGGGGAGCATTCTTCAAAAGAAAGTGTGATACTTATAAAATTAGCTGGTTTGCATATTTAAAGGAGGGAGGCTGGGAATATTACTAATATAAATCACTTTAATGAATACAAGAACAAAAGGCAAAACATTTTTCCAGTTACTAATTTCACAATGCAATGGACAAAGCATTGATCTGCAAATTCTTCACTGTTTACCATAAGCATTTTGTAAGGCCGGATAAAAGCATACTGTAAGGTTAAACAGCTAAATATTACTTAAATACATCACAAGATGCATCTAGAACTAGAAATAATGCCACTGACATAGAGCATGTACAAAAAATAATAATGTACTTACCTTATTGTATATGTAGCAATTTGTAAACATGGTATTGAAATCTTCAATGCATTCTAGGGCACCCCAGTAGTAATTATGTTCAAGTCGTTTTTTGATAGTGCTCATATCCATTGGTTTTTTTATAATAATGTAATAATCCTATACAAAAAATAGAATATGAAAACCTTTGCTACAATAATCAAACTCAAAATCCATTAATCTAACAAAAATTCTAAAAATATGGAATTTTAGGGAAATTACACTGCAAAAAAAATAGGCAAATGCAATTAATTTTAATAAAGAAGCATACCGATTTTTATACTACAACTAAAAGTGGTGTTTCCGATGCAAGTGATATATAGATATTAAGTGACTATAGATAGTACAAAATAACATGCAAAGAATAACAAATAATTAACATTCACATTGACTTTGGAAGGTAAAAGATCTACCTAAGAAAACCGAACACTTAAAAAAGCAGAAATATGAAATACTGGAGAATGTAAAGCACATCTAAGGTACAAATGTAATACAAGATAAAAGAAACAGCCTTTACATAAAAGAATGTAATGCCATTTTTTAGTATAAAATAAATCAAACTCCATGATAACTCTTGCCAGTGCTGTGACTATGACACTTATAATTAGAAGTTCACTCATCTCAGTATCCTTTGTCTCCATAAAACAAATTATCAAGTTTCCAGAAGGTAAAGCAGTTTGGCAAAAACACAAGCGAAAAACAAAAGTTGCAGGGTTAAATATAATATGAGTTTATTCTTACAGGGAGTTCTAATTTCACGGCATCAACTGGCTGCTGAAAGGGCCAGGCAAAACTGTGTCTCCATAAGGTCTTCAGAACCACTTTTTCCAAGTATTGAAGCTGATTGGTTAATCGTCCTGGTTTTTTAGGATTTCTGTATTCTGGAGGAGGTGGATTCCCACTGGTATTCTGCAACGCATTTACTTCAGACATCTTGAAATTCAGTTTTCACAGAGTGTGCCGTTTTAACTTTAAACCATCCTTAGAAAAAACCTTTCACCAGGCAACTTCCTTTAAGATCTGCAAAAAAGAAGTGCTCACTAATTATGAATGAGAAAAAACAAAATACTACACATTCCAGTAAATATTTAAGAAAGGTGCCATGTCAACACAAAGCACAGAAAGAGTGGCATAAATGCTAAAAAGAAAACAACCGTTAGATTTCTAAAATTACATAGAAATTGTTTTGGAAGTGTCTATCTGTAATTTACTTGGATGTCAAAAAAGCAATCTAGAAAGTGCTCATGCTTTAAAATCAACAAAAAGTTTCTTCTTGAATGCAGTACTTGGATGTCAGAAAGAAAGCACATATGCCAAATTGAAACATCTATCTATACTCAAACTTCTTACACTTCCATTAGAAAAAACTCTAAAATTAAAACTTTTAACTAGAGCATCTTCATTTATAGTTACAAGTCACAAAATCTAATCCATTGCCAGAGGCTAAAAGTAAATGCTTAAGCTTCAGGACGTTGTCCTAGACATCAGATATGCCTTCACCAAAACCGAAAAACAAGTTATCAGATCCCTCAAGTCATAAAAAAATAGAAAGTAACCTGTGATTCATAAGCTTGAGCATACTATACCACACTACAATAATGACAATTTGAGAAGACTGTGCATATATAGTTCCCTTTTGCAGTGTTTATGGATAATGGTGTAGGATGCCTTTATAGAATTTAAAGGTTAAATGTGCTTAACATCTAAAAAAAATAAGGTCTGTTCATCGAGATTACCTTGGATTACAAATAGTGAAGAACCTAGTGTTTAGTTTTCTGTCAGATTTAATGAGAAATTGAGCAAAATTACACCTTTTATTGGCTAACTGAACCAAATACAATATACAAGCTTTTGAGGCAACTGAGGCCCCTTCTTCAGGCATTGGATTACAGACAGCCTAAAGGGGCCTCAATAGCATGCATATTGTAACTGGTTCAGTTTGCCAATGAAAGGTGTCATTTTGCCCAACTTCTCATTGCATCCATAGTGATTAACATGGTACAACACCCTGTAAGATTTAAGAAACCTACCAATACCGGATTATAAACTGCAGTTTGCCACCGAGTTCACCATAATGTTTAACTGACAAGCTTCAGGGCACTTGAGTTACATGCCACATTATTCCAGCTTTCTTTTTTGCTTCTCTAATTGAAATAAAGTTAGGCATTTCTGTAAACAGTTTTTAAACCAACCTTGGTTAAAATGTAGTATTTGCAGTGAATTGCACAAAGAAATAAAAACTAGCCAAGAGTCACCACAAGATTTTAGTCAATACATTGTGAAAATTTTCACAATCATTTTAACAAATACTAGGGCATAAAGTTTGCAAATAAATACAAAAAAAATATTAAGAAAAAGGGGACCCAAACAAATGTTTTAATGCAAAAGATTAAGTACTTGAACATTCTGTAATTAAAATAACCAACCTAATACCAAAACAGCATAAGGAATTCTATATAATAATAAAAAAAAAGTCATCTAACATTATGAGCGCAAAGCAAATCTTCCCAGTAATTAAGCATTAACACTTTAACAAAAATGGTCATTTAACTTCCACAAATAATGAGACTCTATTGCAGGAATATCCTTGAGCTATTATTTACATTTCCAAATCTTCAGACTCTTCTTAACTTGATTGAATGTCTTGGAGTGAGGATAGTAAAGATAACACAACCCTCAACAAATTTTAGTTTAGAATTTAACTAATTACAGTGGTTAGAACTCAGAAACCAGATATTCCAAACAATGACATGTCAAATAGGACATTTACTTTGGCACTTGTCTACAGTGAATAAATTAATTTTTACATTTCACAATATGATGTAGACATTGAAGGTAAAAATAAGGGAAACTTTAGGTTTAAAATTTCAGGAATATGCAACATTTACACCAACCAAGTGTCGCCACAAATAAATTATTTTTTCACAACACTGACAACAGACAAGAACTCTGTTACATAGCATTATTAAAATTAATATCTTCCAATTACTGTATTATCCCTTGATGGAGAACCATGTGTGATTAGTAGTGGATTTCATGACAAGCCAGGTTAATTCAAATTTAATAGATTCAACACAAAATTTAGGACATGAATCATCAAAAATGTTAAAACTGATTTAGAAACTATCATTGCTTTCAAAAAACATCTGCCCATTTAAATAAACAAGCATAATATAAACCTGGGATCACAGGAAGTCAAAAATTCACTGGAGGCACTAGTGAACAGATAAAACCAGACACAAACAGGAACTGTGAGACCTCCAATTAAACCCAGTCTCCTGGAACTGTACAGCAGCAGCACTAATTCACTGTGCCTTTACAATAAGGCCTTCTCATAGAACTACACCTCATGGGGATTACAAATAGGAGGAAAAACCTGTATGGATCTGGGTCAGAAGGTTCTGCTGTTTTGTAGTGGGGGTTATAACACAGATTTTAACTTTCAAAACTGTTCTAATGCAATATGCCTGGCAGCTTTTAACCACATAAAACCCACAAGATTAGGGAATTCAGAGTATAACAAATTAACATTTAATTTATATAGTAGATATCAAGGGCATTGAAATTCCCCATGGCTGCTACATGTACCACAGTAAACTTGTTGGGAGGAAGAAAGTAAGGGGGATTGAAAAGTCAGAGTGTAATGACCCTATACTTGAAAATTCTTACCTGAAAAAGCCAGTCCATTTTTAAAACCATTTTGAAGAGAGAACTTTAAGGAAAAGATTTGGGCATATGACCCTAGAAGCATGAGCAAGAAAGCCCATACAACACAAACCCTTTACATAAAAAGGCAAACGTATAAAAGCTAGGGGTCAGGGGACATCCAAAAGCCAGCCTACCAAGTTACAGCTATAGCTGAACAGGCAACAATAAATGAATTGGAAAATACATTCATAAAAATTATCACACTTAAAAATTTGGTAAAGATTATTGACCAACTTTGCAAACAAAAACAAAATTGCAGATGGTTTTAAGAGGATATCTTCTTTATTAATTTCTTTACAGGTTTGTCAAACATTATTGTACATTGTTAGTTGTAGACATTATCTTGCATTATTCAAAATATTTTAAATATACAATTAGCAATTTTCCTTCTTGTGCTAGTTGAATTCCAGGTTTCCTATTGTGTTCCACAACTCTCTTGGTCACTTGTATCTGCAGTAGTGTTGAGTTTTTCCCCACAAATGCAGATGGTAAATTGCTCAAAATCAAACCGAGTTAAAATAATAAAGGTCTTATACTGGAACTTTGAAAAACTTTCCTATTACATACTTTTGTGTCAATGACCGGCTCAGAACAAATGTGGTATCTAAAATTAAAAACAAACAATATTAGTAGTGTAATACAAGCACCCTTTCTTAAAATCTACATTTCAAAGCGCTCATTGTTCTGTATGAATTTATTTTCTTTACATAAGGAGTAATTTAGCCTCCAAGAAATTCTAGTAACCCACCTAATTTAGACTATAGATGTATTCAAACAGTAAACATGTTTGAGAAATCCAGTGTTGAACACTAAACTCATGACGTGTGGAGGCTTTTACATTTTAAAAACAAACAGCACTTAGTATATGCATTTTGAGTTAAAAATATATATGAGAGAGAGAGAGAGAGAGAGAGAGAGAGAGAGAGAGAGATGCGTGAAGCCCAAGGCTATCTTGTTTAAAGAACTTATTTCACTATTATAATCATTGAATGTTTTTCCGTATCATATATTGGCCCAAATAAATGTGTGCACACAATGGCAGAGCTTCAAAAAAGTAAAATAGGCTCATATTCATTTAATCCAGTGGAGGTTTTTGGAAGCCCTAACTTGATAGAAAAAAAGAGTCCCAAGGACAGTCTGAACGCTCACCAGTTTAACACAGTACATACATACAGCCAATTCAGAATTACCAGTTATCTTTCTGGAGATGAGGGAAGAAACGCGTAGAAACAGGGGTATGCAAATTTGACATAGCCTGCGACTAGGCACTGGATTTAAAATTTGAATTTACAGTACCAGTAGATTAAAAACACAGGAAGCAAAAAACAGGTGTTTAAAGAAATGCCGTTAAGTACCTCATAAATACCATTACTGTCTTCGTTATTTGCCTCTAATACTTTCGATACACTACTCACAGAAAATTAACTTTTCTCTATGCCAAAAAATGCGCTTGCATGTATTTCTAGGTCTCGGTTCTGCAATTAAGTAAATCTTGGTTCGCATCCGAAATTTAAATTACCGAATACATGCTCTACTTTACAAAACTTTAATTTGCAAGTTTAGAGCACGGTTGAGCTTAAAAAAAAAAATCAATCGATACCAAAATTAAAAGAAAAAAAACCTAATCATCGTCCCGCCTATTAAAAGGAACCAGAGATAGGGAACACAAACGTGCTGATGTTCTACTGACTATAGCCTGCAAGTTATTTACAATTACGCAACTAGACTATTTACTGCAATCGTGAACAGCTGCTATTTTACATCGTTTTAATACGACCTTCTACCAACCGAAGATAAGAGAACTGTTGTACTGTCTACATCATACACAGGAACGATGCTTCGTGGAAATGAATTGCAAAAAGTTGCGTGCAAAGGAAAAACGGAGAAATTACATCGATTTAATAATGCAATTTCACATCCGCTGAAGTAAAGTGTTGTACCGTGTTAGTACGTACATTCAGCGGATATGGCTATCTAAAAAGGATGCGACAAATAACGTAAAGCCCACACGTAAACTACAGCCCACGTTATAGAAGTATGGTTTTAAAGGTCGTCAGTAAATGAACGAGGTTAAATAAGATTTATTCAGGGATGCAAGTCGTGTCCATTAATGTATACCTTATCCCTCCCGCCCCCCGAAAGCTCATTGTCACTTCGTCACGGATCGAGACGTTTCCGTCGCAAGGTGAAAAAAAATGGCGACCGAAAATGAGATTTGTGTATGGACACTCCCGTCTTACGTAGCTGGAGCATACTCACTGACAAATAGTTGCAACACAATGCCATGCAACGGCTTTGCCATTGGGAATAACACATTTCACATGGTACATAAAACAGCCCAATGCTTAGCAATTTACCTTTTGTTCTCTGTCACAAAAGATCTATTAACTGCTGAATTTCGACAGGGAACCGAGGATATTCTGCCGAAGAACACTCGCGTCGTTAAATTGAAATACTATCTGTAAGTAAACAATTATAAACACAAAAAAAGTAACACTTGTGGATTTCATTAACACCTCCCTCATTACGCTTTCAATGGCAGAAAACGCCTACCCCAGTTGCCCGATATTTATAATTTTCTGGCAGCCATGCCGCTTTCGGTTGGACAACTCATATCACGTGCTACATGGTTATACAAGATCACGTGTTTTTATTACGCCAGTAATCATTTAGGAATTTGTATTTACTTGGCTTTCGTTTTACCTACATTGAATTGATCAATACTATAGAAATGAATGTGAATGGTGGCATAAATGAATAGACATACATACATACGGTAACAACATACACAATTTAACCTCCTGATAAATACCAGAGCAGAAAAATGGCGCAAGCTACCACGTGACTTTCTAGAAGATTCGTCTCATATATACAGTACACAGAAAAAAAATTGTCCATTTGTTCTTACCCAGCGTATGTTACTCATTACTATTGTCAATCCCTAAACTCTTTTGTTTATTTCAAGCAAATGTGCCTTCCATCAAAGGCATACACCCAAAAATATCCTTACCAAATACATTTGCTAAAATCTAAACGAATCGGAACTAGCGCGCATGAGTGCATGCGCATGCGCAGAGTCTAAATCTGCTATTGGCTGAGTGGTGTTATGGTCCCCTCCACCTCTCTTGCCCATGAAGAACCGCTGCGCACAATAAAACTTCGTTTTAAGGCGGACAGAAGTGTCCAAGCGTGCATGGGAATTTACAGTTATCCATTTATTTCAAATGAACGCAACAAGATTATGGAAAATATAACATGAGTTAATACTCTGTAAACGCTTTTCTGTCCTATTGCGGACAAAATGTACAAGCGTGTTCAATATTATATTGTTTTACAAAAGAGGTCATCATAATCGAGTAAACATTAGTCTTGGGCACTGTTTGGGCATAATAAGTGCTACAGGACAGCAAGGCTGTTTTTGCGCATAGGCTCTCCGGACAAGGACCTAGGACGCCCTCTAATGGTTACTACATCCCTTTGTAGATTCAGAGAGAGAGATTGGTAGAAAAAAATGTCAGGACCGGGCTGGAGCACAAAGGAACGTTTTATGTTGTGCGCCTCAGCAATGTCTCCATCGTCTGCACTATACACAATTGCATACACTCGTGCGTGACAATGAGGCTGAGCCGCTTAAACTTAGGCAGTTAACCGCTGCCACGACTAGGAGGCAGGATTCACCCCCCCCATCCCCCCGGTCTTCCCACTTGATGCACAGCTGGTTCTCAGTCCCCTCCTTCTCATTTACAAGGATGAGTTACAGCCATCCCGGGTGCAGTCCAGTCTCCAGTGAGTGACTGCGTCCAGGCAGCGTCCTCCTGTCATTGCCACCGTCCGCTTGGCTTGTTCCTCGCGTCGGGAAGTACTAAGGTGTGAGAAGGAGCCCGAGGAGGAGGTCTTGGAGGCAGGAGCACTGACACTGCAGCAGGGGCATCGTGGTCACTGGGAATATGTCATATAATGATGTTATAAATGATTTTGCTGCAAGGAAGTCAAGGCGTGTCTGATTTTAAAAGTACTTTTATTTGCAAAGTTAAGTCCCTGCAATTACCAGCAACGTGCTTATATTTATTTATTTGTTGTACTTTCTTTTACTATATATAGTTTGTAGATTTCTGTTAAGCAAGTTATTTACATGAAAAATGGTTGTTTTATTGTTCTATACAAGTTTTGTATGTTTTGTTGTATAATTAGCTGGCAAAAGAGTTCTATTGTTATTTTATTATTATTCTATTTACATTTATTTTTCATTAAATAAGCGATTAACCTGTGTTAGTAGCATATTGTGTGTCTGTGTATAATGGTGTGTAAAAAAGGGTCACAGATTTTCTTACTTAGAAGAAAGAATTAAGTCAGAAACAGCCCTGCAGGACAGATTACGAAATTGATCATCACAAGTGAAGAGCTCAGAACAAAATACAATACCAGCAAGCTGAAACTGCTAGGTTACAAACCCCAACAGATGTCAGTTAAATAAGAGAGAGGGAGTCTTCAAATGCTTCTTAACGCTATTGAGGGAGTCAGAATTTTGAATATAGGTGAGCACCTCGTTCCACCAACTAGAAGCTGCACTTAAAAAGAATCTGGATTGAGGTTTGATGCCATGTTGAAGTGGCATTACCAGACACCATTCGTCAGCAGACCCAAGGGGGCGAGAAGAAGCCTTGGACCTCACAGCTGTCTCAATATGTATAGGTACTGACCCATTGACTAATCTATTGGCAAGCATCAAGAAAGCCAATGTAGTGATCTAAAAAATCAAATAAAAATTAAATCAAATTTTATTTGTCACATACAAATTATACATAAATTACAATGTATAGTGAAATTCTTAGGTGCTCAATGCAAATGATTGTGCCTTTAAGAAAAATATAAAAATACAGTAATACATAAATCATTAATAGAATTTTAAGTATGTGATAATTAACAAGTAATAAAAAAATAAATAGGGTTGCACAATGGTCTTGCTGTTGCCTCCTAGTAAAGAGACCAGGGTTTGTGTCCTAGGTCCTCCCTGCGTGGAATTTGCATGTTCTCCCCATCTCTACAAGGGTTTCTTCCTGATGCCCTGACATCCTCCTCCTGTCCAAAGACATGCAGGTTAGTTGAATTGTTGATGATGAATTGACCCTAGTGTGTGTGTTCGCCCTGTGATGGGCTGGAGCCCAGGCCAGGGTTTGTTCCTGCCTTGCACCCTATGTTAATTGGCATCGGCTCCTGCAACCCTGGTCTGGATTAAATGGATTAGAAAATGACATAACTAAATTAATAACTTCATCAAGAATCATAAATAGAATTTAAAATATGTGATAAAAATTACAACTAAATCATGAGAGAGGAGGGGAGAAACATTATGTTGCACATTGTCTTAGGTTACCAGCACCAGTGATGATAAAAAGTTACCTAAATAATGCCATTAAAATTCACACCAAGTCATGATCGATCAAGATATTTTTTGTCACACAGTAAAACCACCAAGGACAGTATTAATAGACATCTGAACATCAACATCAAATACTTAACAATGAAAACAGAAATGCAAATGAATGTTAAATAATAAATTTTCAATTTTTATTCACTTTGGCTGCTAAATTGTACTGTAGTAAGTAATCATTGTGTTTCATACTGAAATGGTGATGTAGTATTTAAGGCTTTGGCCTTCCAACCTGTGGTTATAGGTTCAAATCCCACTACTGACACTGTATGACCATGAGGAAATACCTTTTTGGAAAACCAAAAAGAAATGTAACCAATTGTATCATAAATGTTTTAAGTCGCATTGGATAAATGCATCAGCCAAATAAGTAAATGTATATAATGATGATGACTACTCCAAAACAGTGAGATGTGAAAGTCCTTTATCCCTTTATCAAATCAGTCATTGGGTTGCTTGAAAGTGCTTAAGCCTTCTTGCCCAAAGAAGGGAAAACTTAAAAAGTTCATGATACATATGCACACATAAGAGCAAAAAGTATGCCAACAGCACTGCAGGGCCAAACAGCCTGCTCCAGCAACCTGGACACAGGCTACTAGAGCCAGGCACAAAGAAAATTTTACATACTCTGAAAAGAAACACTTTTCTAGATAAGAGATTGCATTGCACATGTCATGGTAGATTTCAAAAATTTTGACTATAACAACTAAGTTGGGTCTACTGTATATAAGCATTTTGACAATTTCCTAAATCATTGTGATTTTACTGCTTATTTAATTTTTGGTGCAGCAGCCCCATCTGCTGGGTGATGGATAGAAGTACCTCACCTCCCCTAATTGAGAAATGCCATTGTTAATTCTAATTAAACAAACATTGTTCTCCTTTTTTAGAAAGTGATCACAATCTTGGTCAATTTTCTGTGATCTACCATGACATAAGCTATGACCTCTGCAATGCTTCTTCCTCTCCTCAGGGCACACAAAAGCAAACTGTTTTTGTTGAAATAAATGGATGTGTTTGTAGCTCTAAAAGCTTCTTCTGTTTAATACTGGACCTGTGATATTATTTCATTGTTTACTGTAGGTTTCTCCGAAACTTAGAAATTAAACATGTGCTATATTCATTTTTTTTTTTAGGAATGCTCAAATGCAAAATACTCTTGTTAATTCCGTTTATCATACTTGTCATTTTGGTATTGGAGTGCTGCTGTGAGCACAAACGTGAATATCGGCAGTTTCTGTGCAGCCTTTGCCAATTTTCGTAAAGCGTTCAACTCAGTTGATCGAGCGGCCCTGTGGGACATCCTGAGACTTTACAGGATTCCCTCAAGGTTGTTGGATATCATGGCCGGCCTGTACAATGGTATTATGAGTTCTAAGCAGACTGGAGGCAGGATCTCTACATTTTCCCAGTTGATTCTGGGGTTTGTCAGGAGTGTGTTCTTGCTCCTACTCTTTTCAATACTTGCATGGACTGGGTGTTGGGCAAGGTCTTGGGGTCTAGTGGCTGTGGGGTATCTGTTGGCGAAGAAAGATACATTGATCTTAACTTTGCTGACGATGCTGTGATCTTTGCAGAATCAATGGAGGCTCTTCTTGGGGCTCTCAAGAGACTGGACGAGGAGTCTGAGTGTCTGGGCTTGCGACTGTCCTGGATAAAAACCAAGATCCAGGCCTTTAATGACATCTTAGACACAGCCAGCAGTAGTGTGTCTGTTTGCGGAGAGAGTGTCGACCTTGTCGAGAGGTCTCCTTAACTCGGCAGTAACATTCATGTCTCTGGTGACACTTCCTATGAAGTCAGTAGAATGATTGGGAGAACATGGGGGGTCATGAGGTCGCTGGAAAGGTGTGTGTGGCACTCCCAATATCTATGGAAAAGGACGAAGGTCCAAGTCTTTAGAGTCCTGGTGCTTTCTGTCTTGCTATATGGTTGCAGGACATGGAAGCTATCCAGTGACCGGAGATGAAGACTCGACTCCATTGGTACTGTGCCTCTCTTCTTAGAATCCTTGGGTACTACTGGTTTGACTTTGTGTCAAATGAGCGGTTGTTCATGGAGTCCTGAATGAGGCACATTACCTGCATTGTGAGGGAGCGTCAGTTACGGCACTATGGTCATGTGGCGCGTTTCTCTGAGGGTGATCTGGCTCGCAAGATCCTCATTGTTGAGGACCCAAGTGGCTGGACCAGGCCAAGGGGATGCCCACGTAACACCTGGCTGCGGCAGATAGAATGTAATTTCCAGATGGTGGGACTGAACCGCGTGTCTGCCAGGGGGGGTTGCCAACCAGGATCCCAAGCTGTTTCTTTGTGTGGTGGGTGCTGTACCAGTGCACGCTCCCCAACCTGACATGACCTGACACCTGTTATTCACAAACACTGGCACAACACACTCTTTCCCACCATAGCCCCTCTAACCAAATGCTTTAATGCAATACATGGATCCTTCAGAACACACAACTATGCTAAAATCCTGATTGACTGACTATGTAAAGAAAATAAAAAGGCAAACCAATCTGATGCAAGTCTCAAAAAACTAACATAATGTAATTACACATCATAGAGCTTTTCCCAGATGTTATTCACACATTACAGCCTAGGCATGACGCATCCCTGATTCTCAAAGAAGTTTTCCTGTATTACCAAAAATGGACACATAACTTAAAAGTGCACTCCTTTGTAAACAGTGTAATGTTCAGCCCAAGACACTAAAAGATATATCTTTGATGTTACATGAACCTTGCAACATGTTTCTCCCATCTCCAATGGCAGTTATGTCAATTTTCTGGAACAAACAAGAACAGAATGAGTAAATAATTTAAAATGAGTGGCAATTTTATTTGGAGAGTGTAAATAATGATAGTGCCTATGTTTGTCCTAAGATCAGTCTGAATTTACTCAGGAGGGGGGGACTGATTTAAGAAAGTGTTGAAAGTGCATCACAGGGATGATGGTATAATACTAGAAAAAACAGAATGTGAGGAATTACTAGTTTCTCTGACATCCCATAGGTGATGGAAATAACTGAGGTCTGGTAACTTAAGATTCTGGTCTATTAAGCAAGAAGTTATTTTCCTGAAATAAATGGATATAGCTCAAAAGACATCTTCTGCTGTAGGGACAGATGGCTAGGAAATTGCATTTTTAACCACAAGTTGCTGATTGAATTTTTACCTCCAAGTCCTTCAAATTATAAAAAATATACAGTATATGTAAATACTGGCAAGGTAGCCTGATTTTATCACCACATAATAAAAAACTAAAATATTATTATGAGAGCTAACCATTGCTACGATTGAACTGTACATCTGAATCAATGGGCATCCTTCAAGAAAAGGAATTTCGATATTTCAATATTTAGAGGTAAACCCCCTTCTCTACAGTAGAAAAGCTAAATACCCCAAAACCTCAAAAATGCCTTGTTGGATTTGATTGAAACTTGGTGAAAAATTAAAATTAGATAGTTAGTTGACTTTTTTTTTATTATTTCTCAATGTTTATTGGTAATAAAGCTTTAGAGTGTGGGGTTTTCTTAGGTTGCTGTGATCGTGTGGAAAATGAGATGTACAGTTAATGCAAAATAATGGCTGTACATGCAAATGTTGTAATTATGCAAAGGAATGAGGCTGGTTGCAAGTGAAAATGGGCATCTGCCCTACACAGAAAAAAGAGACGAGGTGGTGAGCTGCATGGAAAATGAGCTGTGAAGTGAATGAAGACAAGTCAGGTGAAACTCAAAGAAGAGGTGGTTAGCAAGTGGTCTCTGGGTGATCACAGTGCTCTTTATTTTGTTGTTTTTATCTTACTCTTCACAGTACATTATAACTGAAGCCTAAGTGGATTGCTCAGCATACTTATATATACATAAACATCAAAAAACATGGATTTTGTGTGTGTCTGCAACTATTGGTAAAATACATGCAGTATTGTAATGAAATAGGGTGTTCCCTTCAAGGTCAGAGCATGATATGCTTCTACAGTCCAGTTTGCAAAGTGCAAACAGAGAACAGACGGTATAGTGCACCAGCCCACTTCAGGCCTTGGGTACAACACAAACCAAGAGCAACAGCCACTGAAAGGGTCCTCCACGGGCATAACTCTTACATAGTTCACCATATTATTTCTTTTCACATGTACTGTGATTAAAGCATTAAGTTCATTCCATGGCACATGTAAATGTGCAACCTGTAAATGTCAATACTGTGCGTAATAAGTTAAAAAAAACATAATTCAGTGCTTATTGCTTTTGATGCAAACCCTGCAAAACTTTGTAATGGTGCTCAATTACAGATGAAACTGTTATGCTCAAATGTGATTGAAGCTACCACTTTTACAGGATCTGCTATGGGGTAAAATTATACTTTGCACTTTGAGCTACTTTTTGTATGAAAATGTGCTATATAAATAAATGTTGTTGTTGCTGTTACTTACTCCTAAAATTCCCATGATCCCAACTAACTACCTAGAATACAGTATCCTCTAAAATTATGTTTTGCATTTACCATCAATAAAAACTCAGTTACTGGGAAAAGCGAGAAGTGACATATGGCAGGAATGCTTTACTTGTTTGAGATTGTATGTAGGATATGGTAAGGAGATTAGCATTAAAATCCTGTGCCCTCCTTGTATAGATTTTGCATGTTTTCCCCGAGTATGAGTATGTTTCCTCTGGGTCCTCTTAAAGACATGCAGGTTAGGGCGATTAGCAATGTTAAATTGGCAATGATGGGCTGGTGCCCTGTCTGGGGATTGTTCCTACCTTGCATCTGGTTCTTGCAGGGTTAGGCATCAGTGATCCTGCTCAAGACAAAGTAGGCTTAGTAAATGGTATGTTATGTTCAAGAGTAAAGAACTACAGTAAACTAATTCTAATTTCTTGGTGGTATTTTATTCTAAAAAGTATTCAGTTACTTACATAGTACTTCTGAAGCTCATTGTCTTAGGAAATGTCAATATAGCTAGTCATTAACATAATTAAACATTCCCAATCCTGATTAATCTAATTCAGGGATGCTGGAGGGGCAGCTTCATATCCTTAGGTAGTGGTTTCCAAACTCAGTCCTGGGGACCCACTGTGGCTGCAGGTTTTTGTTCCAAACAGATTCACAATCAGTTATAATAATCAATAACAATTGATCTCATTTAATTAGCTGGTCTTTTTTTTACTCTTCCCTTATTCTGCATTCAGAAATACACAACAGTAATTTATAAGACATTTAGAAATATTTCTATTTTTTTTCTAAAGCTATAACTGCTTAACTCTCTTTTGTTGCTTTCCTATTATTTTCCCCTTTTCCTATGTAGCTTGCTTCCTTCATTTATCCTTAATATTGACAGTTAACAACCAGAATAGCAGACACCCAGGATGATGAAGGCTGCAACGACATCAGTGTCAGATCCTCTAATTAGTAAAGAATCAACTAAATAACCAGAACACCTGGAAAAGCAGGGCTGGCTTGGTGGCGCAGTGGTAGTGCTGCTGCCTCACATTATGGAGACCTGGGTTCGCTTCCCAGGTCCTCCTAGCATGGAGTCTGCATGAGCTTCCTTCCACAGTCCAAGTTAGGTGCATTGGTGATCCTGAATTGTACCTAGTGTTTGCCCTGCCCAGTGTCTTGTGCCCTTTGCTGGCTGGGATTGGCTCCAGCAGACCCCTGTGTTATGATATATTGGGTTGGAAAATGACTGACCTGGAAAAGCAGAATGAAAATATGACTTAAAAAATTACATTCCCTATATAACTGCTTATTACACTTGAATTTGTATTTTAATATTTTATTCTGTGTTAATTATTATTCCCTAATTTTTATATATTTTTTTCTTTCTTCATAAAGTACTTTGAGGTACATCATTTGTATGAAAACGTACTATAGAATAAATGTACTATAGAAATAAACGTTGTTGTTGTTGAATAAAAATCTGCCAAACTTGGTTTGTAATTTCTACATTGACTCCAAAATACAGAAACTGGGAAATAACGACACATTTAATTAGGGCAAGAGTCCAATGAAAAACGGATGTTGGTTGGAACAAAAACCTGCAGCCAGTGTGGATCCCCAGGACTGATTTTAGGAATCACTGTCCTTAGGGATATGAGAGAAAAATCAAAGTTCATTTAGAAACTTATAGAGTACAGTGTTGAACTCCGGTCCTGGAGAGCCGCAGTGACTGCAGGTTTTCATTCTAACCATCTATAGTTCACTATGAACTGCTTAGTACATTAGGTGTCCTGTTGGAGCATGGTATTATAGGTGCCAACCTAAATGACCAACTGATTTACTATTACCTCAATGTCCATCCATCCATCCATTTTCTAACCTGCTGAATCCGAACACAGGGTCACGGGGGTCTGCTGGAGCCAATCCCAGCCAACACAGGGCACAAGGCAGGAACCAATCCTGGGCAGGGTGCCAACCCACCGCATTATTACCTCAATGTGCAAAAGGAAATCATGGGATCCTGTATTCTATATTAGACAAGTCAGAGATTTGGGGAATGGCTAATCATCAGATTTTTCCAGTTTCAGTGTTTATAATTTCTATTATTTTTCAAAATTACTTTCAACATATACATCTATTTAGAGCTACATATGATGGGCTGGTGTCCACCCCATGATGGATATTGCTTTGCCCCAAGAGCTTCTGGGATCAGCATCTCATGATACTGAACTGAGTAAGTTGAATAGAATGTGTGTGAATAGACACATTAGGTCCATCACTTTTTCTGAAAGATCCACATATTCCCGTTTAAAGCTGTTATTATATGACCTCATGGCAAGTGAGGGAGGGCTCTGTCAATAATTCACCTACTCTCTTTCCTTTACCTACTTGGCCTAATGAAGTGTTTGGCACACATAGGATGGTAAGCATAGCTAAGGAATCCTTGTTCTCCTAAAATTAGTTATAGAGAAACTCACCTGAAAATGAAGGATGACTGTAATGTCTGAATGATGACCACCACAAAACATAGAAAAGCCATAGGATTATATATGGGCTTTACTAAAATTTTCTTGAGATTATTAAGACAGTAATACCATTATTTTATGAAGCCCCTTATTCATTAATGTAAAAGAAAATTCAAAATAAGAAGTCCTTACCTCAGCCTTTCTTGTTAGGACTGAGACACATGGAAATGCTATCGAGATAGAGTATTAGAGTTTTAAGAGTATTTGAGCTGGTGTTGGGCTCTCCAACCATATCATCTACCAATCAAATCAATAGGGAAATATTTTATAACAAATTATTGTAAAAAGGGTACATGCTTTAAATACAAATGGGAACTTAATTTTCTCCACATTTATCTTCAGTCTAGGATATATATTTAGGTCTTTATCAGGTCTATTAGTATCCCCTACTCTCCCCTGAATCCATAGCCCAATTTCATCCAACCAATATTTTTCATAGAGGAAATGTAAAATGAATTGAGATGGCCAACCAGTCAATAAAAACAAATTAATTAGACAGGATATACTTGTTATTGTTGGTTCTGGATAGGACTTTTTTCAGTGCAACTGAGAATAGGTGTTTTACCAAAATGTAGGGAGGCTAAACTAATTAAAATATGGCTCTATTGCTTTATGGGTCTTTGTAATATCTCTCTCTATCTTTAATGTTTCAAACCTTTTGCTTCTTTTCAACACATTGCCACACAGTAACATATTCTGAAACACACTTAATACTATATCTGTGTACAATATGGATTCTTCGCTCTTTACGTAGCTCTGTTAGGTAGCTTGTCATGACTCATCTCCAGGCTGATGTATCTTGTCCGTGCTTTTACATTGCCCTTCCTTCAAAGTTTCTCTTCCCAATGACCACATCTAGCTCCTTGTGACAGCACACAAAAACTTTGAAATGGTAGGGTGGTCTTCATTTCTGATGTGGTCGTGTGGCCAGTGACATGGGCACATAGACAGGGGTCTTAAATGCCTTATTGTCAGGTGAGGCAGAATGGATGTTGAGTGCAGCACTGTCTCTTGGCTGTCTTCCTTCACTAACTAATGGTGCAAACTACATTCCAGGTGTAGATCTCAGCTTTAAAACTCGCTCTCAATAGCTTCTTTGTAATGCATCTATGATCTGCCTTGCTCTTTGCCTGTACAGGTTTACCAGTGGCCCTGCTTTACACTACTCATCTGGGGTCATTAGCAACTTGATTTGTCACACTTTCCCCAGCTCCATGAGTCCAAAGCTCCTACACACTCAGGCCAATCGAACTCACCAGATGGAAAAGCAGTGGTGGCACTGCAGAGGTAGAAGTCTCACAGCTTTCTTCCTTCCTGTATTGATACATCAAACAGCATTTCAGATCCTAGCTCTTAGCCTCAAAACTCTCCAGAAACTACCCAGAAGCATTGAAACAAGTTCATTGTGGGTCTCCATGACCTTCTGTGTTTTGTGAAGTTGAACTGTAGATCTTCACTGATTCCCCTTCTGACACCAATGTAGCACTAGTGTTGAAGGCCAATTGTATTGTTTACACTTAACACGGCTCTATTAGGTAGCTACAGCCATTACAATTTTTTAAATAATTCAGTATTGCTTTTATGAAAAAGTATAAACAGAAGTTTTCAAGACATTTTCATTAAAATGTTTAGTATGAAATTTTTAAATATCACTAACCACAAAGTGTTAAAACAGAGTACTAATCATTTTTTGGTCTCTTTCGTTGCTAAAAACTTTCCGTTTGCTCTTACAAGCAGCACTTACCTCTAGATGTTTCCTGAGGTTGGACATTGAGTGACCAGCAGGAGCAACAAAATCAAAGTCCTGACCAAACTAATTAGTTTATCAAGTGACAGAAATTTATATTGGGAAAATTGGAGAGTGGAAGTCAGAATTAACCAAGGTTGGCAAGACTAAAGATCAATAGATTGTCCATCAAAGTTTTAGTTAGACTGGCAGAGTTGTAAGTGGTCTTTTGCCACCTCTATCAGGGCTTTCTTTCTTTTTGTAGTCAGAAAAATGGATGACTTCAAATGATCAATATATTAATAAGAAGTTGAAGGCATAGTATAAAAACTGGCCGCAGGTAGTATCTTTTAAATCCATCACCATTCCTTTGCTATTTGGCTGATAGCACATTTATAAAGCATTGCCTATGTACTTACAGGTTGGCACACTCCTTTCAACTGAAGATTACCTTTGGGAAACCTATGCCAGTGGTGGTGGTGGTAGTCTCTAACTCCTCAAATACTATGTCCTAATTAAAATGCTGAATTATACACAAATGTAAAACATTCAGGAAGGGAAGAAATTTGAGTTTGACTTTTGCCAAGGAGCCTTGTGCATGAGTTGGTTATTTTCTTTATGTTAGTCTGGCATTATTTCAAAGTATGTATTTCAGCTTTCTTTCACCATGAAGTGTGCAGTCATTTTCTTACTGTAGGTTGTTAGGTACTGCTGATGGGCTTTATCATATAGTCTATTGAAGTGCATATGCCCTGCTAAAGATAAGAAAATATACTTGATTATCCTGAAGCATTGAACCTGATTACCTAGTATTGTAATAAAAGCAGTCATATCACGGTAGAGAATTATATCCTTTAACCAAATGGTTCAAGCGACTGGCCAGATGGATTCTGACAGCATTTTTCTGGTTCTGGTTATTTAATTGATTCTTTACTAATTAGAGAATGGGTGGTCTGAATTTAGCTCTGCTCTTACAGTTTGATGTATTTATGAGCTAGTTAACTATTACTGTTATTCTGCTGCCTCCCAGAGGCAACGGTGTGCACAATGTTGAACTGTAGTTCATTTGGAGTAATACATGTACAGTACAAGGTATTCACAGTCACGTGCTTAAAATATAACTACTATTGTGTATTGTATTGTACAAACATGAAATTAAAAAAGTGAGTTCTGAAAAAAGACTGGAGAATTCAATATAATATAAAATAATGAAGTAATATGGTATACTGTATCAATAAAAAAAGTATCTATAATTCCTCCAGATGAAGTAGGTCTGACTTGAATACACCTGTGTCAATCCAATACTGTTCACAGAATATCCTGAGTTGATAGTTTAATTATCAGTGTAGTTTTAACAAAACCAATAAGGAAGGTGCAGTCACTTTTGCTGCTGTCATATGGATATGTGTGAGTGGGACCTGCAATTGGACATCCACTCATTAAAAGGTTTTTTCCTACTTTGTGGACAGTTCTGCTGGTATTGGCCTCATCACCTGGTTTCCTGAATTGGATTAGTCAGGTTTCACAGTATTATGTAATGGAACACAAAATAGTTTAAAAACACTGGATAATGGATGGATGGACACTTAATATTCTGTTTCTCTTCTCAGCATCCTCATGTAGTGCTTAATTACCCTGCTGTACTGCCAAGTTGTGTATCTCAGATAAAGGAGCACTGGAATCACAGGGTAGATGTGTCCTTCATCAGATTGGCTGGCCCAGCACTGACTCGGCTCTAGAATGCTAAGTAGAGGGGAGGTGGCTTATTGGCCGAGGTCTCCAGAACTCTGACACTGTCTGGCTTGTCTGACTCCTTTTCTACAATCTGGCAGCAGCTCTACAATTAACTAATAGGCAGATATTGTTGTTTTTCATTTATGTTAATTAGTTTCTACTTTGTTTTGGTGTATTTGAATAAATCTATATCCTTCTACAGTGTGTGATTGTTCTTCATTTAGTGAATGGTATTATCTATTCTTGCATTTTGTCTTGAGAGTTGTCACAGCACTTTTTTAAAGATAAAACTATTTTGTACCATCTATCTATCTATCTATCTATCTATCTATCTATCTATCTATCTATCTATCTATCTATCTATCTATCTATGTAATCGATTCTCACACTTTATCCCACCTTCTTGGCAAAGTACATTGGTAACAGAGAGGGTGCTTGTAAAAAGGGGACTAAGAACTGTAGATGCTTGTTTTGCTCTTTTTCCAGGAGGCAAACAAACGTGTGTTGCAGAAGACACATCAGCGCTGGGCAGCAGGATATTCCCAGGAACCAGTCAAGCCCAGAAAGGCCAGAAAAAAGGTGAAAGGACTGCAGCTTCCAGTCAAGCAGGCTTGAGGAAGGGTAAAAAATGGCCTAAAGATAGAAAGTGAAGAGTGCCTATGATCACCAGAAATGACAGAACTCTTCCTGAAAGACCACCCCAGGCACTGCTTTACTGTGTTATGAGATGTTCAATTTAAAAATGTATTTCTCTTAGAATACATTTTTCCAAGCAAAAGTATAAGTATGATTATTGGTTTCTTTATTTCTGGAACATTTCTGTGCAGTTGATTTTACATTATAATATTTCTTGGTATTTATTTAATGATACCATAATGCTATTTTATTTTGCATATGGATGCTGTCATGTTATGATTCCCATGACCAGCACAATGCACTTGGTTGGCAAGGAATGGAGTTTCAGACCATTTCACGTCTTACAACAACAGTGCAACCCCTTAATTACCAGCACAACAATTTATTTTTATCAGTGATTTAAATAAAAAATTTAGATGAACATAATGAGAATTTCTCTCTTGAATTTCTGGCTCCTGAACTTCTGCTTTTCCCTTTGACTTTGTTTCCTGATTAATGATTAAGCTTTGGTGCAATTAGTTTCATCTTCTCAGTTTTGACTTATTTTTGTTTTGGATTACATTTCATCTCCTGATCCACTTATTCTATACTTCAGACAGAATACTCTTATAATCAAGGAAGGGCAGTTATCTTGTTTCCAGTTATTTTTGTGTATAATTAACTCATCTAACATGCACTCAATATCGTTTGTCTAGATAGCTCCTCATGTTTCACATGACTCATACTTTTCTGAACTCTCGGTTCTTTTCCACTGGTTTCCATTTTGTAAGAGTGATGAGAAGTAGCATATTGATCAGCGGTACAAGTATCAATTTCACTTTACTCTGTGCACACAACAGCACTACAACTACTACTATTACTATTACTCTTACTACACTAAGGTATGCAGAACCAATACCAGTAATGAAAAACCCAGAGCCTGGCCTATTTATGCTGACTAATTTCTTTCCTATAAATATGTATCCATTTCTAGTGAAAGGTTTTCTTTCATCTAAATGATAATGATGTCTTCCAGTCATTCCAAAAATCCTGTATATGTTTACGACTATAATGATGACATACCTTGATGACATTCTGGCCTGTCGCCCTGACGGCACATGTGATGAAGTCCATGGAGCGGCTGCTGCTTCACCACCTGAGGCCACAGGTCTGCCACGCCCTCTACCCTCTGCCGACCCTCTGCAGTTCGCATACCAGGAGAAGCTGGGAGTAAAGGATGCCATCGTCTATATGCTACACCGATCCCTCTCCCACTTGGAAGAGGTAGTGGTGTTGTAAGAATTATGTTTTTGGAGTTCTTTAGAGCCTTCAATACCATCCAACCTCTGCTCCTTAGGGACAAGCTCACAGAGATGGGAGTAGATTCATACCTGGTGGCAGAGAGATGAGAGGACAGAGCCGACTATACTTCCTTGGAAGACTGGCGTCCTTCAACATCTGCAATAAGATGCTGCAGATGTTCTATCAGATGGTTGTGGCGAGTGCCCTCGTCTACGTGGTGGTGTGCTGGGGAGACAGCATAAAGAAGAAGGACGCCTCACGCCTTGACAAACTGGTGAGGAAGGTAGGCTCTATTGTCATCTGTGGCAGAGCGACGGGCGCTGAGCAGGCTCCTGTCAGTCATGGAGAATCCACTGCATCCACTGAACAATATCATCTCCAGACAGAGGAGAAGCTTCAACGACAGACTGCTGTCACTGTCCTGCTCCACTGACAGACTGAGGAGATCGTTCCTCCCTCACACTATGCAACTCTTCAATTCCACCCGGGGTGGGTGGGTAAATGTTAACATTATACAAGTTATTGTCTGTTATACCTGCATTTTTATCACTCTTTAATTTAATATTGTTTTTATCAGTATGCTGCTGGAGTATGTGAATTTCTCCTTGAGATTAATAAAGTATCTATCTATCTATCTATCTATCTATCTATCTATCTATCTATCTATCTATCTATCTATCTATCTATCTATCTATCTATATCTATCTATCTACCTGTACTGTACAGTATTTTGTATTGTCATGCACATGCGTACGGGAAGCAGCTTAAGGGCTTTGGTGATGGTAATTACCTGCTGTAACAGGGGCTGGCGCTATGTACTAATGCCTTCTCTTCCCCACTCTTGGCAGAATGGAAAATTGATAGCCACTCCACTGCTGACATCACTTCCATGTCCATCCACCTGGACCATCCCCTTCCTGCCACTGGAACTCACAACCCAGAAATCAGCCATTGTGTTTCAGTTCCCATTCAGAACTCCAGTCTGAAGAGTCTACTCTGCATTTACTGTGTGTTTTCTTTGCTTTTGCAAATCCAATTATATTGAATCACCAAGGTGGTCCCCCGACTATTTATCTTGGTTTGTGCCCTATTGTACTGTATATTTAGGGGATGTATAGGGTACATACTGCACATAAACCTTTTTTTTTGCCAGACTTCAATATGCAGTTTGACTAGAGACCTGAAACATTTTATACCATTGCACATGAAACACAAATATATACTGTACTTTATTTGTCAGTTTAATCAATCTTTATTTAATTTGGCACTGTTATCAGCATGCATCAAGATAGTTACACAGCAAAGAAAATGACAGTCCAATATTATACATTTTGTAAACAGTACAATAATGATTCAAAACAATGAATATAAATTAAATAAAAACATGTGAAGAGGAGCTAGGAAGTACACCTAACACACTTTAACAAAAAATACCCCCAAAAGTAGCTTTAGAGTTAAACATAAATGCAATATGAAATAACATATCACAAAATATACTGTATTATGAAATAATAATATATGCCAAAAGAATATACGGCAGAAGAGAGACAAAGTTATACATAACATGCCATAACATTCTCATCCACACTTAATCCAATACAGGGTTATGGAAAGCAGCATCAGGCAAAGATCAGAAACCAACCCCGGGTTGAAGGCCAGTCACTCATAGGCCCACTCATGCACACATCCTCAATCACTGTTGGTGAGTTTAGAATCATCAGATAGTAAAGTACAAATATCTTTGTGATATGGGAGGAAAAAAGGAGTACCTGGAGAAAAGCCCATGCAAACATGGGGTGAATGTGTAGACTCCATAGGGACAACAACAATTTAAAACCAGAACTCTGAACACTGTAACTTTAAAAACAATACGTTTAGGGTCATGTACAATAGTCCACATTCGTGAACAGTAGAGTGTTGTCATTATTTTCACAATTAACAGAAGAAACTTTTGAAGCACAAAAATGAAAGGACACCAGTTATAAAGTAAAACAAGGAGAAGAGGTGGTTTTGAATGTTAAGACAGTCTGAGACTCAAAAACAGACACAGGAACAGATTTTCTCACGAAAGGAGCCAAAAAAGGCAAAATGAGTGTTTTCCAAAATGTCAGAAGATCTCATCTGACTTATAGGGTTTGATTAGGGTTGGCAGATATTCTGGCATGTTGGAGCAAATTACTTTGTAAGTTAGTAACAGCATTTGGAAGATGATTTGCTATCAGAAAGGAAGGCCGTGTTGTTGATGAGATGACCAAAGGATAATCAATGTATGCAAAGCGTTTGATTTGAATACAAACTCTGGCAGCAGCATTTTGAACCTGCTGTAACAGCATAGCATAATGTCCCGTTATAAGAACTTGTGTGGTATGGCTGGATGTTGAACATATTTTATAGATTACAACATGACATTTTGACTACCAGTATTCAACAGTTAAATTGTTGTCTAGTATTCCTCTAAGGATGGTCACTTAAAGGTTTTCTGGATGTTGTATATGCCAGTTGTATGCTGCATGTTTGGTAGGGGGCGGCCCAGTGGCGCCGCTGGCTCGCAGTAAGGAGACCTGGGTTCGCTTCCCAGATCCTCGCTGCATGGAGTTTGCATGTTCTCCCCGTGTCTCCCCGTGTCTACATGGGTTTCCTTCGGGTATTCCGGTTTCCTCCCACAGTCCAAAGACATGCAGGTTAGGTGCATTGGCGATTCTAAATTGTCCCTAGTGTGTGCTTGGTGTGTGTGTGTGTGTGTGTGTGCCCTGCCTGGGATTTGTTCCTGCCGTGTGCTCTGTATTGGCTGGGATTGGCTCCAGCAGACCCCTGTCACCATGTTAGGATATAGCAGGTTGTAAAATGACTGACTGACTGACTGATGCTTGGTAGGTTACATATAAATTTTAAAATAAACACAATAGAAAGTAGATTATCTTGAGCTGCTGGCCATGTTTAATGACCACCCAGAGATGTTAACATGGAGCAGACAGCCTTCCATTTCATTTTGACAAAAAACACTTGAAAGAAGGTGGCTTTAGATAAAAATGGTACTTTTTGACCAGCAGAGGGCGCTAACAGCTTTGTAATAAAAAGTACTTGCGCTCGTAACCCTCTTCTGACGAGCTCTAAAAACTAGTGGGATATGTCAGTTTCCTCCAAGGGGATTTCTGAAGTCTCAACAAGTGCCATAATGACAAGGAAGAAAAAAGCCCAGAAGGCTGGTGTTTATTTTTACATCAACTGGCCATATCTGAACTCAAAGCAAATCATGACCTGTCTGCCCGGTTAAGGGATGCTTTTCTTAAAGTCCAAGTTAATTTATAGATTCATGCTAGTCACAATAAGCCAAGGCTAAAAAATAAAAAAACAAGCTGGAGATGATAAAAATCTAAATCAGTCATAGTAAAAATGGCTAAAGTATTGTTGGGTGCAGCAGCTATTCTACAAAGACTTCAGGTCTTAAAGTGCCTGCCTGGAGATTCGGGAAGAATTTTTAACAAGAGAAGTCATTTTTACAGGACTGTTAAAAAAATCTAACAGTTTTCATAGCCTGTTTTTTACTGTTAATCCCAGTGGCATTAGGTCTTGGCAGGACACACACGCACACTTACTCCAGGTCAATTAAGAGTCACAGATTAACTTTTACACACATCAGAATGTGGAAAATACCCAATGTATGTAAACATAATGCAGCCACAGCTTTACTTTTTTTTTTTTTAAAGAGCTGACTAAATTCAGTGCATGTCTCTCTGTATGTAATCAATTCCAAGTCAAAATGCCTGCATCTCTGTGGCTTTTGCACATTCTCCCCATATCTCTGTGGGGGTTTCAAGTTGTCTGTCCTCCCATTCCTATTCATATGCATGTTAGACTGCTTGAGAACTCTGGACTTGTGTGCCTAAGTGTGTCCTGTAAGCACTCTCTGTATGGGTTTTGTATGTTTTGCCTATACCAGCAAGTTTTTTTTTTTATTGTTACAAGGTACTCTGGTAGTCTACATATATCCAAAAGTGTGTATGTTACAGTTGTGCTTGAAATTTTGTGAACCCTTTAGAATTTTCTATATTTCTGCATAAATATGACCTAAACATCATCAGATTTTCACTCAAGTCCTAAAAGTAGATAAAGAGAAACCAGTTAAACAAATGAGACAAAAATATTATACTTAGTCATTTATTTATTGAGGAAAATGATCGAATATTACATATTTGTGAGTGGCAAAAGTATGTGAGGCTCTAGGATTAGCAGTTAGTTTGAAGGTGAAATTCGAGTCAGGTGTTTTCAATCAATGGGATGCCAATCAGGTGTGAGTGGGCACCCTGTGTTATTTAAAGAACAGGGATCTATCAAAGTCTGCTCTTCACAGCACGTGTTTGAGGAAGTGTATCATGGCACGAACAAAGGAGATTTCTGAGGACCTCACAAAAAGAGTTGTTGATGCTCATCAGGCTGGAAAAGGTTACACAACCATCTCTAAAAAGTTTGGACTCCACCAATCCACAGTCAGGCAGATTGTTATCCTCAACAGGAGTGGTTGATCAACAAAGATCACTCCAAGAGCAAGGCGTGTAATAGTCGGCGAGGTCACAAAGGACCCCAGGGTAACTTCTAAGCAACTGAAGGCCTCTCTCATATTGGCTAATGTTCATGTTCAAGAGTCCACCATCAGGGTTGCAAGGAGAAAGCCATTGCTCTCCAAAAAAATATTGCTGCTCGTCTGCAGTTTGCTAAAGATCACGTGGACAAACCAGAAGGCTATTGGAAGACTGTTTTGTGGACGGATGAGACCAAAATAGAACTTTTTGATTTAAATGAAAAGTCTTATGCTTGGAGAAAGGAAAACACTGCATTCCAGCATAAGAACCTTATCCCATCTGTGAAACATGGTGGTGGTAGTATCATGGTTTGGGCCTGTTTTGCTGAATCTGGGCCAGGACAGCTTGCCTTCATTGATGGAACAATGAATTCTGAATTATATCAGAGAATTCTAAAGGAAAATGTCAGGACATCAATCTATGAACTGAATCTCAAGAGAAAGTGCGTCATGCAGCAAGACAACGACCCTAAGCACACACGTCCTTCTACCAAAGAATGATTAAAGAAGAATAAAGTTAATGTTTTGGAATGGCCAAGTCAAAGTCCTGACCTTAATCCAATCAAAATGTTGTGGAAGGACCTGAAGCGAGCAGTTAATGTGAGGAAACCCACCAACATCCCAGAGTTGAAGCTGTTCTGTATGGAGGAATGGGCTAAAATTCCTCCAAGCCGGTGTGCGGGAATGATCAAAAGTTACCAGAAACGTTTAGGTGCAGTTATTGGGAGGTCACACCAGATACTGAAAGCAAAGGTTCACTTACTTTTGCCACTTACAAATATGTAATATTCAATCATTTTCCTTAATAAATAAATGACCAAGTATAATTTTTTGTCTCATTTGTTTAACTGGTTTTTCTTTATCTACTTTTAGGACTTCAATGAAAATCTGATGATGTTTTAGGTCATATTTATGCAGAAATATAGAAAATTCTAAAGGGTTCACAAACTTTCAAGCACAACTGTATGTTCATTTATATTATCCCATATAAGTGTGGGGGTGTCTATAAGTGTTTTGTGATAGACTGGCATGGTTCCTGCCAGGTGCTCAAAGACACTGAAATTGGAGCAAACACCTCCAGGAATGAATAAATCCAAGCTTTATGCCTGCCACACACTCACAAAGAGTATACCTGGGACACGCCAAAGAAACAATGAACCTCAGTCATTTGTCCTACCTTTCCCACTTGGTCCATTTCAGCTGGTGTTTTAATAAGTAAAAGAGAATACTGATGCAAAGAGAAGCATTTCTATTCTCTCATCTGTCAGTCTGTCTTCATTTGACTCACAGGGGCTAACTGGATGGTGGAGGCTGTAATTGGGGTTATTGACTGGGTTGGCACAGCGGTCAGACTTTACATCTCAAGAATACTGGTCTGTGAGAAGTGTACCCTATTACTCCCCACATTTAGTTCCACTGGTGAATGTATGCTTGAGTGCTGCTGACAAGGGACTGGCTAAGTGACAGTCAGTTCAGATTGGTTACACTGCAAAAATGCATATGCAAAAACTTGACCAAAAAATACTCTAAATGGGAATTGTTTTGTGTTTATTTAGCAAAAAAGTGCCAATGGGGTAAGCAAAATTTACTTATTCTAAATTATTCTAAAAGTAAGCTAAATAATCATTAATACAATTATTTTGATAAGTTAATAATTCTTATAATAAGGAACACAAGATTTAATGTCATGAGATGAATACTTTTCACTTGCATTGATTTCATTTTTTGCAGTGTATAAGAGTAAAAATCACACTTTTTTTTTGCTATTTCTCAGTTGGTGATGTGTCCTGTCATGTACTGTTACTCTGTCCACATCTCAACCTATGAGAATCTGACCCCGGCAAATCAGACAGAGGAAATGAGGCATACACTTAATTGTTCAGTTGAACACACTGAGTTTTTTCCATTCTGTTACTATTAATGATGAAAAATGCATACAAGTTAAATGGTGTTGACCGTAAAATATATTAGCGCCTGTGGAGGTTCAATGCCCTGGCAAAGAAACAAATTATAAAATAAGCCAGCTCTCTGAAATAAAAAAAAAAACAGTGAAATGAAAACCACATGCCCTGGCAGTCCTTCATGAATGGAACCAAAAAGCTCTACAGACACTTAATTAAAAAGAAAGGCGTTGCAGTTAGCAGTAATTTTCAAAATATAAAAATTGAATCGTGTTGGTCTGTTACCATTGCTCTTCTTCAAGCACTAGAAATGTTGTAGGTTTCATTTTCAGCTGTGTGTTTATATCTTTTTATTCTGGTACTGGCATCCAGTCTAATCTTTTGATTAACACATGAAAAACATTGAAAACAGGCAGTTTGACAAAGTGACTTAGCCAGTGGACTGTAAAGCATCAAGGGCTTTGTGAATGGCTGCCAGATTAATCCTCACCTGTGATTTAATGTTTGAACTGTTTGAATGTTTTTACAGATTTTTTAAACTTCAGACCCATCTTCAACTTACTTTTTCCTTCTAAAATTCTGGTGAAGGTTGTTTAACTACAACTGCTGACCTTTTTGAATGAAAATGGCTTTTTGGAAGTACTTCAGTCTGGTTTTAAGACACACCACAGCACAGAGTTAGCACTTTTAAGGGTTCTAAGCAATCTCTTATTAATAAGTGACTCTGGGAAGGCTGCTGTCTTGTTGCTTTAAGATCTAACTGCAGAATTTGGTGCAGTTGATCATGACATCCTTATTGTCCTTTTTGAACAGTGTGTGGGCATCTAAGGAACTGGTAGGAATGGTTCGGATCATGTTTAGCAGACTGAATGTTTTTCAGTGAGCCAGGACTATTTTTCCTTTTCTTTGGCGCATCTCATCTGTGGGGTACCTCAAGGATCTATACTTGGGCCTATTTTTTCTTTACTGCTTTACTCCTTAGATAGATAGATAGATAGATAGATAGATAGATAGATAGATAGATAGATAGATCCATCCATTATCCAACCTGCTATATCCTAACTACAGGGTCATGGGGGTCTACTGGAGCCAATCCCAGCCAACACAGGGCGCAAGGCAGGAAACAAACCCAGGGCAGGGCGCCAGCCCACCGCAGTAGATAGATAGAGAGATAGATCGATAGATAGATAGATAGATAGATAGATAGATAGATAGATAGATAGATAGATAGATAGAACTTTATTTATCCACAGGTGAAATCTGTCTTTTTACAGAAGCTCTTTAAAAAATAAATAGATTGGAAAATAAGTGTATATATATAAACACCATGTAGTCTGAACACACAACAGAATGACTACAAAAGAAGAAAATTATAAAGAAATAAAACTTCTAACTTGGCAGTCACAGGCACTGTGAGGCATTTTGTGGACATATTGCTGTTGGTATAAAGGATGCCCAGTAGTGTAGGCCCTTTATTAGAATGTCTAAAAGACACTAAAATATGGATGTCACTAATTTTTAAGTTTAAATGTCAAAAAATCCAGAGATTTTATGTTTTGGACCTTCTGATCTTACTTTTGCTTCTGCCTGTAACCTTGGTCCTCTAATAACCTACTGTAAATTCTTTGCAAAAAATACTGGGGTGATTTTTGGCAATGCCCGCAAATTCAACAACCAAATTAACACCAATGTATAAAGCCTGTTTCTATCAGCTCGGGGTATTTGTTAAAGTCAAGCCTTTTCTTTCTGCAGATGATTTTCAAAATCAAATTTATTGCCTCTTCTTGACATTTGCAACTCATTAAACATTGGAGTTAATCAGTCATTCCTTGCTCATCTTCAACTGGTCCAGAACGCTGCTCCCAGGCTCCTAACAAGCACACGAAAACAGAATCACATCACACCAGTCATAGCTTCTCTTCACTGGCTTCCTGATCACTACAAGACTGAGTTTAAATTTGTATTGTTTGAATAGTTTAACCCCTTCTTATTTTACCAAATTCCTACACCTTTTCACTTCCTCATGATCACTGAGGTCCTCTGACCAGACATTATTGGTTGTACCAAGTTCTAGACTTAAGTTAGAGGGGACGTGCTTTTGCAGTAGCTGTCCCTAAACTTTGGGATAGTCTCCCCATTTATATTTGGTCACTTTTAAACCTAGTCTGATTGCTACCTTTTGCCTGATTCAGCCTTGATAAGATTTAGCCAAATATATTTTTAATGTTTCTTTTTCCTGATTTTTTGTTTTAGAGTCAGCAGCTAAAGAGTTAATCAGTCTTTAAAATAGGTAAAAGGTATTTCCTGGCTTTAAAAAAAATGTTTTGACTGTATAATCTTGATCATGTGTGTGTCTTTAGATGATTTGTAAGGTAAGATAAGATTTTTCAAAACATGTTACCACCCTGCCAATTATATGAATCCTACAGTTTTCAAGTGATTCTTGTTTCATGACAATAGCAGCAGCATTCATCATGCTTCTGCAAAGGGCAGAAGATACCGAGTGCTCTTTGTTTGCATCCATGAACATCTAACAGCTCAGTCAGGGTCAGGAAGGCATTGGTTACAGTCCTTTTGGCAAGTCTGCACTTTTTGGGTATAATTCAGTCCTGAAAGTATCTCTCGAACATGTGGCACCCATCTCAGAAAAGTAAACCCATTAATAAAACTTCTTGTTCTATGATCTGCAGGATTCATTATGTTTATGATTGGACTGATTTTTTATTACTTTGCTCATTGCAACGTGTGTATCTGGAAATAAATAATATGTCATAAAAATAACCCTGGTGATATTATTGTGAGTACTGTTGACAATGGATCTTGCTTTAAATAAGCTAGCTAGTTACATGGATAATAACCTTTTGGACAATATAGTTTAGTCTCTCACCTACTGTAGTGGTGGGCAGCTGCTACATTTCTTTCAAACAAATGATCTCAGTACTGCTTGGAGAACAGTCATTTTGCAATTACCTTCAAGTGTCAATAAATAATACTTCCATTTTCTGAACACACTTATACCAGTAAAGTTTAACAGGGTGCCAAATGATATCCCAGCAGCAACAAGCCCTAGAATATATGCCATTTTATAGCATGGCATATATAATTACTCTGGACAACTTGTACATTCTCCAGTCAACATGATTAGATACAAAACTGGAGTACCTTGAAAAAAAAGGATGTCCTGGATAATGAACTATGAGACTCAAAATCTGTGTTTCTGATACAGATTTGAGCAACACTGAAGCACCACAGGGGACAGTCCTGTCTGCTTTTCTCTTCACTCTGTACACCCCTGACTACAAATATAACACCAGAACATGTCACTTACAGAAATTCTCAGATGAGGATGGGGATGAAACAGAGTATAGGAGTCAGGTGGAAACATTTGTTTCTTGGTGCAGAAAACATTGTCTGCAACTTAACATCTGCCAATCCAAGGGACTGGTTATTGACTTTTGCCACACCAAAAATCCTCCATTTTCTGGTCACTGTCCAAGGACTAGATGTAGAGGTGGTGTGGTCCTATAAGTGCTTAGGGGCAACATCAATGACAGACTGGACTGGTCTTATAACAGACAGACAATATAAGAAAGGGCAAAGCAGGCTCTTTTTTCTTAGGAGATGCGGATAGTGACATCCTTCACATCTTCTATAACTCTGATGGCAAGTGTGACTTTTTACTTTGTGGTGTGCAGAGCTGGTAACATTACCTCAAGAGAGGCCCACTGATTCAACAAATTAATTAAAAAGGGCAAGCTCAGTTATGGGACACACTCTGGACCCCCTGGAGGTTGTAGCCAAGGAGAGAATTAAAACAAAACTGAGTGCCATTGTGGACAATGCTGCAAATCCTTTCTCTAACACACTAACGCTGAGGACTTTCAGCCAATGAAATATTCATCAGAAGGGTCAAGAAAGCTACTGGGGCTCCTTTATACCAACAGAAATACACCTTAATAATGCTTCACGGTGACTGTGACTGCCAAGTCAGAGGTTTTGTTTCTCTCTATACAGTATATAAAAAAAATCCTGGAATGGAAAAGCAGGGTGACGATACGTGATCTTCTCAGAAGTTCTCAAAAGACATTTTAAAGACCTGCAAGACAAAGGGCAGAGTGCAGCACGGAAGACTGATAGCTGGGTGCTGATTGATGCGGTAAAGGGGAGGCAACACCCATGGGAGGAAGGGTTGGAGAGGGTGCTAGAAAGTTGTGTTTGGCGGTTACGCAGTCGGCAGTTGTTAAAGTAGAACTTTTGTGACACTTCATTACATCAGTCGCTACAGTATCAAAAAAAAGATAGCATAGATCGTATTGCCGCAAAAAAAAAAAAAAAAAAGTGTGTATCTGGAAAACCAAACACGGGGGTTGGCAAGCGAGCTGGGGGCAAAGCCCCCCTAGTCTTTTAAATTTTCTTCTTTTTTAGTCATTTTGGTATGTGTTCAGTCTAGGGTATATGTGTATATATACTTATTTTTCTATCTCTATATTTATTTTTTTAAAGAGCTTCTGTAAAAAAAAATTCCCTCTAAGGACAAATAAAGTTCTATCTATCTATCTATCTATCTATCTATCTATCTATCTATCTATCTATCTATCTATCTAAGCAACATGAACACAGAGAGAACATACAAACTAATTCTACATGGGTAGTAATCAAGACATGAATCAAACTGGATCAAGCGGAAGCCTAAAACAAACATATCAACCAATAAATGTGGCTACATTCAATCTCCAGTTTCCCATAAGTTTTAACATCTATTACAGACATCGTACAGTGACTTGAGACTGGCGGTCTGTCGTGGTGGTCTCAGTTTTTAAAACAGGTGACAAGAGACTGTGTTCCAATAAGTGAAGGATCATGCTCCTTAGTTACCTTGTCTGCTCGCACTTGCTTATCATATGTACTAAACAGTGGTCTAATGTCTACAGTTACTTCAGCTATCATAAAAGTGAAATGGGCTGATGATCAGAACTCAACATTCAGCACTCATTCTTTGTGAACTTTCAAAATCTTAGCTAAAAATGTATTTACTGCATATTGTCAGGCACCATGGAATAACAGAGCAGACTGTACTATTCCTTTTAATCTGAAAAAGCAAATTTGTTTGGTCAAATTACAGTTACAAATAATAGAAACATACCTCTGTTTTTGTGTACCTGCTTAATCCAGCCTATAGCCTCTCCCTATATCATTGCATTGCAGATACAAATAGGTCACATTTGGCAACAATAAAGCCAGTTTGTCTTTAATTATTTGGGTTTCTGTTGCATGAAGGCTGTCAAAAGAAGGAAAAGGAGGATGTTTTTCCCTTATTACGGAGGATGCTTACTGTACTTTATGAGCTAGACATGGCTACGTGACCTACTAAACGTGTATTAAAATATGAATCTTTAGACCACGACATAGACTGAAGTATTATATTTTACTTTTGTTGTCAAAACCTTTGCCAGAATAAATATAAATTATAATCCTCACTTAGCAATGAACTTTAGTGTTTATCCTGACAATTACTGAGGAAAACAAACACTTCTTTCTTTATATCAATAAACCATTCTTGTCAAATTGATTTTTTGATCTTTGTCTCCATCAGGCATAATGAAGGGCACCAGTCCGCCTGATCAGGATCCAAGTGGTGATTTCTGTTCTGGTCATTGATCGTCCATGACAAACACAATGGTTGTACTTGGGCTAAGTGCTAACGTCTGACTTAGTAGTTGTGTCTTTTGAGCTGTTTCTGAACTCTAAAGCAATGGGAGGTGCTGAGCAGGCTTAATTTGAAAGATCATCTATTGGAAAGACTCATAAGACACTAGTGAATCATAAGGGTGACCTGAGAACAGGATGAGCGTGATTCTCATACATGCAAGAGCATTGCTTGAATATTGGGGAGGTCAGGGAAATGAGGTTCAAGAGTTCAGTTGTAGAGCCAGCTGAAAGGCCTACTGCTGAACAGTACAAGAAGGCATCAAACCAAAGAAAGGAGCCTTCTGTTCAATATTAACAGGAGAGTTGTCAGATTTCACATTTTTGCACCCATCAAATAATACAGTACTACTCTAGCAATTTGCCCACATTGATCTGCTTTTTGATTCGAACAGAGACAGTAGCTGTGGCCTAAGGAAAGGAGTCAGCAGGAGTTTGTTAAGACCATACAGAACATGTTTTGAGAGCATCAAAGAGGTTACCTTCAAATAAGAACGCATAAAGGGTCAATGAGACTATCATCGGCCTTGTTAGGAAAACATTAAACATGACTGTAAATTTCTCCAACAGTTTTAGAAACCTGATGGATCTGCTGTTAGAGGAGATACAATCTGATGGATTTGCATTCATTTAGACAATTGAGGTTGCTCTGATGACTAAAAGGCTCCAAAGTGACAAGAACATAGCAGTGGATAAAATCTGGCCTTAAAAGCTAAAAGTCCAGGATATCGGTGGGTTGCATTTATTATTCCAGTGACTTCAGACGGGAAGCCAAGGATGGCGGTCTCATTATTTAAAAACATCAATAGGATAATGTGCTTCAATAACGGAGGGATTATGTCTCCCAGCTACTTTGGGAAAGCCTATGCTAGGGCAATGTAAGGAAACTCCATCAAATAACGTAATCATACAGCAGAATCAGAAGTAACAATATGAATTCCACCCTGCCTGTGGGGTACTAGACCAGTTCTGTATCCTCACACTGCTATTTGATTGATTGAGGGAGATTCTTAGTTTTGTCTACACATGCTTTGTGGGGTTAAAAACTTTGATCAAGCAAATCCAGTTGAGCCTGTTGGCCACAGTGCAGACTAGCAGCTTTATAAATCAGGTTTATGAGTCACTTTGCTGATTTTTTGCTTGTATTCTGTTTTGAAATGAATAACTGAGAATTTTAATCCATCCATTATCCAACCCTATCTCCTAACTACAGGGGTCTGCTGGAGCCAATCGCAGCCAACACAGGGCGCAAGGCTGGAAACAAAGCCCAGGCAGGGCGCCAGCCCACCGCAGAGCACGCACACACACACCACACACTAGGGACAATTTAGAATCGCCAATGCACCTAACCTGTGGGAGGAAACCGGAGTACCTGGAGAAACCCACGCAGACACAGGGAGAACATGCAAACTCCATGCAGGGAGGACCCGGGAAACGAACCTGGGTCTCCTAACTCCGAGGCAGCAGCGCAACCCACTGCATCACCGTGCTGCCCCGAGAATTTTAATGTTCATTATAAAATAATGTAAAATACAGTTTAATGTATTTTTGGAGTATACATTGGTGTTAGTTTTTAAGCTTACATTCTGGTAACTAATTACTGGACTCTGGTTTTGTTTTTACTACTACTGATTATTCTAAGTAGGACTATGCTGGTTGTTCTTATCTTCCGAGTTTGTAAATCTCCATATCCATTAATACAATAACAGACCACATCAGTATTGCTGTGCCTAGATGCTTCTGGAATTCTAAACACCATGGACAACTAATTCCCTCATTTAGTACATTTAAAGTGCATCTGGATGCTATGCATGTGCTCTTGGAATGGTAAATGCTCAGCCCTCCATTGCCCATTATGATGGCAAGGCTGAGCTAATTTCTAATTAACTCAGTTAAACCAATGTGTCTCTACAGCGACGCCCCATTTTATTACTAGGCTTATAATATGACCACAAATGACACATCAACAAAAGAATAAATACTTCATCATCTGTGGTAATAAAGCAGTGCTTCAGATTTAGTGGTATATACATGTTAAATAATATAACCATAATTTACGCAGGTGCAAATGCAGCATTGAGGCCAGTTTGGAATCTGAAAACCTGACGCCAACATTTACATTTGTCTCTTCTTGATTTTAATTCTGCATTGCCACATAAAGGGATTCATTTGCATACCTTTGACATGAAGATTACATATTCTCAGAGTTCATTACAATGGAAGAGGTTTGTGAATTTTCTGCTTTAATTGCATGTTTGTTTTAAATTGAATGTTTATTACTGTATATTGTCTGTGGGATACTGCTAATCAGCTTTCCTGAAAAAAAAAAACCTGAGAGATATGGATAATAATATTAATGATAATTATAATGGCTAGGATATCAATAAGGACTGCATATCGTAAATCTCAGGCCCACAGGGCAGGGACTTTGAAAGAATTAGACTGGATTAAGACTTGGAAGACAAATATGGGGCTGCACACTGGTAGACACTGCACTTTCAGGATAGTAACTACCTTTGCAGGACTTGCATGATCTCCCAGTGCCTAAATATGATTTTTTTCCCCCAGTTTTTCCTGCTTTGTAATAGGTTGTTATTTAATTGCTGTTATATTGTACTTTATTAACCATCTAAAGCAGGGGTCTCAAGCTCAGCTCCTGGAAAGCTACAGTTTTCTTTCCAGCCACTTTCTTAATCAGCACCCAAAATAATATAAAATAATTTATAAAGTAGCATGTATCATTACCAGCAGGAATTATAAAATTGGTTCAAAAGAAAGTCTAAAGCCATTGTGGCCCCCCAGGACCTGCTTTTGAGGCTTCTGCATTAGTTTTTGGCAGTGCTCTCATTCTGAGACATCAGGCATTTCTATTATTGTTTATCTTCATTTTCTAAGAACATCCAAATGTTTTTGACATGGAGCAGCTTAGAACTGGTTAAGGAAAAAGTAGGTAATTTAAGTTTCAGGACTTTAAAAAAGCAAGTCAATTAAAATCAAGAGAACAGTGTATGTTCAATTAGCAACAGCAATTAGATACTAATTAAGAAAGTAGCTGGAAAGAAAACATGCAGCCATTGAAGCCCAGCAGGAATGGATTATGAGACCTCTGGTCTAAAGATACCCCTTTTTCCCTCACAACATTTTCCTAGAAATAACATTTAGTACTTGTAAAGTACCAATTGAATTATATTTAGTCACTGGGTGCTTTACTTTGCAGTAAAGTGTGCTGCTGCAACCTCATCACCCACTTTTCCATTCCTGTGTAAGAAAACAAACCCTTTACTGGAGGGAGGCAAATCTTTTAATTAGTGTTTTTAGTTCTTTTACAAATCTTAATACTTGAACAATGTATTGTAGAGCTTCAAGCTTTAAGGCTATGTATTATCTTTTGAGTGGCATACATTATTGAACATTATATTTAAGTTACATTACTACACAAGAGTTTTCAATCAGGCTTTTCACTGACATCTTTTTTCATTCTTGATGCTATCTTACTGAAGATTCGAATGACCACGAAATGATGATATTCATTGGATTGATATTCTTCACACAAGATGTTTACTAATAGTGTGTAGGCACTTTTATTCACTTCTTCCCCAGGAATTCTCTAATCTCTTTTAGCAAGGGTACAGGTAACACAACAAGCCAAGAAATCATCAGGATTCTTTCATTCTGCTGTCCTAACCTCACCAGGCACTCCTCCTGAAACTCACTGCCTGTCATTATGTTTGTGTACCCCTCTCTCCTTCTATTTCTCCAAGATAATTGAGTTGGAATAAATGTGGGCAGGGTCAGATTTCAAACTATTACCATATAAGAGAAGGTTCTTGCTGTAGGATGCATGATGGGGCAAGGTAAGATTTAGGATATAGCAACACCGCCCCATGAAATGTGGTACTGCATGGAGGACAGACTGACATTCCCTGTTTTGCTTTTCTTTGGCACACAAAATCTTTGCTTAAAAAGAAGCTGCCAAACAATCCTAATTTGCAATCAAGATTTTACAAAAAGAAAAATTGAGTTAAGAACAGATCGATCCCCACCCCTGAGAGAGAGAGCAAGCCA
Organism: Polypterus senegalus; assembly: GCF_016835505.1. NCBI lineage: Eukaryota > Metazoa > Chordata > Cladistia > Polypteriformes > Polypteridae > Polypterus > Polypterus senegalus. Next base: position 72,376,821 of record NC_053167.1, read on the forward strand.
AATAACGTTAAATTTAAGGCTTGTAAACATACCTAATTTAAAAAAAAAAATTCTCTGTGCTTTATGAACTTATTTTAAAATATTACTGATTAGATCCTGCCATGTTTTGAAAAAGGTCTGTACAGATCCTTTAACTGAGTATTTGATTTTTTCCAATTTCCCACTGACTTAAAAGAGGAGAGTTTGGATTCTTCCAGTTTATCAGAATGAGTCTGCGTGCCAACAGTGTAGTGAATGCAATCACAGTTTGTTTGTCTTTCTCCACTTTAAACCCCTCTGGAAGAACCCCAAACACAGCTGTTAATGGGTTAGGAGGGATTGTGAGTCCAAGGCTGTCTGAAAGGTAATTAAAAATCTTTGTCCAGAATAATGTTAATTTGGTGCAGGCCCAGAACATGTGACCTGTTGAGGCTGGGACTTGGTTGCAACGTTCGCAGGTTGGATCATGTCCTGGAAACAATCCTAATTTAAGTGGAAGTGTCTGTTTTCCCTCCACTTGGCTTCTTAGGTCTTAGTTTATAACTAACCACATCATTTGATGGAAATGAAAATCATCAAATTACAGAGGGCTGAATTCAAAGACACCCTGAAAATCAAAGTGAAAAATTGATGCGACAGGCTAGTCCATTTTGCTGAAATTTCATTGCAGTAACTCTAAATCGTACTCAGTAGTTTTTATGGCCCCCACGTGTTTATATGCATGCCTGACAACATCGGGGCATGCTCCTAATGACGTGATGGATGGTGTCTCCTCCAAGATCTGGACCAGGGCATCACTGAGCTTCTGGACAGTCTGAGATACAACCTGGTGGTGTTGGATGGACCGAAACATCATGTCCCAGAGGTGTTTACCCTGCAGATTTTATTTTTTTCTCCAGCCATCTGGAGTTTTTTCTTTTTTCTGTCCACCCTGGCCATCGGACCTTACTCCATTTCTATGTTAACTAATGTTGTCTTATTTTAATTTCTTATTTTATCTATTATTTTTCTTTTATTCACTATGTAAAGTACTTTGAGCTACTTTTGTATGAAAATGTGCTATATAAATAAATGTTGTTGTTGTTCCATTGGATTTAGGTCAGGCAAATCTGGGGGCCTGTCAAGGGTAAAAATTCCTTCTGCCTGCAAACTCTGGCCACATGAGGAAGGGGTTTGTCGTGCACCAGTAGGAGCCCATGACCCACTGCACCAGCATAGGGTCTGACAATGGGTCCAACGATTTCATCCCGATACCTAATGGCAGTCAAGGTGTCGTTGTCTACCCTGTAGAGGTCTGTGCATCCCTCCATGGATATGCCTCCCCAGACCATCACTGACCCACCACCAAATCAGTCATGCTGAACGATGTTACAGGCAGCATAACATTCTCAATGGCATCTCCAGACTCTTTCACGTCTGTCACATGTGTTCAGGATGAACCTGCTTTCAGCTGTGAAAAGCACAGGGCGCCAGTGGTGAACCTGCCAATTCTGGTATTCTATGGCAAATGCCAGTCGAGCTACATGGTGCTGGGCAGTGAGCGCTGGGCCCACTAGAGGACTTCAGGCTCTAAGGCCACCCTCATGAAGTCTGTTTCTGATTGTTTAGTCAAAGACATTCACACCAGTGGCCTGCTGTAGGTCATTTTGTAGGGCTCTGGCAGTGCTCATCCTGTTCCTCCTTGCCCAAAGGAGCAGATACCAGTCCTGCTGATGGGTTATGGACCTTCTACAGCCCTGTCCAGCTCTCCTAGAGTAACTGCCTTTCTCCTGGAATCTCCTCCATGCCCTTGAGACTGTGCAGGGAGATACAGCAAACCTTCTGGCAATGGTACGTATTGATGTGCCTGCCATCCTGGAGAAGTTGGACTACTTGTGCAACCTCTGTAGGGTCCAGGTATCGCCTCATGCTACCAGTAGTGACACTGACCGTAGCCAAATGCTAAACTAGTGAAGAAACAGTCAGAAAAGATGAGGAGGGAAAAATGTCAGTGGCCTCCACCTGCGAAACCATTCCTGTTTTGAGGGTCATCTCATTATTGCCCCTCTAGTGCACCTGCTGTTAATTTCATTAACACCAAAGCAGCTAAATCTGATTAACAACCCCCTCTGCTACTTAACTGACCAGATCAATATTCCAGAAGTTTCATTGACTTGATGCTATACTCTGATTAAAAGGGGTTCCTTTAGTTTTTTGAGCAGTACATATATATAGTGTGTTTTAAATATATATATTGTTAGTAGGGGGCACTATCGCTCCCTTGAACCCTCAGGTACCACGCCAAACACCAGGCAAAAGTGCTACAATAATTATTTTTATTATAATAATGTGCACTAAGCACCCTCCACACCACACTGCTCATAAATAAACACAATACTCAAATAATAAATCAATCCTCCACTCCCAGACGCGTTGCCCTCCTACCACCCAGCTCATCTCGCCGTCTGGGAGCTCCCACAGTCCTTTTATATTCCCTGACCCAGAAGTGTTCCCAATCCCCAGTCCATGTGATCCTGTATCACTTCCAGGTCAGGTAAAAATTTCTTTTCTTCACCCCGGAAGCCCGTCGCTCTTCCTTTGACGAACTTCCGAGTTATAGGGCACAAGTAAGTCTTCGGTTCTCCCTGCAGCTCCCTCTTGTGGTCCCTGTGGTATAAAAACTACATAGTCCATGACTCCCTGCTGGTCTTCGGGGCACCTCCATACTGCAGGGAGGGCTCCATCTGGTGGCTTGGGGGACTTGGCCGGGATAAACTGCCGGACATAGTCCACAATATTTACTTGCATATATCCATCTTCTGCTATTCTTCAGTTACAAAAATATTGTACTGTTTGGTTTATTATAGCAAACGTGTTTGGTATATTTATTGAAAAATATCACTAGGTCTGGACCACAACATAGAAAATGAAAGTTATTTAATCAAGACTTGGTGATGGTAATACAGAGATATCTCACACACACCCCATGAGTATGTGGCAGTATCCACCTTGTATGGGGGCGAATAAAAAAAAAACAGCAATGAATATGTGCGCTTGCTTAAATATACAAAATAATTAGCCAAAAAAGTAATAGGACCCTGCTCCTCTATCCGTTCTGCAATAAAGGGTGCTTGTTCCTGGAGAGTTTAACTACAAGCATTGTACACCTGAAGGCCCATTCTGTTCAAATACTGACATCCCTTTGGGCACTAGGTTCAAGTGCCTGTTCTTTGGTGCACCTCCTGTGGACATAATTAGCACATTACAATATCTTCATTAACATATATGGATAACAAACGAACAGTAAAATTGTCTGGAAGCTTAATAGAAGTTTCCAAAGAAAGAAAGAAATAAAGAAGAACATTGCCAGTGCTTTGCAATTATGGCACTCACTACATTTACTAGAATTTGGGAGGAGGCTAACAAACAGCAAATGTCAATCTCTTTAAAAATGGGAAAAATAATAACAAATACAAGCTAAGAAACAGGAAAAACGAAGACTTCTTTTGACAAATATTACTCTATCTAGACTTACTCCTTAGCTGATGCATGTGTTGCGTCTGAGATTTTCAGAAATCAACTGTAGCACAAAAAACAAAATCAATAACAGTAAGAAGAATGTTTCATTTTGGTCAAGTTCAGTTGGAATATTAATAGTAATATTACTGTTAGTAATAATATTAGTAATAATAGTGAACTATATTAATGTAATTGTGTCAGTCTCCAGTAGCCTAGACTAATGTTTTGACTTGCACGCTGTGGTACAAACTTCACCAAGTGATTTGGAAATACAATTTTAAAGATGAAGTTCCACATAAAAAAGTGGGTTAACTTCGTCATTGAGGACAAATACACCTTTGAAATTCCAACTCAAATATCAAGTTTTCTCTTCTTGCTTACTTTGGCTCTTCGCTCTGTCCTATCTCAATTTACCATTTGTTAACTTTTACAGGGGTGGCACGGGGGTGCAGTGGGTAGCGCTGCTGCCTCGCAGTTAGGAGACCCCGGTCCTCCCTGCGTGGAGTTTGAATGTTCTCCCCATGTCTGCATGGGTTTCCTATGGGTACTCTGGCTTCCTCCCAAAGACAAGCAAGTTAGGTGCATTGGCAATTCTAAATTGTGCTTGGTGTGTGTGCACCCTGTGGTGGGTTGGTGCCCTGCCCAGGTTTTGTTGGCTGGGATTGGCTCCAGCAGACCCCTGTGACCCTGTAGTTAGGATATAGCGGGTTGGATCATGGATGGATGGATAACTATTACAGAATTGTGATTTTTTTGCCGCATCATTGCTGCAAGCATCTACAAAATTTTAAATAGCAGTATTCTTAAAGTTTTTTAATTTAAATTAATTTAAACCTTGTGCAAGATATTTACAGGAAATCCACACTATGCATTATGCTGTTAGTGTTTTGTAGCAAAATCATGCTGGCCTCGCAAAAACCTGTTTGTGATTCACAGCATGTTGCTTTAAAAAAAAAAGAAGTATGGAATTAATGATTATCTCCAAAAGCAAAACAACTTTCTCCTACGTAATCCCAATATAAACAATTAATGGTTGTAAAAAATGAAGCTAGTACTCACTCATCAAATGCCATGTGGATCTTGTTAAAATTAATCTAACACTGCTGTCTTGTGCTCTTTTTATACAGTTTATATAATAGGAAATAGTTGATTTTAACTACAACTAGTGGAAGGTCTGAAAGCACTATCTTAAGAGATTTCCTGTAAAACAGCTGGTCCTTGTAGGCCATTGAAATGGAAAATCAAATAAACAGAGACAGTTGTTTGTGCAAAGTGAACACAAGCAGTGATGAGTCTTCATTTATGCCTGCTTTAAAAGTGAAAGCTAAATCAAATTATCAGCAAGGCTCAAACTGTTTTCGTTGGCAGCAGCATAAATGAGGTAGATGCAAGGCACTGGCAAACATCTTAATTAAGCTATCTTATCAATTTTGTAATAGCTCTAACCCAACTAGAGTTGCGTTGTGCTCAAGTGTAAAGGAGACTGCCGCAGAACGTAGCAAATATGTGGCAAAATTAAAACATGCCCTGCCTCAGGAGTAGATCTCACAAAATTATACAGTTGTGTAGTGCAGAATACAAAATGCAGATAAGGAGAGGCTCTGCTCACACTCTTCTGTCTTGGAGTTCCAGCAGACTGACTCAGAGTCGAGGCTCTCATGATTCTGCTAGAGTTCCACCCCTCAGCTCTACTCTTCTTCCCAGTAAGTTTCTTTTAATTGTTAATTGTTGCCCCCATCCCCGGCTAAGAACTGAATCTAAGGGGGTGGGGCCTCCAATAAGCACCAATTACTGGTCTTGATACTAATTATGGTAGCCTTCTAAGGCCAAATAAAAACTTCAGAGAGCTGCTGTGGCATTGGGCTCTTTACACTTTGTCTAGTTTCTCCTTCGTAAGAGTTAAATTCAATTCTTATATTTGTACTTTTACTATTTACTTCTTTTTCAGGTAGTGAATTACGAATTATGCCTCCTGGATTGGAATCTTAGAGTTTTGTCAAATTTTAGAATATTATTGTTTCAGGTTTGCTCTTCTTCATTGAGGTCTGTGGTCTTGTTTAACGTTTAATATGTTTTGAATCTGAATATTTGGATTTCATTTCTATTTTTAATTAAAATTGAATTGGAATGTAGATTTAGATTATTTTGGCCTCAAAATGATTTATTTTAAGTATTTTAAGTTTTACTTATTATTTTTTTGTTTTAGGTGTTGTTTCTTGTACATTCTCTATTTAAATTATTTTGGTACTTAGCAACAGTTTAATTTTCCTGTTGATTAATGGAATTAATTTTTTGCCAATCATTTGAATAATGAATCATTTGATTTTTAATTTGGAAGGCCATGGTAGCAACTATCTTTAGAGCTTTGGGCATTTCTCAGTCCCTTAAGAGCCCATCTTGAGAGTGGCTCTCTCACGGTATATCGGTATGTAGTTAAGGTGTTTGACTTCAAACCCTGAAGTTGTGAGTTCATATCCCACTACTGACACTGTATGACCATAAGCAAGTTACTTTACCCACCTGTGCTCCAATTGGAAATAAGCAAAAGAAATACAACTAATTGTATCTGAAATGTTGTAAATGTTGCATCGGCCAAATAAATAAGTAATGTCTAAAACTTCTCTTTCTTCTGATGTCTGTGCACAAGTTTTCATCAGAGACTGTATATCCGCTTCCCACCTTCCAAAGACAGGAGTGGTAAACCTGGCAGTTCAAAACTTTTCCAGTATGAGTGGAGGTGTCTGTGAACGTACTCTACTTTGGAATTGGCACCCCGTCCAATTTTAGTTCCTACGTCTTCCCTGCTGCTGCTTGTCTAGGCTGCAGCTCCTGTGACACTGATCTAAAACTGACATCTATTACAATGATATTCATGACTCTGTTAGGCCATGTTTTCATATTAAACAAGTAAGAAATATCAAAAAAACAATTCAATATATTTTGCTCTAAAATGATTTGTTCCTAAATTAATAAATAATAAAGATACATTTTATTCAATAAAAAAGTCAACAAAGCATTAGAAAGCTAACTTTAATAAAGAGACACTTAATTAAAATACTAAGAGGAAATTTCATATAACCAAAATGCAGAAATAAATAACAAATATCATTAACGGAATTGTCAGATTTGGCACAGGAAAGATGGATTATTGGTATCGGCTAATAATTAGTGTACTGATACATTCCTCAAGCTGAGGGAACTTTATTTCTCAGTTTTTAGCAGAGGTGGCTTTGACAGTTCTTGTAAATCAGTCAATGTAAGGCAAAGCCAGGTACCTTAGATACTTGAATTCAATTCACAACATCTTTAGAGATATTAACATTAAGAGTTAATCAGATATCTCCCAGGAAGACATGCCATCGTGATCAGCACTGGAAGGTGTTTTTTTCTCTACCAACAGGTCTGTAAGAGATTTCAGCAAATGTTTGTACCCTGCTGCCGAAGCAGATAGTGTAGTGGCTTTTATTTTATTTTCAGTTGCTCAGAGTTACAAAAAGAGTTAGAGGCGGGCACTGAACTGGCAGGCTTGGGGTTTTTAGTCCAGATTCTTAACCAGATGATGTCTCTGAATTTACAGTAACCGGCGATTTGGCAGAAGGCTTTACCCAAGATGACGTTTAAGAGCAGGACTCATTAAAATTGTTTGCATTTGTTTACAATTGGAGCTCAGACTGGCTAAGTGATTTGCTCAGGGTCACACAGTCAGTGGGAGACAGAGAGTGGAATGTTTCATGATTTAAAGTTCAAAGCCCATGCCCCTTGGCCACAATACCTACCTCAGTTAACAGAATAAATGACATGAACTAAATAGTCGCCTCTTATTTCTAAACTGTCTCATGTTTTTTTATATAAGTACAGCAGTAAATTGGTGTGGTAGGCAAGTTAATTTCACTCTAGTAAAAACTGCTTAGCACAGAATGTAATGCAATTAACATGAACAGAAATTTGATCAAAATTAATCATAATGTTCTTTTGTCTTTTTTATAGTATCAAACACTGCCATATGGAGTAACAAGTGACTATATAGTGCAAGCCCTTACTGAGAAATTATGATCCTTACCAAAGCACTATTTACAGTCAAGTTTTAAAGAACTTTGGAGTAATTATCATCAGTAGCATGCAATGGAGGAGAAAGAAAAACACATTAAAGCAAAACTTTAAAAAATAAAAAAAATCAGCAAAAACAACAATTATTACAGTAATTTCCTTCATAACCATGCAAGTATGCAAATCTCCATTACTTCCATTTAATATAATCAATGACCAAGTAATGCTTGTTTTAGTGTTCTTGGGTCTCTTGGTTAAGCACCTGGGACCAGGTTGTCAGTCTTATTCTGGTTCCTGGTATTAGAGGAAAGACGACATTAGAACCCATCTGTCTGATATAGAGGTAGTAATGGGTTGAACAGTGGCCCAGAAAATATAGAAAACATGATGGCAGGTTCCTCAGTGTGAGTAATGTTCAAGTACCACTAGCGGACTGCAGTGTGGCACAGAAGGTGCACCCTCGCAGAGCATTGACGTTAGATCAGTTTCAGACTCTTCTATTTTATGTATGTACTGTGTATATCCCCCCAAATGTTCATGCTCATTGAATAAACTGGTAAGTGGATTGCTATGATCAGTCCTTACCTGTAGCTTGCTTGGAGATTCAAAGTCATTTTATTTGACTCAACTTCAAATAAATGTATACAAACAATATTCATCCATTGTAAAAGAAAAGGGTGTCTTTGTTGTCTCTTCACATTTTGAATAATGTTAAGGCATGCATAGATATCAAAAATGTTAAAAATAAAGCACACTAATGAGGAAACATCAAAGTAACAGAATAAAAGTAAACAAACATTGTTCTGCTGTCTCACTGAGGAATACATCTAAATGTCTAACACTCCTGTCAGGCAGGTGGGGTTGCCTACCCAACCTCTCCATTACCACCAAAGAACTTTTCCTCTTCACTTCCTGACCCACTCTTCTCTCTCTCTCTCTCTCTCTTTCACTCTATAGGGTGGTCCAGATCTAATTATACAATTTTCATTACGCTATAACTTATTAAGTTTATTACATAGAAAATCACCCAAAAAATCCCGGACCATTAAGAAGTGTGCGAACTGAAGACATGAAGAATTGTTTTTGCACTGAATTGGAATCGTCCCCACATAAATCAAAGTCATCCAGCAGATCTGGATCTGCATAATTACACCTGGACCACCCTGTAGTTTGGCCACCTATTCCAGCCAATGGAGCATTCAGTTTCACTCCAGACTCTCCATCCAATCACAGATTCAAAGAGTCCAGTGGAGTAAGATAGCGTTGAACACCTTTTCAAACTCTGAAATCATTCCCAGGGTCTGGGCAGCTCTTGTTTGGTTTCAAGGAACTCATTATAAAGCTCGCCCTTCTCCTTCCTGAGTCTCACATAACTTTCAAAGGTCCTGTTGTCAATGGGCTGTATGGCCTTGACCCTTCAAGATGGGGATAGTCTAACTGCGTAAGCAGTATGATGGGCCCTCAGTTGCTCCTTCTAAACTCATTCTGTAAAATGGGCTCAATTCTATTGGCTTGGGACCATGTGCTGACCTTTACTTGCCAAAATGAGTTCCTGCCTTGGCCTCCTTATGTTGTAGGGTATACCTGCCACTGTTGTTAAAGGCACATTCTCATTGCCAGTGCAAATGTTGCTCTTTCCTTACTCTATTGAATATCATATTGGTGCTACATATGGCCTTGACTGCCTCTTTCCACCTGTAAAATCTTTCACAGTATCCTCATTTGTGCTGTCTCAGATTAAATCATCTGAAAATGGGCATTAATAATAATAATAATAACAATAATAATAGTAATAATTTGGCTCAGTTGGCAATATATAAAGCACAACGTAAAAGTAATGAATCTTAAAGACATACTGCATTAGACCCAAACAATGAAAATGCACCTCATACTTGAGAGTGTAAAAAATATGATTAAATTATCATAACACAAACATCCCTCTGCTCTTATGGAAGTTGTAAAGTACTATATTAATAGTTGAGAATGGGTGGCATGGTGGTGCAGTGGGTAGCGCTGCTGCCTCGCAGTTAGGAGCTTCCCGGGTCCTCACTGCGTGGAGTTTGCATGTTGTCTGCGTGGGTTTCCTCTGGGTGCTCCGGTTTCCTCCCACAGTCCAAAGACATGCAGGTTAGGTGCATTGGCAATTCTAAATTGTCCCTAGTGTGTGCTTGGTGTGTGGGTGTGTGTGTGTGTGTGTGTGTGTGTGTGTGTGCGCGTCCTGCGGTGGGCTGGCGCCCTGCCCGGAGTTTATTCCTGCCTTGCACCCTGTGTTGGCTGGGATTGGCTTCAGCAGACCCCTGTGACCCTGTAGTTAGGATATAGTGGGTTGGATAATGGATGGATAGTTGAGAATGTGACCATTTGGCTAGACTTGAGGAAATTAAATTCAAGCATGATTTTGAAAACACCTGAGATAACAAGTCTGTCAGTTTGTTCTCTCCTCAGTTCCAAAGTCATTGACAAGAAAAAAGAAAACAAGAACCCCAACCTGGCTCTGCCCTGAGCCCACCTACCTGTTTGCCATCATAAAAGAAGCCTTGATCCATTATTTCACATTCCCAGACTGGATGGCAATATTTTCTCCTCAGTACAAGCAATGCAGCGGGGATCTTTGATAGTGTACCAGTGTGCCCTCAACTCAATAATGCATCAAGGAAATGGAATATTTCCACCTGGAACCCCAATTCTCCTTACACTGTTTTTGCTTAATTTTTACATTATTTAAAGATTTGAAGCCACAGAATTAAAATAACTCAGCAAGCATTCCTTTATATGTAATGAAGGCTATCTGGTGTCAAACATTAAAGTATCATTCAGAAAAAGCACCATTTGTTTTTGTTGGGTTTACCTTTAATGAGGTGTACAGCGTCATGAAAATGATGAAGATAAATGAAACTACTGTGAACTGTATCTTTATATTGTATATAATACGCTACTGTGGCTGTCCATTTGTCTGTCCAGGATTTTAAATCGCCTGTAGCTCGCAAACTGTTTGACCTATTGACCTGAAATTTGTTACACATATACTCGTGTTTCTTTCATTTAAGAAAACTCTCAAAACTAAGAAATGCTGTATCAAAATCAGAATTGGAGATGCTTATTCATTCTGTTATTTCCTCACGACTTGATTACTGTAATACTCTCTTTACAGGTTTGAGCAAGTCCTCTCTTCAGTTAATTCAAAATGCAGCTGCCAGGCTCCTAACTCGCGCTAGCCGGAGTGATCATATCACTCTACACACTACATTGGCTCCCAGTGTTTTATAGAATTCATTTTAAAGTTTTGGTTCTTACTTTCAGACAAGCTCCTGAGTACATAACCAGCCCGCTCCAACACCGTACAGCTTGTCGGACTCTTAGATCTGGGCAACAGGGCCTTCTCGTTGTCCCACGCACTCGGCTAAAAACCTGTGTGGATCGTGCCTTTCAGTCTGTGGCATCAAGACTAATGAACAGCCTGCCTTGTGGTCTGCGTGGAGTCGAGTCTGTTGATTCTTTTAAAAAACAACTAAAAACATTTCTTTTTAAATGAGCTTTTAATCAGTGCTGAATAGTTCCAGTTTATTTATTGTTTTTATTGTTTTTTTTTTATATTTTGTTTTAATTGTTTGTATTTGTTCTGGATTTGCTGTTCAGCGCTCTGTGACCTTTTTTTCTGTGAAGGGCGATATATAAATAAACTATTACTACTACTACTACTACTACTACTATGTGATGTCTACTATCTACTTTCAGGGTGATAATTGACCTCCAAGGTTATTCCTCTTTTTATTTTTATTTTATTTTATTGTAGAATCAATTCTCGGCAGCGGGCAGCAGGGTGGCTATGCAGCGTATGCGTGTGGGTGCCGTTCTCATCCCTACCACATTTGCCGTCGCTTCCCCTACCTCTTCATATCTTAAATCATTCTTGAAACAGATTGAAGACTTAAGTGCCAACTTAAGTGAAAAATTATAGAAAACGTACTAAGTAATTGCTACACAAACACTGATTTAATCAGTTTTAACGCAAAAAGATGTCGACGAAAGAAGAGAAGAAGCGTGCTGCTAGTGTGGAGAAAAGAAGAGCTGCTCAGGAAGCAGCAAGTGCATCAACCTCTGAGCAAATGAATAGTAAATGTACAGAGAAAGAGGATGAAAACTAGGAATGCTTAAGTCAAGTGTATTCACTGCACGTTATAGTAGAATATAAAACAAAGCTGTGTTGGTTAAACATCAAACACATTTTTTTTGCCAAGAGCGGTGGACTTTTTTCACCTAGTAATACTAAAGTTAAAATGAAAAACAAAACACCTGCCATCCATTTTGTAGGGTTGTATGGGGTTGCAACCTATTCCAGTAGCAACAGGAGCAAGGCAGGAACTAATCCAAGAAGAGGTGCCAGATCCTATCAAGGTACTCTCACTCCTACTGGGACAATTTACAGTAAAGTCACCATATTACCTCACATGTATGTCTGATGAATGTGGAAGCAAATCCCCTACAGATCTGGGGAGAACATGAAAACTCCATAGTGAGTAATAAAGCCAAAATCTGAACCCAAGACTCTGTGAGGCAGCAATGCTAAACAGATAAATCTATATTTCACTGTTCTCTAGTGCTTTAAAGATGTGTCTGAATTTTTTGCCAAGTGAGTATTATTAGTTTAATTGAGGTACCCAGGGTCATGCAGTGAGTCACTCTTGGCTACTGAATTCATAGCCTTAAGGCATGCAGTCCAACCCCCTAACCACAATGCAAATAAATTAACAGCACTTTCTTTTTAATTCTTCACTCATCGATTCATTAGGCACTAGTTTTCTATGTTGATTTTTAATTTTTCTTTTACATTTCCCTAATTATGGTTTTCTTTTTAAGCTAGAAATAATGGATGGAATTTATAATCATAACATGAATAAAATATTATGAAGAGCAATTTACTGTTTCAAACAAATGATGAAATTTATAAAGAACAAACTGGGCATGGTGCGGCATTATTTATTTTACATTTACAGTAATAACAATAATCTGTATTTGAAACAGTGCAACTCATTAATCTCATATAATGGAAAGAAAAATGCAAACTGCAGTATACACAGAAGAATTGCTAAAAGTTTAAAAATGATTTTCCCCTTCATATAAGCTAGACTGCGAGTGGCTGGCACCCTGCCCAGGGTTTGTTTCTTGCCTTGTGCCCTGTGTTGGCTGGGATTGGCTCCGGCAGACTCCATGACCCTGTAATTAGAATATAGAGGGTTGGATAATGGATGGATGGATATACTGTAAGCTAGAAAGATTCCAAGCAAGCTGACTCCTCATCCTTCAATCCATTTATCCAATTCAGAGTCATGGAGTGGGATAGAAGCCTATTGAGAAAGCATTGCGTTTACAGTTGGAAACACTCCTGGGCTGTGAGTCGTTCCTCATGTGGACAGCTAGTTTAGCAAACTGTGAGTTTCTTTGGAATATGGCAGGGAAACCTGAATACTATGAGAAATACACACTCACATGGCACTCCACGCACCAATGGATTCAGAAAGTGTTCAGATTCTTGTTTGGACATTTTGTTATGTTAGAGCCTTGTGTTAAAATGTTTTATATGAATTTTTCACCAAATCAAGCAACATCAAAAGCCAAGAATGATAAAGCACAAACAGGATTTTTGATATTTTTTCAAATGTATAAAAAATAAATAAATAAATAAACTGAAATATCACATTGACATACAGTAAGTATTACTTTGTTATGATACTTGAAATTTGTTTGAAGTCCACCTGTAGTCAATTAATTTTATTTGAATTGATTAGAAAAGGCACTTACCAACCTATAGAAGGTCACATGGTTAACAATGTGAATCTGATCAAAAAACAGGCATATGAGGTCAAATGAATTCCTTGCAGAACTTAGAGATACGATTTTGTTGAATCACAGATCTGGCCACAGCTACAAAAAATTCCTGCAGCACTGAAAGTTTCAAAGAGCACAGTGGCTTTCACATTATTAAATGGAAGAAGTTTGGAACAACAACCACTCTTCCTAGAGGTGACTGTCCAGCCAAACTGGGCAATTGTGGGGGCTATACTAAGAGAAATGACCAAGAACCAGATGGTTACTCTAACAGAGCTTCAGAACACAAGTGTGAAGATGGGAGAAACTTCCAGAAGGACAACCATCACTGCAACACTCCATTGACAGTTTTATGCCACCTAAAGGACTTTCAGACTATGAGAATCAAAATTTTTTTGGTCTGATGAAACCAAGAATAGCATTACATATCTGTAGAAAGCCAGATACTGCTCATCACCTGTGCAGTAGTATTTCGACAATGAAGCATGGTGGTGGCAGCAGCATTCTGCAGGGTTGTTTTTCAGTGAAAAAAAGCTGGGAGACTAGAAAGAATGAAGTGAAGCTAAAAAGAGCAAGGTACAGATGTATCCTTAATGAAAACCTGGTCCAGGGAACTTTGGACCTCAGACTGGGCTGAAGGTTCGCCTTCCAAACAGGGTACCCAAAACACAGAGTCAAGTCAACACAGGAGCAGCTTAGAGACAACTCAAGGAAAGTCATTGAGTGGCTCAGTCAGAACTTGGTCTTGAACAGTCCAAAACATGCAGGTTAGGTGAACTAGTATTGCTAAAGTGAGTGTATGCAGGTGTTCACCCTGTGATGGACTAGTATTACTGTCCAGGTGCTGTCCTTGTCTTACATAATACTTGAATGCTGCGATAGACTCCAGCTGCCTTGCAGCCCTGCCCTGTATAATCAGGTTAGGAGAATGGATGGATGGATATGCTTTGTGGCAATTTATTTTTAAACCAAATAAATTATAATGGCAAATAAATTTTATTTTATCCTATGAATCCTCAAAAAAGAATTTAAAAACTTCAGTCTCAGCCAAAAGAAAGCACATACAAGTACTAAAAAAACTGCCCAGCAGAACTTTAGTAATGTTGAGATCTGAAACACAAAGATCTAGCAGGCTACAAAAAAACTTAATACAGGTTATATAAAATATATCAACAAAGAAAATCTTACATTTATGATTCAAATACTGACTGTTTATCTACAAGATGACCTGCAAAGTATGCTTTCAAGGTGTTATCTCATTTTCAGGGGCTCCAAAGTATTTTGACATTTGACTGACAAATTGTTCCATAGCCAGGTGGGAGCAGTTCCCTCATTATTTCATTAATTATTGAAAACAAAACAAATCCTATAGAGAGATAGCAGAAACATGACGAGTGGTCATATCAACCAATTGTTACATTCTTAAAGAGAAGGAACACACTAGTGAACGCAGCAACAACAGAAGGTCTGGAAAACCACAGAAGACAACTGTGCTGGATGATTGAAGAATTCTTTCCTTGATGAAGAAAAACCAATTCACAATATTTAGCTAAATCAAGAACATTCTCCGGGAGGTAGACCTATCTGTGCCAAAGTCTACCATCAAGAGAAGAAAGTAAAGTCAGAGAGTTTACCACAAGGTGCAAACCACTAGTAAACATCAAGCATAGGAAGGACAGATTAGACTTTGCCAGAAATAATTTTTTAAAAGCCTATCTAATTCTGGAACAATTTTCTTTGAACAAAGGAAACTAAGATCAATATATGCAAGAATATTGGAAAGACAAAAGTATTAGGAACAGAAGAGATGACTCATGATCATACGAATACAACATCATCTGTGAAACATGGTGGAGGCAGTTTTATGGCATGATCATGCATGGCTGCAAATGGATGTCCGTCACCAGTGTTTATTGATGATATGACTGCTGGCAGAAGTAGCAGGATGAATTCTGAAGTGTACAGCGCTGTATTATCTGTTCAGATTCGGCCAAATGCTGCAAAACTGATAGTATGCTTCACAATGTAAATGGACAATGAGTCAAAAAATACTGCAGATGCAAACTAAGTGCTTTTCAAAGCAAAGAAGTGGAATATTCTTCAATTGCCAAGTCAATCAACTGACCTCAACCTAATTGGACATGCATTTCACTTGCTGAAGACAAAAACTGAGGGCAGATAGTCCAACAAGCAAGCAGAAACTGAAGACGGCTGCAGTAAAGGACTGGCCAAGCATCACTAGAGTGGAAACCCAGCACTAAGAGATGACCATAGGTTCCAGACTTCTCGCAGTCATTGTCTGTAAAGGATTTTCAACCAAATATTGGAAATGGGGGGCTATGCAGATATCGGCTCAGACAATATTTTTGGTAAACTCTGTAACAAAGAAACACAAAGAGATGAATGATCTTTGGGACACCATGAAGGCAAACCCCGTATATTCAAATAAAATGTGAGGTATAGCATGTTCAAAAGAAAAGGAACATCATGGTGACGCAAGTTTCCAAGGTAGACTGACAAAAAATGGCATTGCTTCTGGTGATAAAGGTTCTTGGCAGGAAAAGAGAGTCCAGGCGTGAAACCTGGAAATCAGAAGTGAAATCAGAGGTGTAATGGTTGTAAAACTGCCAGTCTGCAGAGAAAGGAAGAGAAATAGCATTAGTCCACAGCAGCCTCCAGCTTTCTGGTGCAAGATTACATTTATGCAAGCCTTTAAACTGTCTCCTATGTGCAGTTGCATACACATGTGACTGGACCCCCTGCTTATGCCAGACCCCTGAACCTGGGACAGTGCTCTGGCGCTGGCAAGAACAGACCCTCAACAGTAAATGACTTTGAACCAAAATGGTAGCAGCACCAAGAAACACTTGGTTATGCAAAGATTTGACTCCCTGTGAAGTGCCATCCACTGTAGGGGTGCATGATCTGTCACCAGAGTGAACTCACATCTCAGGAGGTAGTAACGCAACTGGTTAATAGCCCATTTAATCGCCAAGGCTTCCCTTTCCACCTCTGCATATGTAGTTTCCTGATCCAGTAGTTTCTGGCTCAGAATCATGAATTTAGGATGGCATCTATTTTGGTGCATTGTGGACAAATGGTACCTGTGCCCACCAAGTAGCCTTAAATATTTAGACTAGGTTAATCTGAGGAAACATTTCTTCAGGTTGATACATAAGCCTGCTTTTCTAAGTGTCAGGAGTACCACTCAAACCTGTTGCATGCGTTCCTCCAATGTGCCAGCATAGATGACGTCATCCAAGTAGGCTGCACTATAGTTATTGTGTGGCAGCAACAGTCTATTCACCAGATGCTGGAAAGTCGCAGGAGCTCTGTGTAGCTCAAATGGGAGAACACAATACTGCCAATGTCTACTAGGGGTGCAAGGGAACGGGGTCTTTACCTTGACAGATTCTGTTAAGGGAATTTACCAGTACTCTTTTGTCATGTCAGGTGTGTTCAAATACTGAACCCTACCAATTCACTTGAGGAGTTTGTCCACTCTTGGCATTGGATAAGCATTGAATTGGGAGACTTGATTAAGTTGACAGAACTCATAGCAAAAGCTCTAACACCTGTCAGGCTTAGGGACCAGGACTATAGGGCTGGACCAGAACTAAAGGCAATACTGGCGCTCTCTGATGATGACCCAAGGCTCAGTAATAATGTTGTGTGCACTCGTGCAAGTTTTTCTGAATCATTCATTCACCACTTCCGGGACAGACAAAATTGCTGCTTTGATCTATTGTTGCTGAATGGATGTCAAATTAGGGCTGAAATTAAGGGTGTTATTTTGATTGAAGAAGTAACAAGGCTGTCTGGAGTAGGTATCAAAGTCCCTGTTCTTCCAAGGTTTTAGCAGATTTACAAGGTATACGTGTTTGGCCGGTTGCCTGTTCAATTGTTTTACCAAATAGTCAACCTGCCCATTCCACTCCTTAATTTCTTATGGGCCTTGCCAATGTGCTAATAATTTGGAATGGGCAGTGAAAATCAAGGTCATGATTTGATCTCCGGGCTGGAATTCCTTATGTGTCGTGCCGCAGTCATAATTGCGAGCCTGGGCTTACTGTGCATGCTCCATATTTTTTTTAGGATTTGCTGTAATTTTCAAATCTATCGCATAATTGCGTGATGTATTCTAAACTATTGGTGGAGGGAAGTGCCTCTCCTTCCTAACCTTCTTTAAAATGTCCAATAGCTCCTGGTGTTGTCGTTGATACAGTAACTACCAATAAGCAAAACGTATGAGGGGTAGTAGTTGATCCCAACATCCTCGCTAACCATCTTGTGAAGCATTTGTTTGAGCATTTGATTAAATCACTCCACTAAACCATCAGCAGGATGTTTTGATTCCTCGAGCTACAAAACTCTGCCATGTCGCTCAAGGGTTGATATTACATCTTCCATAAACTTTATTTTGAACCTATGAATTGGCTGTGCGAGAAAACTAGGGAGGGCATTCATTAAATAGTCAATATTAATAGTAATTTAAATACACCGTATTTTTCTGACTTCAACCA
Organism: Polypterus senegalus; assembly: GCF_016835505.1. NCBI lineage: Eukaryota > Metazoa > Chordata > Cladistia > Polypteriformes > Polypteridae > Polypterus > Polypterus senegalus. The sequence continues at coordinate 72,394,694 of NC_053167.1, forward strand.
GTGCCTGACTCAGCCCCCTAAACTGAGACTTGGGAGCACACTAGCTGCTCAGGGTCAAACTAACTTCTGCTCTGGGCTGATGCCATATTGTAGTAATACCTCAGCTTTTTGACATTCATACTCACCTGCAGCTTGCTCATCAAGGTCATAATAAGCCTGCAGGGCTGGTCTTTTCAGAAACTGTCAGGTAGCAGTGCACTCAATAAACAAAAAGAAAATCTCAATATTGTTTTCATGTTGTATAGTGGTAATAATAATGGGTAAGGACCCGGCAATCATTCCTTTAGAAGAGTGGCAGAGGTTCCCATAAGCACCTCTGCTTCAGTAAGTCGTGTCTATTCCATTTACTTGGACCTATAAAGTCCGGATTTCCAAAATCATGGTGTGTATTTGCTCTTGTTACTCTGTCTGTCAGCAATGTTCATGAATTCTGCTGACTATGCCACTTAAGAAAGAGACACAAAAAGAAGAAAAGTCTTTGGGGCACAATAAAGGCAAATCCCATATATTCAAATTAAATGGGAGTTATAGCACGTTGAAAAGGAAAGAAACGTTGTGAAGAAGTGAGTCTAAAAGGCAGACTGACTAAGATGGTAGATAACTACGATTCTGCATACACCTGCCCAAAGAATAGCATTCAAAGAGTCTGATGCTAATTTAGTGTTCCCAACACTGTTTCATTTGCTGAAAATCACTGCCAAATCACCTGATATCAACAGCAACTACTTTTTTCCAGCTAAGTTCGACACACTCAGATATCTTTGTGAACAAGAAGAGCTCTCTGATCCTCCATTCATTGAGAAGTAAAACACTGGTAGTAAAGATGAAGTCACTGCAATCAATCAAAAAGAAAGATATTATAAAACTCAAAAACTGACAATGCCTAGAAAGAAAAAATGGTATAATGGTGTTTTGTTTATGTTACTGAGAGATGTAAATACATGTATATAAAACCATTTTATATTATACTGCAGGATACTGCATCCTGTCCCATAAAGTACCCCTTCGTCCCTTCTGAGCCACTGTCCACCAAAATATCTGTACATGTTACTGGTGAGGGCTCAAAACAGATAAATCACTGTACTTTTTGATTAGAACTGAATCCTCTTTTTGTAAACCTTACCTTGCTTATTATAAACCAGATTCCTGTTGTTAATTTTGATTTAGAAGACTAGTGTTCTGTCCTGAATTGGTTTTGGTCTTACTGTAGGAAGAGGGAACTACTCCTCTTGATGCCCTTAAGATAAAAGGAGAAGATCCACAAAATATTACAGTCTGACACTTTCAGGTTTAATATAATCTATCCTAGCAGTGAAAGTTTACAAATGTAGAAAATGCTAAAAAGCGTTTGACAAGAAACATGCTTCTCCCAGAGATTCTTACGATTGTGTTATTTTAAGATTGTTAACCTTCTTGCCTTCTTGCATCTATAACATGCACCAGTAGCCATACAGGCCATACCAGAATTGCTTTGTCTCATGAAATGAATCTGCCTATCCATTTAACTAACCCACTTTATAAATTTACATATGTATTTCTGTCAAGGCTCAGTATTGCAGTGGCCTCCCAGTTTAGTAGTTAGTACTGCTACCTCAGGATTTCAAGGTTCATATCCCAGCATGGTCACTGTCTGTTTCCATGTTCTCTCTGTGTTCATGTTTTTTTGGAAATTTTTACACATCTTGGTTTATATGCCTTAAATCTGCCAGTAACGAGGGTGATCTTCTGCCAGTGTGTCTTTTGACTGGATTAGTACAATTTTTTTCCACATTTTGCCTGATAACTGCCAAGGTAAAGATCCTGGCCCCAGCTCTGGAATACTGAATTTGAATAAGCGGGTTTAGAGAATAAAAGAAAGTATGTATTATCAAAATTAAATAAATTAGCAAAGCAATATGTGCACCTTACTGAATATTCGCTGCGCTGCTGCATTGGACATTGCCGACGTGTTGCATTTCCGAAAGTGTATTAAAATGAAATAACGATTGCGCTACTGATCTGACAGTAGCAGCCGGCGCCAATTTGCAGTGTTTACACGTTTAACCGATCAATCGTTGCTATTAAATATTGGGAATGGGTTACAAGAAACGAATCACTTATAGTTTTATTAAGCATCAAAAATGATTTTTTTATTTTGCTCATTACGCTCAGGACCTTAAATTTGGGATATTTTATAAAAAATAGTGTCTTTTTAATTTATTGAAAAAATACATGAATATAGCTTCGTATTTTCAATGGTTAAGTACACAATTCCAAACAAAATGCCTTGCTACTCTACGTAATTAATAGTGCATTTAAAATTTTTAAATTACCTTTTCTTAATGTTTATTAAATACTAGGGAGTCGACCGCATGCTTGTACCCGCCTTTCCTCTTTATAGTATCCAATGACAATAAGGAAAATAAAAGATTGGCAGTTAAAACTCAAATGAGAGGCTAGATGTCTAGATGGAGTCCCGCCCACAACTACTGTAGTGAAAGCGGAGATTACGCGTATAATAATCCAGATAGAAAAAGTTTTTCAGTGTTAGGGTCGTTCTGAAATTACCGCTTACCATTAAACACGATCTTCTTTTGTGGAAAGGTGTTGGTTACGCGAATGCTTTACTGTTTAGTGTCTTTAAAGGAAGGAAAGAGAGAGGCACACGAAAGGATTCCGTTTACTTTACTGCAAAAGAGAGGAGGTACGAAGATTCTTCAAGAAAAGTTTGAAGAGCGCTTTCACTGTCCTGGAGAAAACATCCGAGGTACGTACAGACCTCTTGGAGGAGTTTAACTCTGTTATAGGTCGTGTAATGTAATGCTTCCAGTCTAAATCGACTTTTCAATATCTTCCAACGTACGCATAATAATGCTGGAAGCAGTGATGTCTCTAACCGGAGGGCAGCGGGGACAGATTTGCCTTGGCGAATCGACATGTTTACTTCAGCCTCATGTGCCGTAATCCCTTTACTGTTTTTCTGATCGTTCAGCAGCTGAACGATTTTTTTAATTATATGATTATATATCAGTTTTTGGGACCGTCGATAAACGGTACAGAATCAGTAAGAGTAAGAAGGAGAAAAATGTCTCAACACGATCTTTTCTGCTACCACGCTTTGCACTGTCAAAAGACGGATGTAGTGAAAGTTTCTGCTTTGACACGCTTTCTAAACTTTCCTTTGCTTACGTACATCTAATGTTTGCCATTAAATATGTAAAAACGAACGCGAGGGCTTATTTCAGGCAAAAGCGCAGCTGGGGTAAATAGTGAAGCGGTGAAGTAGTCGACTGCATGCATTTTGTCCACTTTCCTTCGCTCGTCCTCATCTGACAGCTTCAGACATCGTGAAAGAAGAAAAACGCACCATTAGTGAAAAATGTGAGGTAAACAAAGCAATAGCGAGGGTTCTTTCGAGACCTACACTGTCATTACGGATCTGTGTGAGAAGAATACTTAAATTGTTGCGGTATATCTGTTCCCCTCTTGCTTTTGCAGCAGAAGACGTGGTCTGTTTGCTGAGCGGAAAGGTGGATTTAACAGCTGTCAGCGCCTTCTTTTCGGTTATAATCAGAGATTGCAGAAAGAGCGTTATTAAAATTAGCAGCAGTATCACACTTGTCAAAGCAACATCACAAGTTTTATATGGCTGCGGTGTGCTGCAGACACGTGTGTTAATTTCGACAATGGAAGAGTTGCATATTGAGTGCCGATCAGCCTACCTGAGACGGCTTTAAGCATCGATTGCCTTCCTATTTAAGCAAGTTTAGAAACAACGGTGCCGTACTCAACAGTAAAAAATAGTATCTGGTTATATATGTAAGTTTTTCTTTATGCAGCATATCAGGAATAGTAATTATATCATTTAGGTTTTCATCCGAACAAACTGACAAGTTAAGTAACATTTCAAAGTCTAAATGGTAATGCCAATATACTCCTTAAGTGGGTACCCGTGTAGTAACGTGGTGTGTGTGCAAATAATACTTCAATTGTTTTAGGTAACATAAGCGATGGAGTAGAGTTAATGCTGACTTTTCCTCTAGGCGTAAATGTGTGATTTAAATTAGTAACCAATGTTTGCCTTCAGGATGGCATGCTGGCAGAATTCCTGTGTCCGATACATTGCCTGGTTGGGAAGCACAATATGGTGCATCTTGTGCAGGGTTGGATCCTTCTTTGCACCCATTATTGCTGGCATAGTCTTCTAGTCTATGTGCTGGGGGTGGTTAGTAGATATTTTACAAAAAGTGTTATTTCCTAAACATTGGTAGCAATGAGGCATCATTGATAAGTTTTCAGTCAAACACATGCATCCTTTAAAAGTGAATTCTTTTTAGAACCCTAGATGTATTTTTTATGTGTGAAATGTTTAAAATATTGAGTAAAGTATGAAATACTAAACAGTGTGAGATGATAAAGTGAGTAGAGCAGGGGATTTTGCCAAGCTTTGTTTTTGTACTTCTTTTGGCTCACTCACCCATCCATGTCGTGAGTGTTACTGTAAGCAAAATGTCAGAATATTTACTTTTAAAATGATTTATTTATTAATCATCTGTTTTTTTTTTTTCTGGATTGGTGGACCCCAGATACTACATATTCTCATGAATTATTAATTTTAAAAGTATACTTGATAGCCTAATAGATACTAGCTACTTTTCTTTTAAATTAAAGAGGGAGAAACATGCTAACTGTAATAATGAGATGGCACATATTGGTTCTAAAATATGGCTTATGATAACACTCTATAGACGTTAAACAATCATACAGCCATATTTAAAATGTCCTGATTCCAGTTCCTGGTCTCAGGTGGACAGAACATGTCAGACAGCATCCAGTACAAAGCCAAAAGCCAGTCCAGGATGAGGTACCAGTCCATTACAAGCCACACTCACACATACAAGGACAATATAAAGTTTCTAATGAGCGTAGTTGGCGTGCCTTTCATATGACAGCAGAAACCAGATAATACAGAGAAAAAAAGTGCCAAGACCAGGCAAAGATTTGAGCAAAGGCTTCGGAGGTATAAGGTAGCAGAACTAACGATTGTGCCCCTCATCTTACAATATAACACTAGTTATTATTCTGCTGACCTGGCCTATTCAGTGTGATAAGAAATGTTATTTATGTTACAACTTTGACATTTTCTTTCATTAGTGAATTAAATGGGCTGTGGTAAAATATGTAATGACCTTAACAAAGTTATTAGGCTAATCTTTGAAGTGCTTTTGCACATCCATCTTTTTATCGGAATGTTTTGGACTGCAAAGGGTGCTGATGAACATTTCTTTGAAAAGCCCACCTTTTTATGCCTCCTGCTGATGTATCCTGCTGCACACTATGAGTGAAGTTACTGAAAGATCTCTGTTTGTGTTGGGAAAGAAGGGCTTTGGATATGCTCCAAAAACATCTGCAGCACACTTCTTGTACAAATATTTTTCATTCACCGGTCCACTTCGCCTATTTAGAATGCAGATATCTGATCATATCTTCATAACTGTTTGATTGACTGATTGTCTGAATCTTATTATCTGACCATAATGAAATGAAAACTGCTTGAATAAAAATCACATTTAATCATTGCCACTGATATTTCAAGCTTCATTTCAGCTAAAAGACCTTTGACAAACCTCTCCAGAAAATGCGATTTGCTGCTATGAATCGGATAAGTTTTTGATGGTCGCAGTTTTTATTAATCAGGTTGTCTAATACCTGTCCTGTCGTACAAATATGTCCTTCAATGACTTGCAATTTGGCTTTACTTTGCAGTAGATCATATTAAGATACAACACTTAGTTTTTGATGTTGTCATTGTTACATTTAATTGGAAGAATTCTATCAACAGGTAATTGTGACTATGCATTCCATATTTTTATTTTCTCCAAAAAAGAGGCACATCTATGGGGTGGCACAGAGGTTAGCTGCCTCACAGTGCCAGGAGACTGAATGGGCAGGGGTTGAACCCTGGCTTGGGCTCTGTTAGTGTGGAGTTTGTGAGTTTTTTTTGTGTTTGCATGAATGTTAGTTAGGCAACTTTCTAGTTGGGATTCCCATTCTGTGTGAGTGGCTGGGTCCTGCAGTAGGCTTGTGTTCTTGAATAAATCAATGGATGTATGGATTTTAGTTTTTTTTTTTTGTTTTTCATGCCATATATGAGGGTCATTGTCTGAAATTTATAGTTCAAGGATAAGTAACAACCATGTTTCAAACAACACAGTTTTAAAGTGGAACGCTATGTGCACAAGCACATAAATTCAGAGTAGTACAGAGTGCTTGCTTGGAACATTTATGATTAATCATAGTAGAATTTTATATAGCTCCTTGCAATAGTGAACTTCCATCTCAAATTTCATTACATGCTGAATATTTTACTGTATTCATGTGCTGTGGCCACAGGTTGGTAAGTACCCTTCACAGTTGTAGCTCTCGAGTGGGGCAATTTGGAGAAAAAAATGCCACATAAATTAGACAAATTATGAAGTAACAAAGGTATTGTTATTAAAAAGTAAAAAATGAAAAGAGTCATTTCGGACCAGTAGAAGCAGCTTGAAAGCCTTAAGGATATCTTTTTGTTTAAATTACAGAAAGAAAATGCAACAGCTATTGCACAATTACCATTAAAAGTCAAAGACATGTTTGACTCATTGCTAGTGAATGTGAGTGCTAAGGTAGTGAATCTGCAGGAAAGCATAAAAAAGTCATCTCTTGCAAACATTTAGTTTCTAAGCCCTGCGTTTTCCCCAGAGGTGCTAGTAAAATTGACTGACAGCATATTGCTTGATTTATTTCTGTGCCTGCTTGCACTTGCTTAGGGGTGTGTGAAATGCCTTTCTGAGGCATTGCATATCAAATGTAATCCACTTTTTAAATGGTCATTAAGTTCTTGTTGTGAGGGACTGATAGAGATGTGATGATATGTGATTCATTCTGCCTAGCACCCTTAATAAATTTGCTGCCAGGGCAGAAGTGACTATCTGGGCTTTGATTTAGAGTGAACTTTCCACTTCCTCAAAGTGTCTGCTGTGTGTGAGGCTCCCCCTGTCCTCCCATTCGTGCTCATGTTGAGCTCCTGCTTCTTGTCTACTGCACTCTGTAATCAGCGTAGTTTTGGCTGTGATTCCCTACGCTTTATACCACCTTTCAGATGTTTTGATTCATTCTCTCAATTTTACTCTCAGGTTCTGCTGTTTGGAAAAATTCAGTGAATTGTATTTTTTTGTTGCATTGTAATGTAGCTCTGTTTCAACTCCACTGTAATGAAATGCACTGTGCAAAGTAGAGTTCCATCCATCCATCCATTTTCTAACCCACTGAATCCAAATACAGGGTCACGGGGGTCTGCTGGAGCCAATCCCAGCCAACACAGGGCACAAGGCAGGAACCAATCCTGGGCAGGGTGCCAACCCACCACAGGACACACACAAACACACCCACACACCAAGCACACACTAGGGCCAATTTAAAATCGCCAATCCACCTAACCTGCATGTCTTTGGATTGTGGGAGGAAACCGAGCGCCCGGAGGAAACCCACGCAGACACGGGAGAACATGCAAACTCCACGCAGGGAGGACCCGGGAAGCGAACCCGGGTCTCCTAACTGCGAGGCAGCAGCGCTACCACTGTGCCACCGTGCCGCCCAAAGTAGAGTTTGATTAACTAAATTGACTTCTATCAGCAGGCCTGCGCACCTTAATGTGAATTACACTTCCAGGGAAACTGTATTAGGAACTATGGGAACAGGAAATATTAAAGGATGAAAAGAAAATGTAGCATTTAAACACAAACAAGTTGCTTCATTATTTCCAGACCTATACCATGCAGATCTGGACATCAGAACCCAGTTATCCACCCATTATCTGAACCTACATTTTCAAAAATATGATTTCAAGATGGCGCTGCTGCCTCGCAGTAAGGAAACCCGGGTTCGCTTCCCGGGTCCTCCCTGTGTGGAGTTTGCACGTTCTCCCCATGTCTGCGTGGGTTTCCTCCGGGTGCTCCATTTTCCTCCCACAGTCCAAAGACATGTAGGTTAGGTGCATTGGTGATCTTGGTGTGTGGGTGTGTGTGTGTGCCCTGTGGTGAGATGGCGCCCTGCCCGGGATTTGTTCCTGTCTTGTGCCCTGTGCTTCCTGGGATTGGCTCCAGCAGACCCCATTGACCCTGTGTTAGGATATAGCGGGTTGGACAATGACTGACTGATTACAGGATCGTGACGTACGAGACTGGAAACAACCAACATTTATCCATATGACCACACTCACACCCCTTGCCAATTAGTCTGAGGTGCATTTTTTTTGGATATGAGAGGAAAAGGGTTCAATATGCAAATGAAAATTATAAAAAAATGTTTAAATAGCAATGGATGATGTGACAACACCATTTTTAGTACTTTAGACGTATAGCGTTGGATACCTGGGTTTAATTCACTAGTCAGTTGTCTGTGTTGAGTATGCACGTTCTTCCTATATCTGCATTTCTTTTTCTTTTTTAGTTCTACATCTCAAAGAAATCTATTATAGATTAACCAGTGACTCTAAATTGACCCCTGGGGGGGGGGTGTATGTTTGTTTTCTATTTTTCCTTGTCACACAATCCAAGGCTAGTTATGGCCAGTGTGTCCCACACAGGCTGTGCATCCATCACAATGCTGGAACGTAGCAAGCCAACTGAAATTGGGTAGGAGAATTATACATGACTGTGTGCACTCTTGATATACAGTGTAGGTCTCCTTTAAACAATGATATTGTTTTCCTTATCTAGAGATGTACACATTGGGAAAAGTGCAAACGATCAGATTTTGAAATGTATACTGTTTCACTTCCAGCTCTCAGCTCTGCAATTCCCTGACATTTTTTTTCCTACATTTTCCATTGTGTGGTCTGTTTCATTGTACTACTCTTGTGTTGCTCTTTTTTAAAGCTGGGTCTTAATGATATAAACATAAAAAAAAAATGGAAATGCTGTCCAGAGATATTCCAGGAATTAAATATGATTGGCAAGTGGGAGCTGAGGGGGCCCTTTATATTCTTATCACTATTTCGGCACTGCTTAGAGGGGATCCACAAAGTTATAAAATGTACAAAGGGGTCCTGTCCTGCTGAAGGCGTGAGAACCTTGTGTGTTCAACGTCACGGTGGGATCAGCTTTATAATTGAAGTGTGTTTGAAGTGAAATGATTTGCAGTAGATATTTAAACTCTAGCTTAGGTTTTTTTGTTTTCTTTTTAATCATAGCTGAGATACCCAGAAGAAGGTGGCTTGCGAAACAGAGCAGCAGGGATATTTTTTTTCCTTCTTTTGTTTTAAATATGGTTTTTGCAGTGGTTGTGGAACATATGGAACTAATCATTCTGGCTGGGTTCAGTCGCCATGTGGGGCACATTCGAGGAGAGCCTTGCCACAAATGCAAGCCGATGTACCCCCATCATGCTGTGAGAACCCCCATGTTTATCTGGCCCTCTGCCAAGGTAGTTGCTGATTGAGTTAAGAAAGCTGAACGGGGATGGGCTGCTGCTGTGTGCTGGTTGGAGAGAAATCCGGAGGACACACATTTGTTTTTCTTATTGATGTCTGGGCCTGCTGGGAGAAAATAAAAGAATAATCTGTGAGATAGGAAAGTGAATGTCACCTAGCCTCAGGGAGCTGTGGTGATCCACAAGGAATGTGAATGATGTTTATGTTGAGTAAAGTTGTAGCGAGGTGGGTGAGCAAGGCAGTCCGCTTGTGATTATAACTAGTTGGAGACAAATTCATTGTGATAGTGAAAAACAGATTGGTCCATTTTCTTGGCTAGACAAATGATTAGCTGGAAGGGTTTCATAAAATAAAATGAATGTAAAATTAAAATTTGGCGTAATTTGCTTTCTTGTCATAGCATTTTTTTCCTTTAGTTTTTAAGGAAGCGTGCCAAAACAAATGTCTTTGACATCAAAAGCAGGGAGGAGCTGGCTATTCTGAGTGGCATCCTGCTTTGGGATAAAATGTTGAAAGAGGAAAAGGAGAGAGCCAAAAGTGGAGAAAAATGGATTTGAATACTAGTGTAAAGGCCAACCTTCTTGAGCAAATCTGTGGTTTATGGCTTGGAGTCACTTCTCTGTTGGAATTCTTGTATAAATGTGAAAGGCATTCTTAGATAAAATCACAAATTCTTAGCTAAGGTTACTCTGTCCACATTGGCTTGTGGGATGATTGCTGGGATGCTACAAGATTGTTGCTAATGTTTCCTCAATGTCATCTTAAACAAGAATTTCTTGTAGGTCTGCACAAGGACTTTTTCTTTGCAAGGTTGCTGAACTGTGAAAAGTTAGCACAATGTTCTTTCCATCATGTTAGTGGATCTGCATCACTGTGTTTATTGGCCAGTTCTCATGACCAGACAGACTTGTCCACAAAGAGCAAACTAACACAGGGTTATACCGATTGACTGGTTTTAGACATTAAGTTAAATTGCTTTCAAAAGACGGGCAGAAATTAGTATCTGAAATTTAAACAGTTTTCATCTGAACAGAACAGGCAAAATAACTCGGAAACTCAAAGGAAGATCCTAAGTCATTGTCTTGAAATTATGTTAAACAGGAGTTGACTGACTGAAGAAATGTTATTCTCTTGTTAAATGTTTTTTTTTTTTAAACAAGGTTCTGTCAGAGAACCTCGCTTTTCCAATAATGGCAACAGTGACATCCAAATTTGATCAGTGACCCCACAAACTTTGCAACAGAAACCACTTCTTACAGGTGAAGTATTGATCTGTAGTGTCAAATGAATGAAACACCCAATAAACCAAACTATAAATTAAGTACAGTAAAAATATTTTTCTGGATGGAAATAAAAAAATACACAAAAAATGCTGCAATTGACCAAAGAACAATACTCTTGGAACAACAAATTGATGCATAATTTGCATTCATGATGACAGGCAATTTCTATATTGCTCACAATTTGCGTGAGCCAATCATTTTCTTGAATGAGACATATTTTCTGTCTATTTGTCTGTTTGTCTTTTTCTTTCTCTGTCAGTAATATAGACCAGTTAGACCCATCCATCCATCCGTCCATCCATTATCCAACCCGCTATATCCTAACTACAGGGTCACGGGGGTCTGCTGGAGCCAATTCCAGCCAACACAGGGCGCAAGGCAGGGAACAAACCCCGGGCAGGGCGCCAGCCCACCGCAGCCAGTTAGACCCATCCTCATAATTAATACACACTAAAAAAAAAATACAGTTCTATCAAAAAATTGCACTGAGTGTGATTTCACTGTCAAATTTAAGGTTGGTACTCATATTCTTTAAAAGCTGCCTCATAATATTTGGATTCATTATTGATCCTCAGCTGTGATTCAAACAACGCAGTGTGCAAAATAATTGGATAACTGGGGGCGTCCATTAGTACTCTGGTGGCTGAATGGCGATACCTTTCTCTGGTACATTGGAATGTACAATTGGCTGTAAAAACGCAATCATTTAGGATGTGAATATCTTAATTACGCTAATCACATTATAAATGGACACATAATGTGCAACAAAATTCACACCACCCCTGACCATCGTGACATAGTACAGCCACTTTTTATGACACAGTGCACAGGAGGACAGAAGTCACGAAATCACTTGCTGTAGCAGAGCTCGCTTCAACAGCAGCAAAGGTTTAGTGTTGAAATTTAATTGTTTAGAACATCTTAGTTGCACTGTTGTAAAAGTAAAATCAAAATTCATAACCAAAGGACTTTTCTTTTCCTTATTTTGGATTGGAGTTAAGGTAAATGCTAGCCTGCCACAAACCAGCACTGCAGCTCTATTTGGTTAAGAGCATGGAAGACAGAATCATGTCATTTGAAAGGGATCTCCTTCTGAATTTGGTATTTTAGCCTACAGTGGTGTGAAAAACTATTTGCCCCCTTCCTGATTTCTTATTCTTTTGCATGTTTGTCACACAAAATGTTTCTGATCATCAAACACATTTAACCATTAGTCAAATATAACACAAGTAAACACAAAATGCAGTTTTTAAATGATGGTTTTATTATTTAGGGAGAAAAAATCCAAACCTACATGGCCCTGTGTGAAAAAGTAATTGCCCCCTTGTTAAAAAATAACCTAACTGTGGTGTATCACACCTGAGTTCAATTTCCGTAGCCATCCCCAGGCCTGATTACTGCCACACCTGTTTCAATCAAGAAATCACTTAAACAGGAGCTGCCTGACACAGAGAAGTAGACCAAAAGCACCTCAAAAGCTAGACATCATGCCAAGATCCAAAGAAATTCAGGAACAAATGAGAACAGAAGTAATTGAAATCTATCAGTCTGGTAAAGGTTATAAAGCCATTTCTAAAGCTTTGGGACTCCAGCGAACCACAGTGAGAGCCATTATCCACAAATGGCAAAAACATGGAACAGTGGTGAACCTTCCCAGGAGTGGCCGGCCGACCAAAATTACCCCAAGAGAGTGCGACTCATCCGAGAGGTCACAAAAGACCCCAGGACAACGTCTAAAGAACTGCAGGCCTCACTTGCCTCAATTAAGGTCAGTGTTCACGACTCCACCATAAGAAAGAGACTGGGCAAAACGGCCTGCATGGCAGATTTCCAAGACGCAAACCACTGTTAAGCAAAAAGAACATTAGGGCTCATCTCAATTTTGCTAAGAAACATCTCAATGATTGCCAAGACTTTTGGGAAAATACCTTGTGGACTGATGAGACAAAAGTTGAACTTTTGGAAGGCAAATGTCCTGTTACATCTGGCGTAAAAGGAACACAGCATTTCAGAAAAAGAACATCATACCAACAGTAAAATATGGTGGTGGTAGTGTGATGGTCTGGGGTTGTTTTGCTGCTTCAGGACCTGGAAGGCTTGCTGTGATAGATGGAACCATGAATTCTACTGTCTACCAAAAAATCCTGAAAGAGAATGTCTGGCCATTTGTTTGTCAACTCAAGCTGAAGCGATCTTGGGTGCTGCAACAGGACAATGACCCAAAACACACCAGCAAATCCACCTCTGAATGACTGAAGAAAAACAAAATGAAGACTTTGGAGTGGCCTAGGCAAAGTCCTGACCTGAATCCAATTGCGATGCTATGGCATGACCTTAAAAAGGCGGTTCATGCTAGAAAACCCTCAAATAAAGCTGAATTACAACAATTCTGCAAAGATGAGTGGGCCAAAATTCCTCCAGAGCGCTGTAAAAGACTCATTGCAAGTTATCGCAAACGGTTGATTGCAGTTATTGCTGCTAAGGGTGGCCCAACCAGTTATTAGGTTCAGGGGGCAATTACTTTTTCACACAGGGCCATGTAGGTTTGGATTTTTTCTCCCTAAATAATAAAAACCATCATTTAAAAACTGCATTTTGTGTTTACTTGTGTTATATTTGACTAATGGTTAAATGTGTTTGATGATCAGAAACATTTTGTGTGACAAACATGCAAAAGAATAAGAAATCAGGAAGGGGGCAAATAGTTTTTCACACCACTGTATTTGCTTGCCAGCCTAGTGAAAGAGCACTGAGTGAGTAGTCGCGCAATAACCTTTTAAAATTATTTTCACAAACCCTATACATTTTTGTTTTTGAGGATTTCAAGGATTATTTAGGGCACGGGTGTCAAACTCCGGTGCTGGAGCGCCACAGTAGTTCCAGGCTTTCACTCTAACCAGCTTCTTCATTAGTGACCAGTTTTTAAATTTCTTTTGCCTTAGTTTTAATTAACTTGGCTCAGGCCCCTTAGTTGTTTCTTTTTCCTTAATTAGCAGCCAAACAATAATGAGAAACAAAAGCAGCCACCACATGAGTAGCTCACCTGTGCCCCTCACACAATATCTGAAAATTGAAGGTGAAGGTGTCAGTAAGGTTGATCTGCTCAGGTCACCAAAACAGTTTGATGGTGTTCTTCGAAAAAAAACAGAAAAATCAACAGTTTTGGAAATGTCTGCTGTGGCGGAATGAGAGCTGCAACAAGCCATGGAATTAAATAACGGGTTTAATTAACAGCAGGAATTGGCTTCTCATCAAGAAAGTGGTTTGAGTGAAATTGGCTGGAGTTTGAAATCCCAGTTTAGCTGGTCATCTGTCAGCTCGTTTCACATCTCATTTCTGTTTGGCTGTCATTTAATGAAGAAAGGAATACATTCAGAGGACTGAATCCTTAAAAACAGGGCTATTAAAATGAACTGAAAGGAAAAGAAGTTACTTAGCAGTGAAACCTTGTCACTTATTAGAATGAAAACCTGCAGCCCTCCAGGCCTGGAGTTTGACACCCCTGATTTAAGGGCTCCTGGTTATCTTTTGTGATCTGCATATATTTAGCTTCTATGTGGTGTTTGTAACTTGTTCCTGTGTTTCGTGAACAGCCTTCAAAGGCTTATCCCTCTGTGTATGTGAGTGTGCTCAGTTTAACCAAGCTTTGTGCTTTTGTTGCTGGGACATTATTAGGACACAATTAGTATAGAAAATAGATGTATGGATTGAAAAAAATCAGTGTTGTGCTTGTGATTAGGTGTATGAAGGAGGATACTTCTGAATGAATTAGTAATGTCAAAATTGCATGACTCGGAATGACATCATATTATCATGTATGGCCTTTTAGTTATTTGTTGCTTCATTTGAGCAGCAAACAGATATCCATCATTTATTGTTTCATTTTAACATCTGACACTAAGTTCATCAGAAGTGGAAAAATCCATTAGTAATGCTACATTTAAACCACTCCATATTTTTTCAGCTACAGCAAATAGTATAGGTTGTTGTTAGCTTAAACTATGTTAAAAATAATTTTCTATTGTACAGTTTTTAAAAATACTTGTGTGGTTACTCTGGCTATTTATGAAATAGCCAAAGCTAGCCATATTTCTTTCCCAGATCCAACAATGTGTTTTATTTCATACTAAAGTTATAAAAAAAAACAAAAAAAACCCAAAATCAAAACAGAAGTCTCTATTGGGACCATAGCTGTTCTTTCTGATGAAATCTGACAGTGACATTTACTTGACCATTGGCTTTATAAAATTAAAAAATGCATTGTATCAGGAAGACAGATGTTTAAATTCTCTGTTGTTACCTCTAAACAGTGGACATTAATATATTTTATTGTATTAATTATATGGGTTAATTATTATAACAAGTCACAATAGGTTGAGTGAGAACCATTTAATAAAACGGTGAACTGAATACAACTGCAGCATTATGGGTGAGAAGTTAATTTTCTTCAAATATCATTCATTTGCAATCCTAGAACTCTTCTTAATATGAAAAAAAATTCCTTTTTGACTTTCCTTCTTGTAATGGATATACATTTTGTGCAGACCTTTGTCTTTGAACACCTTGGATCTTTATTGAGAGCAATTCTTTGGTGGCAGATATGTTATAATGCAGTTTTTGCTCCTTGTTTGACCCAAAGTCTCTTGCTTTTACACTCATACAGTATAATTGCTTGAGAATAGATGGATATTAACATGTCTGTTTCGGTTGCCTTTTGTAAAGTTGGCTCATTCCTTCCATGTTCACAGGATTTTCCATTGGGAAGCCTTGTTTTCTCTCATGGTCCAGATATATGCCCTTATGCTGAGCACTGGCTGTAAGTTGTCAAGAGTGAGCAAGCATGGTGAATATTCTGAACTGGTACCCCTTCTATGGTAGATGCTTGCCTTTGCTTTAGCTCCATTGCACCAGGACATATCAACTTTAAAATATCCATCCATCCTCTAAACCCACTTGACTCACTTGAAGCCAAACCCTATTCTGGCAGTGTCATAAACGAAGCAGGCACTAACCGGTGCTTCAGATAGTACACTTCGGCACACTCCCACATGTGTGATAAAAAAAAAAAAAATAACAGAATACACTTAATTTGTGTTTGCCCTTAAATTTAGATTTAGAAGATGGGTTGATATTTGTTCTTGAATACATGAGTGTAAATTGGCAAATGGGACTTTATTTCTTTATCTTGCACATGACAGATGTCCAGGAAGACCACAATAAACATGAAATACAGTATAATCACCTGATGGCGAATATTTTTATAAAAGATGGAGAAATGATAAAAAGATGTAATATTGACAGGACATGTTGAATTGTTGCTAATATTACATGTAATTTTGGGGGCATTGCAGTGGTTTGCTTCCCGGGTCCTCCCTGCGTGGAGTTTGCATGTTCTCCCTGTGTCTGCGTGGATTTCCTCTGGGTTTTCTGGTTTCCTTCCACAGTCCAAAAACATGGAGGTTAGGTGCATTGGCGATCCTAAATTGTCCCTAGTGTGTGCTTGGTGTGTGTGTGAGTGTGAGCCCTGCGGTGGGCTGCTGCCCTGCCCGGGATTTGTTCCTGCCTTGCGCACTGTGATGGCTGGGATTGGCCCTGTGTTAGGATTTAGCGGGTTGGATAATGACTGACTGACTGCTTGCACCTGCATTTTTGTTTTAAGAGGAAAACATTTAATTTCAGAGCATTTTGCTCCTAGTCCCTGATTTTTTCAGATACTGTACTGGCCATTCTGTAGAATGACTCTAGCTAGTCAAATGGAATTGGACACAAAGTTCTTAACTATGGCTTCACTTTTCTGTTCAGGAAAAGCCAGTGTTAAATATTTCCTACTTGTGGGAGGCAAATTTCAGAAGGTATCTCTCATATTTATCATGTTTACATTTTGCTGAAGGAAGGGTTGACGCAGATACCATGGGCTTTGACTGGAGCTTTTCAAAAATTAAAGTTAAAAAGGGAGGATATTTACTGGTACAATTTTACATTATTAGGTAATTCACTTCTGAGATGTTTGAAAAATTATTCTACGTGCTGATTCAACCATTATGCAATTCCTGAAACAGAACATGTATCGCAAGAATGCTGAAATCAAAACATAAAAAACACATTCACTCATATGATCAACATTACAAGACATTTTCCCCACAATAAGAAGATAGCCTTGTAATTCTGCTTTCAGGCTTGAAGCTGATAAGAAAAGATCAACAGAACATCAAGAAAATGCGAATGCAGCGGAGTCTATCAAACAGACTTTGATGCTGATCTTCTAAATGAGTTTGTAACAGAATTAGGAGAAAGCTGAAATTTTACACAAATCCCTATGGTGTTAGCTCAGTAAGTGTATATTCACAATTCTGTCTATTGAATTGGAGCCTGTGGCCACGGAAAGCCACATTTTGGCCATTTGGCTTAATATAGATTAAATGAATAGATGTTTGAGATTTTTGAGGCAGAAATATCTATGTCAGATTAGCATCAATAGAAATAAAAAGAAGGAAATTAAACAAGATTTCCTTCCCTGCGGGTGTAAGCCTTTCATCTTTGGTCTGCTTTATTTAAATTGAACAAAAAAGCCCAAGTTGTTGATCCTGCTTGGAATTTACCTAACATCCAGTGTTTGGACATCTCTTAGCAGCATTATCTCAGTTCAATAATGATACTGTCTTTAGATTTCTAGAATACAGAAACCTCAATTGTCTTTATTTTGATTGACTTGAATGTAGCATGAAGTTATCTAACTGTATTGACATGAAACTCAGCTTTGCCATCCCTGGGTGCAGTTTGCTGCCTTTTTAAAGCATTTACCCTTTGACTTTGTAATTGTTGATATTTTTCATTGGTTTTCAGGCAATACCATTTTGTACTCTGTTTATGTCATTTTGTGAAAAGTTTGCATGGCTATGGTCATATTGTTCACAGGTGCAATGTTTGTTGTTCATCAATCGACATTAAGGTTATGTGATGAATAGCAGCATGATTCCGGGTTTATGTAAGATATTGATTTGCAGATTTGGGCATCAAAGCTTTTGAATACACAATAAAATAAATTGCTTTGCTAAGAGATAGTTGGGAGCAGTGTAATTAAGTTGGTATTAGGCATTTACCTCTGGTTTTCAATTCTGTTTTTTTTTTTGGCTTTGACTATGACAATCATTTCAGTCTGACTCTCTTGTGAATCTGACAGTTCTGACAAATGATTTCAGCCTGCTCTGTTCTCATTCACTGATCATTTTCTTTCTGTCAGTTTTCCTCCAGACTCTTCCCCACATGTAAGGTATGGAAGAACATTTCAGACAAAATAAAATAAAATGATATGTGAGCATAAATAATAATGTTTTTTCTTCCTTATTTCTTTATTCATCTATTTAATTATTTCTTTATTTAATTGACTCAATTTAGTGACATAACTTGAAATGCAGCTTCAAATGAACACCTTCATTTAATCTAGTGAGTTCTGTGTTTTGATCTGTGATTTGTAGGTAGAGTTGCGCATTAATCTTAGGCCATCAAGTGCTACACTGATAGGCAGACACCACACATCACATGCAGAGTCTTGTGAGAATGAATTCAATTCTTTTGGAATGAGAGTAGCTGCTCTGTGCAGTAATTCTGGCCAACTTTTTCTTATATGTGTGCATGCCATGGATGCACACAGTCACAACCTTGAGCATGTGCTTTGCTTTTTTTGGGAATGCTATGGCTAGGCATATACAAAATCATTAGAGTCTAGTTACAGACCTTCAGAGCCCCACCTTGTTGACAAGTCAGTCAAATTGCTAGACCCTTCTCTGCAAAGTTTCAACTGTGAGTGTCCCCTCTAATGATGATTCAGCAACCCTTAAACTCTGCCCATGACTAATCACTTTATCACATTTATCACATCACTTTATCCATTTCAGGTGCATCTACCAATAGGACTGGGAATGAGTCGGTAGACATTCCTGGTTGGGACACCTGTTCATTACAGGGCACATTCACATGTGTACACTGGAGCAATTAGAAGTCCTGGGCCAATTTGAAGTGAATCATTAACCAGCATGTCTAAAGGAAAGACACCAGAATTTCTGGAGGAAAAATTAATTTATGAGGACAGAAAGAATGTGCATAGTCCACACAGGGTATACTTGGGCTGGGATTCAGACGTGCAGTTATTAATCTGTGAGGCAGCAGTGCTTACCCCTCCATCATTGTGCACCCCCTGAAATTGAATAATTCGGCATAAGGTGTGAAAATTTGTTTAATTCTCTCAAAAACATTGTTTTTCTAATTAAGAATTCTTGTAAACTATCCTGAGGAGTGAAAACTTATTAAAGCCTTGGTTATGAATTCACAGTACAATCTCTACATCCCTTGCACTTTTGTTATGTTTAATAATTAGAGTAGCAGACCCAGCAAGCAGCGACAAGAGGAAAATTTGTGTCACAAAGGACAAAAGCAGTGAGCATATAATCCTATTGCCTTCTGATCAGCAACAGAGGACCAAGTGACTTAAGAGGAATTTCAGATCAGACCAAGAAAATATTTACTTCCAAAAAAGAGGGAGAGAGATCACAATCACATCTGGTGACTTAGCCTGCTCAGTGGAATGGAACATTCAACCTGCTTTTAAGTCATGTGAACTTTACAGATCTTGCTGGCTCTAGTGAAGGGAAACCTAGTTAATTAGCAACTAACATATCATTTCGTTGAAGTCAGTTAACACTGCATTTTAAATGTCAATAGAGGTTTGTCTTGAATTTCATCTGATAAGAGTAGCTTAGTGTCTGGCGCAAAGAATGAACCACTGAACAAAAGAAGTGATGAAAGTCAAGATTCCTAATATTGCATTATTGCAATTTCATTGTTCCCATTGTGAATTCTTTGGTTTTCTTGTAAAAATATTAAACAACTTTCCAATTTTCCAACTGAGGCCTCATCACACCTTAATAAAACAATTCACCTGTCTTTCCGGTTTCTGAACTTGCTTTGTATATTTTATGGTAAAGGTGAGATGGAGCCTTCCAAGGCAGCACTGAGCATGAGCTGGAAACAAACATACACGTTGGTTTGCCAGTGAGATTGGAAAATAATTCCACACAAATTGAAAATTTATTGCAAAATTAAATATACTGTATAACTTACACATGTCAAAAACACAAAGTTATAAGAGGCAATTAATATTCAAATTTAATGCATCTATGGGGCTGTCATTGGTCTTTGTGGTGTTTGCTTACAGGCATCTGTCTATAAGGCCTTTACAGTCAAAATGTTGATGTTGCCCTTAAAAACCTATTGTTTTCAGTTTTTTTCCCAAATCTGTTGTTCCAATATTTCATTAAGTTGTAACTGGCTCTCTTGTACCTTCTATACTAAAACTGACCTTGCCTTTGTACAATGAACTGTTTCTGTGTTATGAATTGATGCCTGATGATTTATGGGCCTCTTAGTGGTTAAAACACGATTTGGTTCTAGAGAAGTCCTGTGAGTGTGGTATTTGCATGCTTACCTTGTTTCCCATCACAGTTCAAAGACCTGCATTTGCTCTCCCACCTGAGAATTTGTGTGAGTGTGCTGTGTGATATGTTGGCAAAATAGTCAGAGTTGGTTTCTGCCTTGTACATATTGTGGTCAGGATATGTTATAGTTCAATATTACTGCCATGAACTGGCAAAATCAATTCAGAAATGAATGAATTATTTTAGAAACCATGGTCAAGTGACTACTCACGCTACACAATAGAGATGCCAGTTATATATGTGCTTGAACATACAGTAGAGTCTCGCTTATCCTACCTTTGCTTATCCAACATTCCGTATTATCCGACGTCCCACCTCAAAAAAACAAACAAACAAAAAAAAAATACACATTAATCGGCAACAAGAACTGCAAGTTGTGAGCGTGAGTGTAGTCTATTTTTTGTTGCTCCCGACTCTGCCGCAGCTAATTACAGTGGAACCTCGGTTTGCGAGCATAATTCATTCTGGAAATGTGCTTGCAGTCCAAAGCACTCGTACAGTATATCAATGCGAATTTCCCCATAAGAAATAATGGAAACTCAGATGATTCGTTCCACAACCCAAAACTATTCATATAAAAATGATTAATACAAAATATAAAGTAAAAATACATAAAGCAAATTAACCTGCACTTTACCTTTAAAAAGAATCATGGCTGGTGTGAGTGAGTTTCTAAACTCTTGTGGGATTCCACCCAACGGAACAACACGCGGAAGAGCGTCCCAAAGCTGCAATCGTAGTCTCCCAGCACTGTAGCAGTTCGATGTAAAAGCCAATCTGAAAAGATTGTGGACATGCTATACGCACCTGCCGTTGATGGGTGATACAAGGAACAAGGAACATCATAAATGCGCTGGGCTCAGTATTACTTTCCCCCCGACCCTGCATGACTGCTGTGTCTGTGTATAGGAGAATGAAAGATCCCACTACATTAAATAACTTCACTGTTGCTGTTTCAAGCTTAATAAAGCTGGTGTTGCTAAAAGTACTGAGACTCAGCTTCGAGTTTTCGGGTGCAAGACGGGGACTCGCACGTCACAGCACAAACACACACACGCAGTCACAATGCTGTAGTAAACAGTATACGCTCGTACGGATGTTGACTATATTAGTGACAGAGTTAAGGCTCTAGAAACTGCAATTAGTTACACTGAGCAACAAGAAGAAGCTACAGGAATCGACATAATGATGCTGCAAAGATAGCGAGACTTCACAGTGAAGAAACGGCACTCGTCAGGAAATCAGACTACGATCAGAAATGTCTTTAAATCATCATAGGTCTAAACTTTTTAAGTACAATACATACTGTATTTAACGTCAGACAATTCTGTAACCGTAAGTTCATTTTTTCAGTTAATTTATTCTGTTGTTTTGTTGTAAAACATGATTATTAGGTTCGTAATGTGTAAAATTATAACATAGTTTGACGTTTAATAGGTTTTTTCTTAACATCTGCCATTATCCAACATTTTTGCTTATCCGACGTTCGGCCGGCCCGTTTATGTCGGATAAGCAAGACTCTACTGTAATTGGTCTGGTTACCACAACATGGGTGCTCAGAATATATGTGTTCATGACAAACAGTTTTAAACCTTTGACATTTTGCAATAAATCTTTACCCATTCAAAAAAAACCCAATATGGTCACAGGCTTCTGAAAATGTCACTGAAACTACAAAGAAAAGGTGAAGCCATAACTAGACACCTATATGGTTGGAAAAAAATTGGTCTGTCTATTTTACAGAGAGAATTGGAGATATGTAATTTACCGATGTGGGTTTATTTAAAGATTCTGCCAGTAAATATTGTCAAAGACGCTTCTGTCATTAGCCATTTAGTTGTAAGTGTATTGTTTTGGATACGGCAACACCTGATGGACGATGCATACTTATTGTGGTTGCAGCACAATGAATTTCAGGAAAATTGGCTTGTGAGACTACATACACTGCTAGACAGCTGAAATGAAATAGAGCATGAAATAAAAGGACAAAAAACAAACAGCCATGTAGCATACAGTATTAGATAATGCATTTATGACTGGATCTTTAATGTCAATTTGGGTGATACATATTATTTCTATTGTGCAATTACTGAAAATGAATTTAGAGCAGAAGTAAGCTTCAAGTTCAAATCAGTTTATACAGTTTACTTAATTGATTTCTGAATGACATGGCTGATAAACTTGCAGTTCTAATCTACCACACTTATTTCAATAATCATATTATTTATGGATGAGAGGGTTTCCAGCAGTAGCATCTACAGAAGTCTGTAATATTAGTCAGTTGCACATACTTTAATACACATAAACTGACTGCTTTAATGTAGAGTCCTGCGGTGGGCTGGCTCCCTGCCCGGGGTTTATTTCCTGCCTTGCGACCTGTGTTGGCTGGGATTGGCTCCAGCAGACCCCCGTGACCCTGTAGTTAGGATAGAGTGGGTTGGATAATGGATGGATGGATGTAGAGTCAGAAATATTTTATTAAACTGGCCTTGTGCTGTCAGCGTTTTAATCAGAATTTTAATATATGCTGTGGTGGACGGCCGGGGTCCGGGACATCCCTTCATTATATGCTCGGGGGACAGCCATGGACGGTGCAATAACTCCCCCTGGATGCTAGATGGCTGCCCTCCTGGGTTGGAGCGGTGCCTCGGTTTCCTGCAGGGCTCCATGGGAATTGAAGTTGGGGGCAGCCCTGTTGTGTCCCACAGGCGCCGCCAGGGGGGGGCTGCAGCTGGAACTCCTGAGCCCTTATGGGCAGCGTATTCGCCACACCCGGACGTGTAGCCTGAACTTGGCAATCAAGCGCCTGGAGCACTTCTGGGTGAACTATTAAAGGGGCTAGCAGCCACCACTCGAGAAGCCAGAATCGGGAAGAGGAGGATGAGGTTGTCTGGGAGGAGTGGAGAGGAACAAAAGAGTGCTTTGGTGTGTGTTTTATTTAGTATATTTGTGCTTGGGACAGTGTTGTGCCTGTGGGGATTATGGGGAAGACGTGCCCCACAAGTGAAGAAAAAAAAAGTTTATTTTTTTTGCGTGTGCCTCCGTGTCCAGTCTGTGTTGGGTCAGGTGCCTATATAGCACCTTTTCACAATGCACAATCGGAAATCATTATAGTGATAATAATAATTCTTTACATTTTTATAGCTCTTTTCTCACTACTCAAAAGGGCTTCCATGAAGGGAGGACCTGGGACACAAGTGAACCTTTACATTGTTTGTTAGAGAAAACCTACCAGAACGTAGAGATAACTTGTAAAGTTTTCTTGAGAAGGTCACAATTCTATTTCTGAGGCCGTGGATGATAATCAAAAAGCAGTTATGGATCTGTGTCTCCATCACTTGGTTTATATTTGACTGGCTAAATAAATAACAAGTGGTTTCCATTTTTTTTATACATCACAATGACTAACTTGTACAGAGATGCAATACAAATGTCTAAAGTTCTATTCAGTTGGTTAATTATTCTTATCTCTTTGTGCCATCAGAGTATAAAACCTTCTCATAAAATTAGTAGAACAGAATTTTTGGATGAGTTCATATTTTTAAATGAAAGAGATGATAAAAATCAAGAGATGATAAAACTGTGAATTTCAAAGTTCTTTGAACTTTACTTTATGCAGAGATGAAATACCATTTAGCATATGGGGACGCATGTAATTCTAGCATTGATTCACTTCATTTTCAGATGCTCTGTGTAGGGTATGGCTACTGCTCTACTGTATTTTGGCAATTGCGCAGACTATATATACAGTTTTTAATTATTCTAAAACGTTTTAGATGCTAAGCACACAAGGGGAATGTGAACAGCATAACATGGTTTTACATAGAGAGGCACAGGATTTGTTTTTATATTTTCCTAAATTTATATCAAGGAATAGCTAGCTAGTTACTTGTAAATTGCTAAAAGTTTCATTATTCATTTTTGCAATAATATTAAATTAGAAGGTGAGGAGAGTACAATGGACCTCATGTGTCTAAGTTTTGTCATAATGATACATTCATGCTGTCTTGGAAAATAGTGATGCAGTCTAGGGTTCTTTTGACTTCTGAATGATAATCTGTTTCCTTAAACAGACATTTTTTAAATTGAAGATGGAAATTACAAATAGTGGTTATAGCTTTAGTAATGAACATAATCAAATGTTCTTTGTAATTCTAAAGAATATTTACTGCACTCTTGCTTGTATTACCGCTGTTAATAACAGCTGTTTCTAGTCTTTTAGAACTTTTATTTCAGTACTTTTAAAAATCCAGTATTAAGAATTTCAACTTGAAAAGCAGGTCTTCACAACTGAGGGATTCTGGAATATATTTAAAGATAATATCAATGGGGCAATTGCTCTGTCTCATTTCTATGGAAATATTCAAGATGCCTTATAAGCTATTCTAGGAAAGAACCCATTCAGATTAAGATGTATCCGATACACTATTCCTACTTGCTTTGGTTTTTATTGCGTTTTTTATTTTATGTATTTTTCTGGATTCAGAGCAAATGCAAATGTAATAGTGCAAAAGGGTATGCTTAGTTACTTTGGTCATTATTTTTTAAGATTAGAAAACACAAAACTGTTTTTCCATTTAAGTATACTAGATATTTTTATTATTGTGCATTAAAAGAATGTGGAAACTTCATCAAATATGCATAGTAGATCAAAAACGTTTGGCCCAAATCAAACATATGTCAATGCTTTTTTAAGGTTGACAATAAAAAAAGTTCCCTTAATTATTTTCTTTTTCTCATTTTGTGTATTAGGATAATTCAATCAAAGTGCTTTCAACTTTCTAGTCTCAATTTTGTTTGCCTGACGAAAAGACTAATGTATGTGCAGATGTCATCATTTCCACTGACCCACATTCACTTTTATCTAGGGAGATATGCCCAGTCTAAATCAAATTTCTAATAGGCAAGGAAGTAGAGAAATTGTTCCAAAATTCATAGTCTTGTAAAATAATCAATGTTTAATTGTCCAGACAAACACTATATGCAACATGAAAATCATCAGTCTTTAAAGACAATTTCTAATAAGAATGTACTATAGCATAGTTCATGCACTCGGGAAGTATATGAAGTCTCAAAAAACATAGTGCAAAACAAAAAAGATAAAGTTTTTGGTCTAGGCGTAAGATGAAATATAAAAATTATTATAACTGATGAATGATAAAACAGGAGTATTTGAACAGTTCATATAGCATGACCCCAGTCCAGCTTGAGGAACTGAGAGTCAGATGTCACTTTTGTGTTGTTGATCTCAGGTGTGTATTGTTGTCACTTATTGGCTTCAGTTTCACTCCAGCCTCTTCCTTCATGTTTCTTGCTTTTGGAAATGGCTGCTTGGTTAACAACACTAATCTTGTGCAGCAGCATTACTGATGGGCATTGTGGGGAGCGGTCAGGCTGTTCTTAGACCCAACAGTAAGAAAGCCCAGATATCAGGACAGAATTGTTTATTAGTACAAACTAGAGGTAACAGGAGTAAGTGATGAAAGAAAGTGCCTTACAATGCAAAATAATAAGAAATTTTAAATCTAATAATAATAAATCTCATTAGACCTGTCTATAAATACCAACAAGATCCTCTCACTAAGTCTGTGGGGTGGTTGGTTCACATAGCAATAGGAAAATCTTTTCTTTCACTCCTTCTAATTGCTCCTTCAATCTCTTTGGCTTCTTGGCCTTTTAATGTAAAATTTAGTAAAGCTGAGCGAAATAAATTCTTGGAGTGCAGTCTGAGCATATGATAATTTTTGAAAGGACATTATGAAATGTCATTTAACTTAGTCAGTTGACTGATGGCACCAGTAAGGAATGAATTACAGTGATCCCTCCTCGATCGCAGGGGTTGTGTTCCAGAACCCCCCCGTGAAAGGTGAAAAAACGTGAAGTAACAACCATATGTTCATGTGGTTATTTTTATATATTTTAAGCCCTTATAAACTCTCCCACACTCTTATAAACATTTTCTGCACAGTTAAACAGCATAAACCCTTTGTATTCTCTTAGATATTAGGTAAGATTCGTTAAAATTATGTATGTAAACACACTGTTTATATACAGTAAAACCTAAATATTATTTTAAAAATATCGAGCATCTCCGATATCACATATGTTACAGCCATTACGATAGACAGGCCACCAGCAATAAATCCGTACAATGCAAGAAAGATTATATACAGTAAAATGTGGGTACAGTGACACTAAACGTACATACAAGTACTGTACGTAGAAAATTAATTATGGTTACTCACCAACAATGACACAAAGACTTGTCCGATAACGATGAGTTTAGTTTTACTGCACAACAAAGGAGAGCGTTAAAGCTCTTCTAAAGAAGCCTCTTCAGGCGACTGTGTAGCACCGCAGTTGTTCTTCTTCCGGTAGTCTTCAATCCAAATCCCTAAAGCAGATTCCATCCGGACTACTGCCTTATTACGTCCACTTACGTCTCATTTTGCACCCTGGTTAAAGGACCCTGCGGCCTTAGATCTTATATTCTTTTCCTCTTTTTTAAATAAAAAGAATAGTGGACTCATTGATGCTGTAATGGTGTCCTACAGCGGTGTAGCTGTTCCCTTCCTTCAGCATATCCAAAACTTTTACCTTTTCGGCAATCGTTAGCATCTTACGTTGGTGCTTGTGCACGGCCCCTGAAGCAGTAGCAGGAGCAGATTATTTTGGAACCATAATAAAGGGCTTAACTAAGCACAAAGATAAACACAAAAGAGCACAAAAGTTAACTCTTTACACAGCAAAAGATGTTGATGCTTATTGAGCGAGACGAGACTTTCTGGTTAACGCAGCGAAATCGAATTTGGCGCTCTGTCACTGAGCCAATCAGCACACAGGAACTTAACTGCGTGCTCTGATTGGGTAGCTTCTCAGCCATCCACCAATAGCGTCCCTTGTATGAAATCAACTGGGCAAACCTATTGAGGAAGCATGTACCAGAAGTAAAAAGACCCATTGTCCGCAGAAACCCACGAAGCAGTGAAGAATCTGCGTTATATATTTAGATATGCTAACATGGAATGCATTTAATTTGTGTAATGACCATAGATAAAGTAACAATTTATGTAAATTAAATAAATATATACACAAATAATTTTCAAATTGCCACCAGGCTGCCCATGTGGTCACTATGTCTCTGAAAGGAGAATGTAGTCGTGATGTTCAGGCTTTGTTCTTTTTCCTGTCTCATCCCACTTTTGTTTTTTTCACTTTTAAAAAGGCTGACATATGCCTCAATAAACAATGACCCTCTGCTGTCATCCAAAAGAACATGCTCATCTTTAGAAGTGTGTTTTTAATTATGTTGTATTCATCTTACAAAAAATAATGAATCCTATTTTGTTCAAATGAGTTTTATCTTACTTGATTATGAAATTATGCTATCATGATTACTTTACTTTTCACAAATGTATTTCTACCCATTGAAGGACCAACAACAGAATCATTACAGCACAACAGCACAAATTGTTTTTCAATCAGCTTAGGGAGCTTTTTTGTAGGTGACTTTAGGGGCAGGGTTAGCAAAGTGTACTTTATATACTAAGTGGCTAATTAAGAATGTTTTTGGTAATCCTGTAGGAAACTCATCCATAGTCGTTGACTTATTTTCTTTGTTATGGTATGGGTGTTCATTTAGATTTCACCCCAGAAGCCTATTTGAATCTACCTCTTTAGCAACAATCTGTGCTCCTAATCAATAAAAATGGCATGCTTTATCATTTTTGTTCCTCTGTGCTTGACTTCAGAGCACTGTGGTCAACAGACAGCAAACTCTAAGAGTGCATCTAGTTAGTGTGAATCTCACAACTGAAGCTGTACTCAAAAAATTGTCTCAGTTTTCCAGTGCATTTAAAGCAAGATGACGCTTAACAAAAATAGGCTTGATGTCACCTTTTCCGTGGTTAGTCTAGTTAGGCTGGTACTAACTTGCTAGGTTGAAGTTTGGGATTTCTGCTCCTTAACTTTGTTTGTCATTTATCAATCTGCTTTTATATCTGCACAGTGAATGCTTGCTTAACTAAAGTATAAATAGTGATCTGTGTAGTTTGCTGGCCTGTCATGAATAGCCCTCACCAGGAACCAGCAAACAGCGTGTTTTTCTTTGAATTTGACACATTGTTGAGCCACCTTTTTTGCTGAAGAAACGCTTAATCTGGTGCATGCAATGATATTCCTCTGCACATCTTGGCACGATTTAAAATTCAACAGGCAGACTGCAGGGTTGTTTTCCCTTTATTCCTAGTTTTGCTTTCATCACCCGTGTCATGGCCCACATGTTGCTCAGATCAAGTGTGTGCACTTTGCTTGTTTGTTTCCGTCACAATAGTGGAAAACAAAAGTATCTAGTATCTGAGCAGATCATGCAAAGCCAAAAACAACATGTTAGTTGATGACGTGATATGAGGTTCTTAACTAAATGTCATGTATAGCATCTTGGAACATGTTCTTATTTAGTTAAGAGTCCAACAAACCCCTTCTTCAAGAATACCTATTAACATATGCCTTCAAAAGGTATTCTTATTTGTATAGTACAAAGTACCTGTAAAGATCAAAATATTATTATGTTTTGTAATAAACCACTGCAGAATCTGTCAGTTTCTCATTTGATATTTTTTAAACCCATGTTGAGGAATTCACCTTTAGCTAGGGCTCTACTTAACTATAAAAAAAAAAAATCAGTAAGCTTTACCTTTAATGGTGAGGTTTGGATGGAAGAGATTAGTATCTGTTTGAAACTTTGTGACCATCAGCTCATTACCGATTTGGTGACATCCTGTCCACAAGGAGTTTACCTGACCTACGTCATACGTTTTTATTTTCCTTCAGCTTCAGCATTTTTATTACTTCTTTTTCCTAAATCTTACTTACTACTTGTCACTTTCTTTCAATGGTATAAAGCCTTAAATTATATTTTTTTGCCATTGTTTGTTTGTAATAAAATTAACCTTTTCTATAGCAAAATGAGTCTTTTTATATGGTTAGGATCAAAAACGTGGACTACTTGACAAAGTTGAAAATAAAACATTGATTACAGGTGCTTTCTTGGATATTTTACAACTTGTCTTTTGGGTACTGCCTTTGTTATTATAACTTTTCAGTAGAACTTTTTTTTAGTATAACTATTTTTTAACTATTCAGTGAAACATTAGACATTACAAGCCCGATTTTATAACTTTAATGAACACATGGTTATGCTTTATCATCATTTATCTACTTAATTAACCAGCACCTCATGACTGTTACTAAATTAGTCATCTATAAAATATTGAAGTCAGACGTCAGTTTTTGTCAGTCCTACCTCTTTTTAGTGCCTTGTGGTTGAGTAGGTCGCTCCTTAGTTGCCTTGGGCCATCATCATCATTTATTTATACATTGGCCCAGTGCAACATTTTTAACACCTATTTAAAATACTATTACTCCTCAGCTCTGCCACATTTCCTGAGTGGGATTTTAACGCACAGATTAATCATGCTAAGAACCGTCAATGCCAATGTATTTTTTGCCCTTTTGGCTTGATATTAATTCAATCTGCATACTGGCTTTAAATTTCATAATAATAGATATGTTTTATTTTATTCTCAAATATTAATATCTCTGTTTACTTTGTTGCAGTGTGTGTACCATTTCTTTTTGAAAAGACAAGGACAGTAGAGGGCCATGGGGTCAGTTTAAAAGATCACTTCACAAAATGTAGAGCAATATTGTGTCAAGGACTAGAAGCAGTACAGTAACCAATTCATTTTTGACAATGAGTAGAGTTTAGAAAACATGACTCAAGAATTTCCGGGTCTATAATGTACAAGGAAAATGACAGCAGCATTAACTTTAATGCACAAGATCATGTTGTAATATGGTAGCAGTCAAAAGAAAAATTTGAAATTATAAAAGGCAGTTTTAGGACAATATTACTGAGAATGTAAAAACCATTCCTTAAGGGGTCTTTTAGTACATTAGCTTTAATAGGCAAGGCAGGAGGTGTATTAAGAACTATGGGACAAAATGTACTGGTCAAGAGATAGTGGTGAAAATAGCACTGTGGTGCCCTCTAACGTCACAATGGACAAATCGGAACAGAGCAGCAGGAGTGTAATCTTCACTCTGCCATGCCTGGTGGTCAGTTGACAAAGTCTTGCAGCTGATGTGGCTTTCTGGAAAGGGTGGAATTGGGGCCAGACTGAAGTAATGCCAGCCTTCTTTCTACTGGTGTTCCTCCTTTCTTCTGAAGGACACATAAACCATGTGAAAAACTGTTTTACCCTGTTTTGCTGTGGATGGGTCCAATGGTAACCCTACCATCACCCTAGGACCTTTAATGTAGACCTAAGTAACCTGGATCTTTCACTTTTGCTCCATTAAGTTACATTTACCAGCCTTTTGCAGAGATGAGCCTGTGGTTAGCAGCTCCGCTTGCAGTCACTGTAAGGATGAAGTAGGATGGACCGTATTTTGATGGTTATGATACCATCATGTATTTGTGGTGGCTAAAATACATCCTTCCTTCTCTTATCTGTACACCTCAGATGGTTTATTAGTAAGAGTTCAAGGCAATGAGTAAAGTGGATTCAGAAATGTATTCTTTCATTCCCGAGACCATGATTTTGATGGGTTTCTGTTGCTATGCGGGGCTAACCAGTAGTTTTTGGGGTGTGACATTCTGGTGGCCCAAGATTGTGAACTATTCAGAACTCTTGGGCATGTACTTTCTTTTTTCATGATCTGTTAGGCTTTTTTTTATTTTTAATTCTGTTTTGATTTTTGAATATGAATTAGGGTTTAGTATTTTGGTTTTGTCACTTGGTTCATTCTAACTTTTGGGAAACTTGTCATTTACATCTGAATAATGAAAAATACTAAAAAGTAACTTTTTGTTATGAAACATTATTCTTTTTCCAGCAAGCTGGTGTAGTTTTTTTAAAATTGCACATATGGTAGTAATTGGGATTTGAAATTAAAATGAAGCCTCAGAATTATTTATGGTCAAAGTCTCCTGCAATTTCCCTAAAGCATCCGAGAGAGCAGTTCTTCAGTCTGCTAGAGTACTCATCTGTTATCATTTTTAATCAGTTTCAGATGACGAAATCTAAGTGAAAAACCTCAGTGTTTACCTGAATTATTTATGGAATCAGTTGCATAATTACCTATTTTTTGCTTGGACATAATTCAGACTGTAGTAAGTATATGACCTGACTATTGATTGCCAGCCAAAAGGGCCTACATCACAGACACCAAGGGAACTGCTTTGAAAAGAAAAGTGCTCAGGAAAACCTTTTCCTTGTTTGGTACGTAATATTTGTTTTTTTTTTCCTATCAGGATATTCTAAAATTACAAGTAGGTCTCAGTTTCTACAAATCACTGAAAGAGACACTGTTTTATTGGCCATAAATGATTTCAGAAACAAGCCTTGAAAATGAAGACTAGCATCTATGTAATCACATCATATGTTACTTCTTTTGATTATCAAGGGAATCAAAGGAATAAAACTGGAGATTTTTCTACAGTTTGTAGACTGTGTCACAAGAACGAGACATGGACAGATAAAGGGTTGGGGCAGCCACCCGTATTATGTGGTATCCTGGCTGCAAAAGGTCGTTTTTATCAAATAATCAGCACTGAAGTGCATTCAACTGAGTCCAGAACCAGACTGAGGAAACAAAGGAAAAGGGGCAGGTTTTAAAGGGGGAGACAGGAAGTGAGGTCATATGGATCCGGCATGTGGTCTTCCACCATTGGTTCATAACGGATGTGACATCAGAGAGACTGGAGCTGGTGTGGCCGACTTCCATTGGCTCAGTCCCGGAAGTGATGTCAGGAGAGCCAGGTGAAATCCCCCGGGGATGGTCTACAGGCAAGGGAGAAAAAGAGTCAGTGCACTCTGCCCCACCCCGGCATGCCTCCGAACTGCCTTCACTCAAGCCCTTTAGCTGCCTCCCATGCGCACGTGTGTGACAACTGATTTATATTCTTGTATATTGCATATATATTATATTTGTGGTCCATTGAACCTTTCACATGCTTTTGGAGATCTTTCCTACAAATTAAGCATCATTTGACTTAAAGAAAGAGGCCCATGGCACAGCAATGAGCCATACCCTATGATGTGGGCTTGATATAAAATAATAATGAAAATGAGGCTAATAGATTGTCTTTCGTTTTGGGCATTGCATCTTACAGTTTGTACATTGTTGAAATATGCTTTTATTGTGGCAGTAAACATTTATGATCAGCAAAGATGGTGGCCAGCTGTTTGAAATGGTGAAGAGTCATAAATATATACAGTAGCTAGAGAAGGCTGAAACTAAAGAAGAATAAAGAATGGCCTAATGAGGATTTACAAAAAGACAGCAAACCCTAAAAGAGACTTAAAATAACTGAAAAGAGCCTTAATAGAATCTGACTTGAACATTGCTCCTTTAAGTATAGAATATTGTATCTATTTTGCATCTGATCATCGTATTCACTGAATAATACTAGCCCAATGTCTGCATGGTAGAATAAAGGGTCTTAGATTTTCACATGCAAAGTTTTCAATATTTTAAAAACATGTTTACAAGTAATTCATTTTTTGTTTTTTTGCATGGCTGGATTATTGCCATGTATCCATGCAGTTAGTAGAGATAAATGTAGTAGTGTGTACTTTATGCTGGTATTGTTTTCTCTCGCCCTGTGGGACTCATATACTGACAATGGTACCCATGGAACCAAACAAATTCCTTCGCCTCCTAATTCATTTTACAGATTCTTTGCAAGGCAAGCTGCATAGCTTAACCCACCTTATCACAGAGGTCAGCAAACTATTGAAATATCTTAAAACAATCACTAATATCCCACAGTTAGCATTATCTAGTTCTGGCCTTTCTAAAAGCATGTCACAAAAAAGTTCACAAAATGAAAACCAAATAAAGTGTGTAAGTAATCATAGCAATAAAATGTCGAGCTGCAAATTTAGTTTCTAACGTTTCTTTCAGTTAAAAGATTATCTAGAAAGTAAAGCACATTCTGCACAGTAAAAATGAGAATCCCTCTCATAACTGCATGCATAATAAATAATGAAACACTAGTAAGTTCCCCAGTGGCTATATTTTATATTTCCATTCTTTAATGTCTGACTTGAATGGCAATAGTGGATACTTAATTCACCAGTAATTGTAAT
This sequence comes from Polypterus senegalus, assembly GCF_016835505.1. Classification (NCBI taxonomy): domain Eukaryota; kingdom Metazoa; phylum Chordata; class Cladistia; order Polypteriformes; family Polypteridae; genus Polypterus; species Polypterus senegalus. The sequence continues at coordinate 72,428,076 of NC_053167.1, forward strand.
TATTGCAACAAAAGTAATGTATTATACGTCTTTGGCAAAAGACTAGGCCTCTGTTTGCAGTTGTGCTGCATATCCTTAAAGGGGCCTAGCTTAAGAAGCTTTAATAAGTTATAGGAAGTCCTTCTCTGTGCTATGGACCACTCTGTTCTACATTACAGTTGCCAGTTTTTTATTTGTCTTACCCTTGAATCCTTTTAGCATCTGTGCATAATTTTGTAAAGGCATAGGACAAAATATACTGTAATATAAATACTTACACTCAATTTCATTTCTTGTTAATTTTCTGGACTGTAGTCTTTGAGCTGCCCTGTACTTATTGCAGATGTAGTGTAACGAGGGTGCATGTGAGTAATGAGAAGTAGCTGCTGCGCAAACTAGCAAGTGTGTTGACCCTGCCTTGAGTTTGTTTTTGTGCACCATATTGCCTAAGTAACTTCAAGAATACTACTTTTCATAACTCTTGGTGTTGGTACATGTTTGAAATCACCTGTGATGTACTAGGTGATCATTAGCATCATGCAAAATTTACTATACCATACGTGCAAGATTTAATTCAAGGTTATGAAACAAAAAATCAGTTTTATTGTAGTTGAAATATCTGCAATGTTATATTTAACTAACATGTCAAATTTTCCTGCGGTGGGCTGGCGCCCAGCCCAGGGTTTGTTTCCTGCCTTGTGCCCTGTGTTGGCTGGGATTGGCTCCAGCAGACCCCCATGACCCTGTAGTTAGGATATAGTGGGTTGGATAATGGATGGATGGATGTTAAATTTCCTTATAGGGTTAAGGTTTCTTCTGAGTAGTAATTGTGCTTAATGTCAAGTAATTAATCACCCTAACACCCCTTTCCAATTAATATAATTGCAAACAGTTTGCTGTTAACATGGATCCATAAATGCATGTTGCTGTGGTTGAGGAGTTTTTAAATTTGTTCTTTATCATAGAAAAATATTATAGAAACACTGATGCCCAGAGTACAAAATAAGACAATTCTTTTCTCAAATGCTTAGATATTAATTAATGGTAATGGTTTCTAGAAGGACTGAGCATGCTCATATGGATTACAAGGTTTAATTTTCTTAGATCTTGATAATCTGTATCGAAGTTCAAAAGACAATCAAATGTAAATCTTGTGCTACAATTTTTTTTTTCTGGAGACCACCTTAATGAAAAGGTTAAATGAACAAATCGCTTGATTTACATGGCACACACAGATCACTTGAAAAAAACGAAATACCTGTTTGATTTACATTTTTAATGCTTAAAATGTTTTATTTCCACGTGCCACTGTGTCTTCACATTTTCCTCAGTATTTGTCATCATTTGTATGCAAGAACCAAATGTTTCTATTTCTTGCTGTCTTTTTTAAAACACAGTGACCAGTGTTACTCAGATTAGTGTTGCTCTGTATGGCAGCAATGTTTATTAATACAGATAACCAGAAATAAAGTTTGACATTCATATTCTGTAGCAGAAAAATGGAAGGCTGATCTCTTTTGTTAAGTTTACTGGAATGTAATGGTTTTCCCATAGATTTACCAAATAGGATAAAGGCTAATCTGTAACTCTGGATAAGGTGACTAAAGCCTGTTTATCCAGAGTTATAGACATGCCTGCTTACTGTAAATTAGTGAAAGGGCTGAGACAAAAGGCTTTACATTTAACAGTCCGCATAATATTCTGCTCAAGTTTTAAAACCTGTGTCTATCATGGCAGCTTGATTTGCAAATGTTCACTGCTAACAGATCAATTCAGAGTGTAACTTTTAACACTTTTGCGTAGTGTAGTCCATTTTGCAATTTGAAAGTAAAACCTAAAGAGAAAGATGTTCTTGTACGTTTTATACATCTTTAGTTTTCAGTGTTTTATTGTTTAATTAAAAATACAGTATATTTAACAATAATAGTTTTTTTAGATCTTTCTGTACTTGTTTATGGCAACATTAAACAAACTATTCTTTGCCCTTATTGTAATCCATGTTGCTTCTTGTTTACAAAGTGCTGACATTGCTGAATTTTGATTTTCTTTTCTATTATTTGAATGAATCATAACAAAATGCAGCTTCACTAAAGATTAAAAGTCATTGTCAGGTTTTATGATGTTCAAGACCACACTCTGGTAGAATGGTTTGTTGTACAGTTATGTATTAAAAATAGAAGGTTTAAAAACCAGCCAACATGATCACTGAGTTTGTGTTCACCAGGTGATGGTCATGTGAAAATGCCTTATGTATGCGCAAGCTCATAAATCAAATTTAACTTAGGAAAATGGTACTACAAATTGACATTTATAGCTGGATTCTAAAGTATTTTTCCAGCCTTTAAGATATTTTCCAACTTTCCCCCTTGACCATCTCTTTTATTCCTTAAATGTCAAAAGTCAATTAAAGAACAGGAACATCAGAATTGATAACAGTGTTTGCCCACCATCTGTTTTATGTACAACCTTAAGAGTTTTCTGCACTAATCTGATGAATATGCATGTCTAGGTGTGTTTTATTGAAATGGCTGTTAGGGGATTGTTAGGGAATGGTGTTTACTGTTGCCCTTATGTTGTAAAATTGCATCTGTGCTTTAATTTGTATAAGCTTCATCAAGTCAACTGCCATGCTACTGGTGTTGTTATAGCAGGAAAGTAACGTAAAGTTAAGTACCCAGTGCATCTGCAACAACTGTTACAACTGTTTCAACTTCATAAACCTTTACTGTATGAACTATTTGTAATATTTTGTCAGTTATAACTAGTATTTACCCTTAGTATTTGACTTTATTATTCACAGGGGATTGGCCAATAACAAAGTGACAAAAGCAACTGCATTCTGTGTGGATCAGTGTGGACAGCAACAGCCAAGGAAAAGTGGATTGGAAAACAGAAGATTCAAATTAAGGCCAATGGCTCAGTCTCAAGTTCTGGTTTTCACTCTGTTATCCCTATGGGGCTCTGTGTCTGCTGGTAAGTAGGGTTTTACTTTATCACTAAAGGAAAAGAAAAGTCTAACTAAATATGAAATTCATTTACGTCATATACTTTTTGGGTGGATTTCCTGCAGCATTTTTTCCCAGACTGTATTGTGTAGAATTTATGGATAACTATGGTCATTGTTGTAAATAATCAAGGGCAAGGGGCAAGAATGATCCTAAATGAAACAGTTTTGCCTCTTTAAATACCACGGTAAGGACACAAGTTTACTGCCAAAATTACATATAATATTAATATGCCTTTCCCGAGGTTTCTTCCATTTTTCCCTACAAGGTTTTTATTGGGAGTTTTTCCTTGTCTTCTCAGAGAGTCAAGGCTGGGGGGCTGTCAAAAGGCAGGGCCTGTTAAAGCCCATTGCGGCACTTCCTGTGTGATTTTGGGCTATACAAAAATAAACTGTATTGTATTGTATTGTATTGTATTAATAATCCTTTAACTTGTATAGCTGCTCTGTTATCACACTTAAATTTAGCTTTGACACTCTGATTCCATCTAATTTTGTGCTTTTTTCTGCTTCTTCTTATCCTGCCATTATATGCTGACTACTAAAACACTTTGGTACCATGAAAACCTACTGCAAATTCCACCACAGCACTCATAGCTATTAAACAGGCTATGCTACTGACCACTCAAACGTGACAGTTATATTAACCGAAAATAGAAATGTGTGCTTATGAAATGTCTTAAGATGTATTGCAGGGCTTACCAGTAATTCCCTCATAGTAACATCAGTGCTGCTGGTAATTTTTTAAGGGGAGCGGAAACATAACAAGTACAAGCTCTCTGGCACTAATTGACCAGACATTACTTGCATAAGGTGAATGGTTGCATCTGATTGTTCAGCAATAGTATGCCAGCAGAGAAAACATTTGTTATGAAAAGAACCAAGAGATGAATGAGTAAATATATTCAAACAAAGCATAGATCAAAACCAAAAGAGACAAACATATATACAAAGAATCAAAACAAAAAACAAAATCTTAATTATACAAATCAGAGAAGCAAAGTGTCAGAATACCAGATGATTTCTAGGACAACACCAAACATTGAAGACATTGAGAAATGAGCAATTACATGTTGTACTGTCGCAGGCTACTTGCATCATTCCATAATGCCACTGTTTATATTAAAAGATGACAATAACTGGAATATAAAATCACAAAATGGCAGTAATCATTACCCGAGCAAGTAATGAAAGTGGCAGCATTAACCTTATGTTAAGGTCAAAATATTAAAACTAAACAGCAACAGAACGGGTCAAAACTTACAAAACATGCATGAAACCTCTATGGAGGAGTACAGTCTTGTAACAATCATGACACTTATAATGGTGGTGGTGGTCCTGATTTTCAAGAATTGTGTTTGTAAACATAGAAACAAAAATAGCTGTTATGCCTTACTATTAAATCCTATAAATTAAAAGACATTATCAAATTTTCACTTTTAGAACTTCTTAAAAGTATACTCCACCCAAAAAGAACATTTTTATGTGTTACTTACCTCTTGTGTTTTGTAGTCAATTCAAAACCTTCCTCTCATTTTAATGGCTTTGATTTTTCCAGTAGTATTTATTTAATGATATTTTAGCAAAAAATGCTTGTGTTTTGTATCTTGTAAGCAAATAACATTTTAACTGAGTTGTGGATTATGTGACATCAGTAAAATTAGTTTTTAATTTTCCTGTGGATGTTTTTCATATCATTTGACGTTGTACATTATTGGTTACCATAGGCTTGTATTATATCATAAATATTTTCATCTCCATTCTCCATGAAAACATAAAAGAAAGAATTTTATTGGTCATCACTACAAGATGGGGTTAGAGACATATAAAAATGATCATTCTTGGGTGGAGTATTCCTTTAAGCAATGTATTTCCCATAGATTTAGCACTTCCACCTGGCTTCAAATCCATGTACACTTTAACAGCTGCCTAAACACTAAGGTAGAAATAAAATAAATCAGAAAAACAATATGTTAATGTGGTATTAATAAATGTTTGATATATTAATTGGGTACATGGGCCATAAAGCAAAGTATTTTTTTATTGCTCCGAAAATATATATCGCAGTAAAAAAAATGTGTTTTTTGAGTAGCTTTGGTTTATGTACTGAAACTAATGTTCACGGGCCTATTGGAATTAAAATGCAGCAATATTATAGTGTATGATGATGCTTTGACAGAGTACTCTTAGTTTCAGAGAATGTTTGTAGTGTTTCCTACTTTAGCCATCACTGTCAAATATTTTGGCTTTAATTAGCTTTTAAACACAGTAGAATGAAATTGAATGTATGCTTTATACTTACTTAATTATCATAAGTTACTCAAATGAGGTGTCAGGTTTATCTTTATATTTATGGGTCTGATCACACTAGCTCACTAATATGATTCCAGTTGCTGATGGTTTGGCCTAGAGAAGAGAATTTGTAATGGCCTGCATGAGAGTATCAAGTAAGCCCAACACTGAAGTTAGGTAGAAAAAGTTACCTGAAGGCTTTATGTTGCATTACATCAGTTAAAATAAGCAATGGCAAGCAAATGTCCACTGTAAAGGTATGATAAATAGGAACCTCTGCTCTAAATATGTCTGAATATTTAAAAAAAAACATTTAGCAGTATTCCTAAATTCACCATCATCTTTTAGAAGTTTAACAAATGCCCATAATACTTGGTAACACCCTGTCAAGGAGTATAAATGATATGTTGACTCTTGAGCAGGTGGAAATGTTTCAACAGAATGGAATTCAGAAAACCACAAAGCCCTGTTTGATGAGAAATACTTTGTCGGACAAACATAGCATTTGTCCTTTGTGGCTGAAGATTTATGATTTTATCTTGCTCTCCTTTTCATGACTTCTTGATAAACCTGATAAAAATGCAGTAAAATCTGTCGATCAATTAAGATTCAGAAGAATTTACAATTTATTATTTAATATGTTGCCAAAACAACTGCTGGTATTTTTAGCAATGCTCTCACCACCTTCCAAGAAAACAATATGTAATGCAGTTTGGCTATCTTTACTAAGTTATAGTGGTCTGCTGGGAAGTAATAAGAATATTGCCAACATTTTTAACCTATTTATAAATGATCCGTCACTGTCTATGAGATCACACTTTGTCACTTAAGTGCAGAGAGTCACGTCCTGGCCTCATTTCTATTAGTTGTTCTCCTGCATAACCTGCCCTTTGCATGTTTCCCCAGTTTCATTGTGCTTGGCAAGCAATTTTTTAAGTAAAAGCATCTGTCTGATTCATATCATTTTTCTTATTTCTTGTTGAATTATAATTGAATCCTTTACCTGGTGCTTTTTATAGAAGATAATAAAACAATACAAAAGTTCTATTCATTTTTAAGTTGTTCTGTAAAGTTTTTTCTCATATTACAGAGTGCGTGTTTCAGAAATGTTCAGTACGTTTTACTGAGACACTATTTTAATTCTGTGGTAGCAGAAAGTGTTAATTCAGAGTATTTTAAAATTGCCCTCCATGTAATAGCATCCTGTCCAGGGTTGGTTCTTGACTTGCACCTGATGCTGCCTGGACAGGCTATGGCTCCCAGCAATTGTATACTGGAGAATGTGCCTTTAGAAAATGAATGGGTTGATTATTAGAAGTAAAATCTACTTTCATGTTACTATTATTAATTTAGCATTTTGTTTTGTCCAGGATGACTGACAAAATCATTGAATTACAAATACTAATGCCATGTAGATTTTGTAGCAAGGAGGAGGTAGTTCTACCACTGGAGAGTCAGACTTGAGATGAGGCAAGCAGTAGACCTAATGCAGTGGCTTTCAATGACAGTTGGACTAAACAGTAACTGCATAAATCAGACTGGTATGATGCAAAATACATTACTAAAGTATCAAGAAACACAGGGCCTGATCTCCATGCAGACCAATAATCCAAAAGCAGTGTTTTCCATCCAATGTATGCATTTACAGGAAGTCATTGGAGTGAGATCAAGAGTGGCATGCTCTGACAATGTGAAGGGAATTATAAGTAACTATATGCATAATTTCAATTTGCCGTATGGTATATATTTTATGCTGCATTGTCATTATCCATATTTTTTCAGACTTTTTCTCACTTTAGTATTTTTGTAATGTCTTTTTTCTGTTCTGTTAAGAAAAGTGTTATAATCTAATATAATTGATGATACTCTGGTTCTAACAATGTTTTGATGAAAATGAGGAACTAAAAATGCAGAAATGACAAAAAACACTTTTGTCAGTTGACTTCTTATTATATACAGTGGTACCTTGAGATACGAGTGCCCCAATTTAAGTTTTTTGAGATACAGCCATCACTAGGTCGATTTTTTGCCTTGAGTTACGAGCCAAAATTCGAAATATGAGCCATCAAAGAGCTTGTCGCCGCACATTCTGAGGAACTGACGACAGAGGAGTTGATGGAACTACAGATGCAGCAACATACGGAGGTTCTGCTGGAGATCGGTATCGTGGAGGAGGTTTTCTCTTAAAGTGAGATAAAGAAAGTATTTGCAATGCGGGAAAAAGTTTTGAACTTTAAAGAAAAGAAACACCCTGAAAAAGTTACAACAGATCGTGCAGCAGCTCTTTTTAATGACACTTGCCTAACAATTGACTTTATTGAAAAGAAACACACTGAAAAAGCTACAACTGATCGTGTAGCAGTGCTATTTTATGACACTTGCCTAAAACTTGACTTTATTGAAAAGAAACCCTGAAAAAGTTGCAGCTGATCATGTAGTGGCGCTATTTAATGACACTTGCTTAACTCATTTCAGAAACATTATAAAGGGGAGGCCCAAACAAAGCTCCTTGGATAGGTTTCTATTGAAACGCCTTGAGAGTGAAAGTGAAGAAAGCGTTGCAAAAAAGAAAAAAAATAGTGAAGAAGAAAATTAAGTTAAGCAAAAGTGAAGTGAAAGAAAAAAAACATTACAATACGCTAATCGGCTTCGCCAACATCTGTTAATTTCTTTAGATTCTCTTTTATGTATTAGGTTTTATTTTGTTTGTATAAAATATTTGTTCATTATAAATACATTTTTCTTATGTTGAAAACATTTAACAAAAAATCGGGGTGTTTTTTTGGGGGCTGGCACGAATTAATCTCATTTCAATTGCAATGGGGAAAATTGATTTGAGATACGAGCATTTTGACTTACAAGCTCGGTCACAGAACGAATTAAACTCATATTACGTAGTGCTATGTGAGGTACATTTACATACCTGATTTTTCCATTGTTGGATCCCATCCAGGCAGGTCAGAGACAACTCCAGAGTTGGGATGTCAATTTGTCCCACACAAGCACAAACCCAGAGCTCACTCATACTAGTCTAGTCAACCTAATTTGCTTGTATTTGGGGTCTGGAAGAAAGCTCGAGTAACCTGGAGAAAACCAGTGTGTTGGCACAGTGAATATGTAACATTTAATGTACTGGCAGCTTGTTAGGTTGATTTTTGTCTTGTGCTTAATCCTACAGTGGGATAGGTTACAGCTGTCTGTTACCTTGTAATAGACAAACCAACTTAAGAAAATGCATGAATGAACTTCTTTGAACAGAATATGACAGTAAACTAGTGGAGTATAGGTTCTAAGAAAGATCAATAAAATATTGCAGGATTAGGCAGATGTGAGCTCCAGGAGTTTCTAAAATTATGTTAAGATCAATATTTAAAAACATGCCATATCCTTGTTTACAAAGTCAGCATATAGTCCTCAGATACTAGTTGTTGCAGTACATTTAATAAAACATGTTAGGATATAGCAGTTTGGATAATGGATGGATGGATGAATGGATGGATGGATGGATGGTATAGTCTTAAGAAGTTCTGTAGATGCCATCCTACTCCAAACAAAACATTACTGTTATGCTCTTGGTGACAGATTAACTTCTGTTTTAGCTATTTTGTTTGATTGTGTTGTAAAACCAAGAAAAAACATATACTGAAAAGCACTGACAAGATACTTATCTCTTGATTTACACTTTACTTAATCCTGATAGAACCAGTACATTTCAAAAGAACATAAATTAAGATTAAATATTTACTTAACAAATAAAGAAAAAAGAGGACAGTTTTCTAAGGGTTGAAAAAATGCATGTGTGTCCTTAGTTTATCCAGTTTCAGGCAGAATTTTATCTCAAAAGTTCACAAAACCTTGTAGAACATATGTGTCCTGATAGAATAGTCACTTGTGAATTGAAGACAACACTGTCTGCATATCAGATGTAATGCACTGCATTCCCCCCTAAGTATTATTTTTGTAGTGTCTTTTGTTTATCACTTTTTTAGTAGAACTTTCTTGCAGTGCAAGTGTGGTTCTCAACTAATTGATTTGTTGCAAGTGCTCCCATACTTTATTTGACCCGCCGCCATTGAAACCTACTCACCCAATTGGCATTTAGCAACCCCACAATATTAATTAATCAATTATTTCAAAAATAATTTTATGTATTAAAAAATTAAAGAGGTGCACAATAATGCATTAATTAATGATGTGTAAACTGGGAGCTTAGTGTACAGTGTACAGTCAGGAGCTTTATTAAACTAAGCAGAAATGCCCATCGTAAAAGACAGGATATGAAACATATATGTCACATACACCAATTAATCAACAATACAAAATAAAACCATCTTCATTCATTCAGCATTTCAGTTATTAAATCCTTTAAATATAATTTAATGCATAGATAGATTTCCTTCATCACCAAGGCACTTACTAGTATAAATTATGGCATATTAATGAAAGGTGCTGCTCTAGACTGCCCTACTTTCAAAAGAATATGTATTCAGATCGTGACACTAGATTCAGTTAATTATCGAAAGATAACATATAAAATTGTCATTGACTTTATAGTAAATAAATGATATCGTCTTACTGATTAATAGAAAAAAATATAATATGTATGCAGTAATCCCTCGGTATATCGCGCTTCCACTTTCACGGCTTCACTCTATCACGTATTTTATATGTAAGCATATCTAAATATATAACACAGATTTTTCGCTGCTTCGCGGGTTTCTATGGACAATGGGTCTTTTTACTCCTGGAACATGCTTCCTCAGTTGATTTGCCCAGTTGATTTTATACAAGGGACGCTATTGGCGGATGGCTGCGAAGCTACCCAATCAGAGCACGCAGTTAAGTTCCTGTGTGCTGATTGGCTCAGCGACGGAGCACCAAGTTCGATTGTGCTTCATTAACCAGGAAGTCTTGTCTCTGTCATTCATCATCAACATGTTTCGCTGTGTAAAGGGTTAACTTTTGTGCTCTTTTGTGTTTATCTTTGTGCATAGTCAAGCCCTTTTTTTATGGCTCCGAAATGATCTGACCATCGTAATGGCAGTAACATATGTGATATCGGAGACGCTCGATATTTTTTAAATAATATTTAGGTTTTACTGTATATAAACAGTGTGTTTACATACATAATTTCAATGAATCTTACCTAATATCTAAGAGAATACAAATGGTTTATGCTGTATAACTGTGCGGAAAATGTTTATAAGAGTGTGGGAGAGTTTATAAGGGCTTAAATATATAAAAATAACCATATGAACATATGGTTTTTACTTTGTGGATTTTCACCTTTCGCGGGGGGTTCTGCAATGCAACCCCCGCGATAAAGGAGGGATCACTGTATATTAATAAAGTATAATATTTATATATTAATAAAGTAAAGTATAATATTTATATATAAAATTTTTTCGCCCTGTGGTGGGCTGGCGCCCTGCCATGGGTTTGTTTCCTGCCTTGCTGCCTGTGTTGGCTGGGATTGGCTCCAGCAGACCCCAGTGACCCTGTAGTTAGGATATAGCAGGTTGGATAATGGATGGATGGATATAATTTTTTTCCAAAGCTTATTCTTAAGTTACGAGTGCATGTTAAAATTGGTGGCATTTTAAATTCAGTTTAACATTAAGTGAATCTTTTTTATCAGAATCTCTTGTAACTCACTAGCCAGTCCATCCTAAGTAGTTGGGGCCATCTGTGTTCTATACTTCTTAATGTACCATCCCACTTTGATAAAACTGAAAAAATTCCAGTAATGAGATGTTAATTGAATATAAGAGCAAAGAAAGAAATCTGTAAGTATGATTTGAGAGACAGCCTGATAATCTTTTTTTAATAACAGATAATCTCATGTTAAGAGTACTATATGGAATTTTCTTGTCCTTCTCCCAGGGTTACAGTTGAGAAACTTCAATAAGAGCTTTGCAAGAATGATGTCCGCTAATATAATTGCGACAGGTCTGTTTGCATCACCCAGCAAAGTGATATGTCTGACATTTTTAATAGGTTCTGTTGTGCCTTTGAGTGATAAGAAGCATAGCAGCTAAAGTTGACGGCTTTAGATCTGCTTCCTTTCAAAATGACTTGATATTCTTCCAGTGTGTTATTTAAGTGCCATGGGACTTAATCAAGTGTTCTGTTAGTCTTGGAAAAGGTTAAATCCATCAGAAATAATTGACCTGATCTTGTGTATTCATCGATTGCTTGTAAATCATGCATATAGATTTTTTATCTCTGTTCATTTTCCTGTAGCAGCCTTGGTGAAGTCCTGGGACATTTCATATTTTGATTATTTTTAGCCCTATTTTTACTTGTACTTAAAAAGAAAAATGTTTAAAATATTTTAAAGCAGTTAGCATTTATACAGTATAACACTTGAATTCTTTCTTGGTGTGATTAATTTAATATATGTTCACAATACTACTAAGTACACTTTCCTATTTTACTGAAGGATCATTTAGTTTCATATTTTGCAACAAGGTGGCATGTTGGTGCAGCAGTTAACATTGGAACATGGACTCAAGTATGAATCCTGTCCTGTCTGTGGAATTAACATGTTTTCCCTTTCTACCAATGAGTTTACAGCAGTGACTCCAGTTTCTTCCCATAGTGCTAAAGACATCCGTGGCAGAGCAACGGGCGCTGAGCAGGCTCCTGTCAATCATGGAGAATCCACTGCATCCACTGAACAGTCTCATCTCCAGACAGAGGAGCATCTTCAGTGACAGACTGCTGTCACTGTCCTGCTCCACTGACAGACTGAGGAGATTGTTCCTCCCCCACACTATGCGACTCTTCAATTTAACCCGGGAGGGGTAAACGTTAACATTATTAAAATTTATTGTCTGTTTTTACCTGCATTTTTATTACTGTTTAATATTGTTTTTTGTATCAGTATGTTGCTGTTGGATTATGTGAATTTCGCCTTGGGATTAATAAAGTATCTATCTATCTATCTATCTATCTATCTATCTATCTATCTATCTATCTATCTATCTATCTATCTATCTGATTGGCCAGTATAAATTAGTGTGGTGGGAATAAATAAGGGTGTATTACATTTGTGAGTTGTACAAGGAACTGACATTTCAGCTACTATTATTTCCTGTTTTAAGCACAATAATGTTATGATAGCCTAAAGTGCCATATGACCCTCTGGTGAATAAAGCAGGCTCAGACAGTTTCATCAATAAATTGATAGTTGTATGGTTATGCAAGGTAAATTTATTATCAGATTCTCACTAATACTTACTGTTTTCTTCATAATTGGGAATTTAGCATAACGACAGTGATTGCACATATTTATTGGTTTCTTCAGACACCTCAGATGACATCAGGCTTCAGAAGCAACCTATCAGTTTTAAAATTACTTTATTAATTACATTATCAATTGACATATGTATTCAGTGGAAGGCATTCAAAAATTAGGAAGTCATGAAAATAGACTTGAAATAGAAACTCAGTAGCCTTGAGGCCTTTGCCTTGAATCTAATATCGCTGATAACGCTTTAACAGGAGTAATACCAGATGGAATTACATTGGGCATTTAAACTTCTGATATTCTGTACATCACTATTTGCATGAAGGCTAACTCTGGTCAACTGAGAGAACCATAATCCACCTTCCATTACTCAGTTGAAAAGTGATACTTGATATTATTTCAAACTGGAAATTTTTTTTTTTTTATCAAGGTTCAGCTCAGATATTTTTTTATGTATTTCATTTATGTAATTATAAAATAAGCAGCCCAGTCTTTTTCAAAACTTTTAATTGTAATTACTGTTTTATTATACATGAAAAATCACTTTAGATGGAAGGCAGCACGGTGATGCAGGGGTAGCACTGCTGCATCACAGTAAGGAGACCTGGGTTCGCTTCCCAGGTCCTCCTTGCGTGGAGTTTGCATGTTCTCCCCGTGTCTGCATGGGTTTCCTCCGGGTGCTCTGGTTTCCTCCCACAGTGCAAAGACATGCAGGTTAGGTGCATTGGCGATCCTAAATTGTCCCTAGAGTGTGCTTGGTGTGTGTGTGTGTGTCCTGCAGTGGGCTGGCGCCCTGCCCAGGGTTTGTTTCCTGCCTTGTGCCCTGTGCTGGCTGGCATTGGCTCCAGCAGACCACCGTGACCCTGTGTTAGGAAATAGCGGGTTGGAAAATGACTGACTGACTTTAGATGGAGCTCTCTTGTCACACAGCTCTTAACATAGTATTGTATTTTATTATATTTGCATTTTGTACATTGGATTGTGTTTTGTTATTTTATTTTGCCCTTTAAATAAAATTACAAAAAAAAAGCCTGAGCAGCACAGTAGTGCAAGTGGTTAGCATTGCTGCCTCACATATCCAGCACTGGCCACCTCAGAGAGTCTGAATTGTTTTATAGAAGTCCAATAATAGAATTGAACATTTCAGTAGTTCAGATTGTGTGGACATGAATGGATAAGTAAGTTGGAGTAAGACAAATTAGTAAGAGGCTCTAGAATTGAGATACTTTGAAGCTTACCGTATGCTACTCTGAGGTGGGTGTGGCTGGTTTATTTTGAAGTAGAAGTTGGAGATGTGGTAGATGAGGTACATAAGAGGAACTTTAATCTCAGGCCCTTGGCCTTGTTTTTTACACAGACATATTTTCTCATTCAATGTTTTTAGATGAAAAGGACGGATTTACTCTCATATCCACACTGATGCTGTTGACTTTTGAATTTTTCTTTCACAGTTCTCATACGGTAGACAAATAGCTACAAAGCTGAGTATATTGGTATTTTTCCTGGTTTCAGTCGCATAGGCTTCTTTGATGTGTTGCCTGCAATTGACATAAGACCCCTATATGCTTATGCACATCCCTGCCTTTTCTTCTACTACCTCTGAATATACCATTTTATAAGTACTGAGTTGTTTTTGAGGCTAGCAGTTTTAATGTTCAATTTGACTTTGTAGATGCTTCCAGGTTACAGTTGTGGACCCTTGGCACTACAGATTGTATTAAGTGGGAAGGTCCTGGTGTTGCTTTGTTTATTAATATTAGTCCTTCCCTAACAGTCTCACAGAAGGAATAATCCTAGCCTCCACCAGGCTGATGAGTCCATGACGACAGTACCAGCCTGATCTGCACAGCTATAAGAAAGTATTTTATAAAATGGTTACCAGGCATCTTGGCAATATCCTGCTGTATCTTCATAAATGAGTAATTACTAAATACTGAGGTACTACTCTAAATGCCACTACCTTTATGAAAATAAAGACTCTCTATCTTAGGGTCATGTAAGTACTACAACAGTATATCTGCATATGAAATACTGTATATTGAATCAATCATAGCCAAGTAGCAAAACCTGATTACCTCGTTCTATGCTCTTTAGCAGTATATTTGCTAACATTGTAGTCCCTAACTGGACCCCCTTGCCTTTATGCAATATTTAATAACCAATCATTTTAAGGCAAGGTCGATGAAGTTTATATGGCTTATCATTATTTTATTGTCTGGAAAAAAGTGTTCTATGGGCATATAGTATAAATAAGAAATACAAAACCAGTATTAATGTTTGACCCCTTTGAAATATGTTAGTCACTCTACTGCAATGTCCATAATTTGTACTGAAACATTAAAGGCCTTACACTTATTATTTGTAGTTAATTTAGATTTTTCTGAGTCACTAACCAGTGGTGTAGTTTTTGTGATCATAGTATCAAAATTCTAAGAGCTTTGGGACTAGATTTTTTTTTCTTTTTTTGTTACTCAACATACACCCACTTTACTAATCGAGATAATTAACTTCATTGTCAACTTTATCCATCTGTTCATGAATCAGTACTGGGGCTAGATCATATGCATATGGCCATGTTTATGCCAAAAGGTTTGGAATCACATTTGCAGCCTGTTATAGAAGTGAGATAAACAATGGAGGACAGCATCTGTTGTGAGTAAAACTAATTTGTGCCTGTTATGTTTTCTTCATTACAGCTAGGGTGAGATCATACAAAACTTTTCCATTTACAAGTTGTTCCACTGGAACACTTTTGTTCTTGCCAGCATTGTTTTTCCCTTTTGGTAAGTCAATAATCTCATACTTTGGGCTGAAAGATGTAAGGATACACAATGCAAGGAACAGATTGTGTTTTATACAGTTTCACTGCCATTAACATTCCTTATGTTTATCTCAAGAATTATTAAACGGGTACAGAGATTTCCGGTCTCTATCAGAAACAGCTGTTAATTGTGAATGGGAAGACCCCTCGATAGGGAATCAGGTTGCCAAATTTACTGACCGCTTTTTCCTGAGGATATATTACATGCATTATTACAAAAGTTTTTGTTTATACAGTTTGTTTTATACAAATTTCATTTACAAACAAGGTTTTTAAAGTAAAAGTGCTAGTAGATTCTCTACTTCTTATTTTGTAGCTTCTATTTATATACCTAGTTAAAATCATAGAGAAGTGAGTAGTAATAATAATAATAATAACAATAATAATTTTGGCTGTATGCCTTCAGTATGTTGGAATTCCTCATAAGGCTTTCATATAAGAAAATAATAACATTGACAGTAATAACAACCAAAATCCAAATGCTGACAAAAAATAATAGGATATACCTGTAAATACTCAATGGTTCCTTCTTTTGCCTGAGAACTGGAAAAAATGCATACAGATAAATGAAGGATGGATGTGTTTGCTAATGAATAAATTAAAAAGGGTATATAAAAAGTTAAAACACTGTCATCCAATACAACTGATAGACATTAGCATGTCTAACACAAGACCCAAATCAGTATTATAATAGCCATTCATTCATCATTAAGTATGTCAATGATTCAGCCATTTATAAGAAATGACTTTAGACGTTTTAGGTAAATTATGCTACCAGCCAATGATAATTTATCTAACTATAATTTATTTATCTTATACTTACAGTACCTAACAGGTATCCTATTTAAGAAGGGAGAAGTACTGTTAATGATGTGTGATGTTGGGTTAAAGGTGATTACATAAAAGCAAATCTGGGTTGGAACTTAAGTCCAAGTGCAAGTACAAGTAACCATTAATTGGTTTGTCATAATGTAACTTGTATGGCATCAGTCATTTATACAGTTTACTTCTGCTCTCATGCTCTCAATGAGAGAGATCACTAGAATGCTCTTAAATTAAATTAGTACTCTATCTTTTTTTTTATTTCCTAGATTTTCTGCCTTAATTATAGTCAAGTCACGTAATATGAATGTACAGGGGCCTCATGTATAACGCCGTGCATAGAACTCGCAATATAACATGGCGTAAGCACAAAAGCTGAAATGTGCTTGCGCACAGAAAACTCCAGATGCAGGAATCTGTGCGTACTCCAACTTCCACGTTCTTCCGCTGCGTGAAAAGTAACGCTCGTGCATGCGCTTTATGTAACGCCCTAACTCCTCCCAGAATTACGCCTCTTTGAATATGCAAATGAATATAAATCGCCCTTAAGCGCAGCCTTCTGTGAAAAGACAATGGGAAAAGCATGGGGGAAAATATAAGAATTTCAGCGAATACCAAGTGGAGCCAAAGGAAAAACATACTATTTGTTCAAATAAACCGTGGTATAATCAACAAAATGAAGTTGATCGAGTGACATAGCGTGTTGGAGAAACTAGAAAGCTCACGTTCACAAAGCCGCACAGTGCCACAAATAAAAAAGTCACATATCAAAGTCGAATTGTAGCCCACTGTCTTAGTGTCATATGAAAGCTTATTAGGGTACATAGAAAAAAAGGCATACAGTGAGGAAAAAGCACTAAATGTCAACTTCAATCTCGACATTTCCACTTTAATCACGTAGTTTATTTTGTCATTAAAGTAGAACATCATAAACTTCATCTTAAAATCGTTTACTCAGCCAGTTTCTCAAATCACATCGTAATTAAAGTAGCACGTTAATGCTTTGTTTTGTATGTGATCTTCTATGTGCTCTATGTGTGTAAATCACTACTTGCTTCTTAAACCGGCTCTCTTCCTCCAACTGGACACAGAATCCATTACATTCGTGATATTACAGCTCTCTGAATAACTAAAATACTGAGATGTATACGTGATATCATTTTCATGATGATAGAAGTTAAAGCACGTTATTAAACATGGGTTTCACGGCGCAGTGATTGTGTGCGACCTTCAATGAAATAATTTATTGCAGCAGTACTCAGGGGCGGCTCTAGGCTTGTGGTGGCACTGGGCAGAGGAAGAATCAATGTCAATAAGGTAGCTTATGCACGGTGGATGGCCACGTCCGTTGTGGACACTGCATAGCCGCTTTGTGCTCATGACACAAGCATTTAACTTTTGACGAAATTTGTCACTGCGTTTTTAGCTGTGTTGTTATTTTCTCTTTCTGTTTTATATTCAATATATATTGGTGTGGCCGCCACTGCAGTCCTTGCTTTTCTTTCTCCAAGTAACTGATCGCCACATAATCAGCTCTGTAATAGACATTATGCCATCTGTAAGCTTAGAGCGCCGAATCTTCAAAACGTTTAAGGAACATTGAAATATCTTTGTAGTACATGTTTAATTATTCTATCCTTCACGACAGTCCCAGTTAAGAATATAGATTATTTAAATGAAGTTAAAGTTTTATCTATATAATATAATAAGCATATTTTGCTGCATTTCATCTTAAAAATGATATCGTCATCATATGTAAATACACGCTTTATAAAGTGGGTCAGGTTGTGCGATATTATAACTGTAGTGCAAGTTTACAGTGGGGTGATTGTACTTATAAGTACAAACAGTTCTACAAGGAGCAATTGATTAAGTGCGTTTAAAGTTCTTGGGATGAAACTGTTTCTGAACCGCGAGGTCCATACAGAAAAAAAGGCTTTGAAACGTTTTGCCGTGGCTGAGACAGCGTGTGCTTGAAGCTGTATACCGATAATTCTCTTTCCGATCAGCTGCTGCTGTGATTCACACTCAGATACAGTGATATAAATACTCCGAGTGGTGCAGTGAGAGTAATATGGAAAAAGATGATCCACTGTGGCAACTCCTAACTGGAGCAGCTGAAAGAAGAAGAAGAAGAAGAAGGTGCAGTGAGAGTAACAACGCTAAAGCAGTTATGGTATTTGGAATACTATGGCTATTCCCTAGACCATTATATTGTTACAAGTTAATTACAATCAGATGCATTACACTAGTAAACAATATGCGGTTAGTTTCAGTGTATTTATAAAGCCTCATCAGGAAAATAAGGTGTAACCACACAGGAACAGAAGCATTGCTTTGACGCTGGGTGCCGCCAGTCTGCAAAACCGAGTGGAGAACTTGCGTACGACAAGGTATGAAGTACCGTGGAAAAGTGCGTGGCTTTACGCCAAGTGTAGGTTTTATACATCGCGATTTGAACGTAGAAAAGTTCTTACGCAACATTTCTGTGCGTACGCACCGTTTATACAGGTGAGTGGAAAACTTGTGTGCGAGGTCCACAGCAGTAGGGCAATATTAATTTAAGTGCAAATTTACAAAACAGAGTATACACATAATACATACATTTTATATATCATTTCATCAGTCACATGTTGTACAAAATAAACTCATTGCATAAGTAAACAATTAGACATAGTGGCAATTCGTACACTATACAGTGCATACTAAGAGCATAAACTAGTTGTGGTGCAGTAGAACATAGAAATGAAGGAACAGCTGCATTAATATGGGAGAGAGGTGGTTTGAAACACGACTCATATTTGTGGCATTTGGTATAGAACTCTAAACAGCAGTGCTACTGATAGTGATCTGCTAGAATGAAATATGCAAGCATTTTATTACGGTATGCATTACAAAGTATATTCCAATAGAAGATGCATAAACATTAACGCTGAAACCCAACAGAGTGTAACTACTGGACTGACAGAAATTGGTTAATATACTCTATCTATCTATCTATAAAATATATATATGTATGTACTATTTATATATATACAGTATAATATAAGACATTCTGAAATGTTTGTATATTTGTCAAAACTGGAAATGCCAAAGTTTCCTTTGCTATTTTCTTTGTAATTAGTATATTTTATAGAGTATGCTGTCTTAATTGAATCCAAAGTTTGAAAAATGAATGCAAAAGAGGAGCAATTACTTCAGTGCCAAATTCACTTATTTTTAAGAAATACTTCTTAAAGAGCAGAAAAGCTCCCCTTTACCATTCAATGTTGTTTGCTCCTATGTCTGCCGTGCTCATTGCTGATCATCAACATTTGGATACAATTAAGTGAGAAAACAGGAAAGGGTTATTTAAAAAGAAAGTGGGTAAAGAAATATTAGCATTTAAAGTGATGGCAAAGAATATAAATATTTATGAATTTCTTAGAAATGCTTTATTTGTAGGCCTGATAAGTATACAATGACATTAATTAAAACTAAGAATGATGCACTGATTCTAAAATTGGTTGGAATTAAAACCTACAACCATGGGGATCCCTGGAGACTGGAGTTGAAAACTGCTGCTGTAATTGAAAACTGACATGTTCAGATCCTTGAGTGATACATAGTGGTGAAGATGCCAAAGGATATAGTTTCTCATAATGAAGAGCTCATCCAATCATAAACTTGGAAGTTGTGAGAACCTTGAGTTCCAAGCCTTAGCCATTTGATATCATTATTTAATTCTGTGGATAATATTTTATAACCTGAAAAAAATGAGAAAGTTTCTTTGTGGGGCTGTGTAATTCTAAACAATTTAATGACATGTCAACCATTAAATAACTGTTAGCAAGAATCTATACTAATAAAAGGCAAAGCCCTCACTGACTCACTCACTCACTCACTCACTCACTCACTCACTCACTCACTCACTCACTGACTGACTCACTGACTCATCACTAATTCTCCAACTTCCCGTGTAGGTAGAAGGCTGACATTTGGCAGGCTCATTCCTTACAGCTTACTTACAAAAGTTGGGCAGGTTTCATTTCGAAATTCTACGCGTAATGGTCATAACTGGAACCTATTTTTTGTCCATATACTATAATAGACTTCTGCTCGATGTAATTTAGTGCCTGCCCATATAAGGCCATCCGTCAGCGCCAATCCAATAGAAACACTGCCGCTAAATATTCATGGGTGAAGGACTGTGCTAATGCAGAGGAAGATGAGATGGTCAGGGTGGTGTTTGGCACAAACTCAGCAAAACTGCGAGAGAAACTTTTACGTGCCGGGTCTTAGCTAACATTAAATACAGCCGTGGGGTGGAAAAAGTCAATGTCCCGCTAAAGGAAGACAGTGTAAAAAAAACCCGTGCATGCAGTGTGTCACGTCTCAGATAAAGAGGAAGACGAGCTGTTTATTGATGCAGTAAGAAACGAATCGATGAATGAAACCTGTTATCTTTACAACGATTGACAAACACGGAATGTAACTTGAACACAACACATCCTACAAATACGAACCTGATTGAAAGAAATAATGATAATCAAATCCTTGATGACAGCAACACTCAGTAACACTCACAAAACAAATACTGTATATTGACAGTCATGTTACGTTATTTTTAAAATGTTCCCTTTTCTTTTTCATAACTTCTTTAACACACTACTTCTCCGCTGCGAAGCGCGGATATATATATATGTATATATATACCCGATCTACATACTCTCAAATAGACAAACCACATGCCGTGGTGCAATGGTAGTGCCGATGTCCGAGGTTCGATTCCCGAGAGGGGGTGCACTGAGTATGTATGCGCGCTTCCCAATTTATTTTACCCTCGCATCCCCTTGGTTTGAGACGTATGAAAAAATATGCGGTTAATGCAGAAAGACAGATCACCAATTGAAGCTTTATGAATAATGAATACTTTATTCGCCATCAATGATTGTTTTGGTAAAGCCATACTCAGTGTATTCATTAGATGAACGGTAAAAAAGTAAGAGCGAGGGGAGGATGACTTATTGAGGCACGCAGGCGAAACCACAATAGCACGCGTGGTCGGTGTGCATCAACTCGATCTGAATTGCGCGATCACATTCAAAAAAATATATCTTTTCAAGTTCTATTTACTCGACACAAATATCTTTGTTTGGAATGTAAGGTAAATTTACTCTTTACATTTATATGGTGAAGAAAAATGTATGCAATGATGCCTACATTTAACTTACATTCCTACCAAAGATATTTCTGTCAACTAAATAAAAATTCCTTCTATTTAAAATTTAAATAGAACTTGAACTGATACGATAGTTCATAATATCCACGCAGACTTGCACATAAGAGCGGGAGTCATCCGTTTTAACAAACAGCGTATTGCACTGATACGAAATAGCCTGCCCATTTAATTATTTAGGAATGGATAAATAAATTAATATTTTGTACAAATAATGTTTTTAATTTTTCTTCCTTGATGGATTCTGGCACCCCCAGCAACAGTTGTTTGCACCCCAAAGAGTGTATATATATATATATATATATATATACACATATGTATATATGTACAGTAGATATGTATGTATATGTATATATATGTTTATATATGTGTGTGTGTGTGTCTTGTGGCATCCTCCTCCAGACTGCGAGGGGGCGTCCGCCCTGGTTATGTTGGGGGCCTCGGGTAAAGGGCTTGGAAGCCCAGCCCTGTAGGAACCCATGGCCACCGCCAGGCAGCGCCCCGGTGCCTGAATATCCCTGGAGCCCAGCACTTCCGCCACACCAGGAAGTGCTGGGGGGAAGACGACAGGGGACACCCGGACGGCTTCCAGGTGCGCAGCCGGCACCTCTGCCACACTGGGGCTTGTCTGCGGAGGAGTGCCGCGAAGCAGCTGGAGCCCATCCGGGTTCCTATTTAAGGGGCCGCCTCCCTTCAGTCGATGGTGGAAGTCGGGTGGAAGTGGACAGAGCTGGAGAGAGGACTGGAGGCGGCCAGGAGGAGAAAGGCACAAGGACTGTGAGGCCTGGACATTTGGGGGATCGGTGCTGTAGGCACTGGGGTTGTCAGTGCACGTAGATTACTTGTAAATATTAGTATAATAAACAGTGTGTGGTGGAGTCAACGATGTCCATCTGTCTGTGTCCGGGTTCAAGTCCACAGTATGTATGTGTATATATATATATAGGGCGGCACGGTGGCGCAGTGGTAGCGCTGCTGCCTCGCAGTTAGGAGACCCGGGTTCGCTTCCCAGGTCCTCCCTGCGTGGAGTTTGCATGTTCTCCCGTGTCTGCGTGGGTTTCCTCCGGGCGCTCCGGTTTCCTCCCACACTCCAAAGACATGCAGGTTAGGTGGATTGGCGATTCTAAATTGGCCCTAGTGTGTGCTTGGTGTGTGGGTGTGTTTGTGTGTGTCCTGCGGTGGGTTGGCACCCTGCCCAGGATTGGTTCCTGCCTTGTGCCCTGTGTTGGCTGGGATTGGCTCCAGCAGACCCCCGTGACCCTGTATTCGGATTCAGCGGGTTAGAAAATGGATGGATGGATATATATATATATATACAGTATATATGTATTTGTGTGTATATATGTGTGTGTATGTATATGTATGTGTGTGTATGTAGATATGTATATATATGTGGATGGATGTGTGTATATATATATATGTGTATATGTATATATGTATGTATATATATATATGTTTATATGTGTGTATATATATATATATATATATATATATATATATGACAGCAACACTCATCACTCACAACAGTGACAAAACAATTACATTGACAATCATGTTATGTTATTTTCAAAATGTTTCCTTTTCTTGTTCATTACTTCTTTAACACACTACTTCTCCGCTGTGAAGCGCGGGTATTTTGCTAGTGTAGAATAAACCCTTGCTGTCAGTGCCTAGGCAGTTGAAAGACAGGCTCTTTTTATAATCTGTATCAATCAAATCCATGACTGGAGAGTCAGCAATGACAAGTCAGATATCCTGGGGCCTGATATATGAATGGTGCATACTCACAAAAATGTTGCATACGCCTGTTCCCATGCTCACATTGTGATGTATAAATACTAAACTTTGAGTAAAGCCATGCGCATTCTCACTCCAGCACAATCCATTGCTTACGCAAGTTTTTGCTTCCGTTTTGCAAACTGACGGCACCCAGCGCCAAAGCAGTGCTACTGTCCTTGTGTGGTTTCCCTTTCTTTTTTTAGATCACATCCCTGACGCGGGTTTATCAAATACAGTCGACCCTTGACATACGACCGGCCTGACATGCGAACAACTTGATTTACGACCAAAATTTTTATTTTGATTTATGACCAACATTTTGCGTTACGACCCGAATGCGGTCACGTGTATTCGTTTGTGCGATTGTAAACAAACAGCCGAGAGCATTCGTAAGCGTCAGTCGGAGCTCAGATACATGTGTTTGTGGACGTAATTTCGGTCAGTGCAGTGATTTATCTATATATATAATTCACTAAGACCATGGCAAGCAAGACGCATAATTGCTAAGGAAGGAAGAGAAGATAACGAAAGTAAAGAAAGCGATTGTTAAGGGCTGTTAGCTAGCGGGCTGGCGCGGCACATGATGATGTCATCAGGCTGAGTCAGCACCGGCTTGCTTTGGAGTGTATTATTACAACAGTTCACAACACGGCCAGCTTTGAACTGAGTGCTTGACTACTGTCATTATTAACTTGAGAAACAGCGATCACAATCGAAACGAAGAAGGAAATTGTGCGGAAATATGAGAGTGGCGTTCGTGACCAATCTCGCTAATATGTACAGCATGTCGAAATCCACCATCGCGACAATTTTAAAAAGAAAAGATTTGCATAAGGAGGCTCCTTCTAAACAATAACCACCTTCCGTTTCATTCTCCTCCTCCTCTCTTCCTGCAGCCCAAAGATGTCAAATTAAATGGTGAGTACAGTATGAAATTGTTGTTTCTGGTAGGCTAGGCACTTTTTATAACTTTTTGGTTAGTACATTAGAAAAATTGTTGGTGTTTTGGTAAATTATGCACATTATATAACCCTTTTTTATTATGAAAAGGTTAAGTAAGTGTTGCTGTGGGAGGTTCAGAGCGCATGATGGGTATTTCCATTATTTCTTATGGGAAAAATAGTCTTGACTCACAACCAACTTGAGTTACAACCAGCCCTCGCGAATGAATTGAGTTCATAAGTCAAGGGTCCACTGTACTCTGAAATTAACCGCATATCGTTTATAAATTTAAGGCACCTGATTGTAATCAATCTGTAACAATATAATGGTGCACAGTATGACCAAACTAAAAAAAGCAAACAGTCCTTTCTGTTGTGGTGCTCGGCACCAACTCTACACTATAAATGCGCCAAAAGAGAATGAATTTGGTTATGTAAATAGAAACCATTTTCACTCTATTAATGTGCTGTAATTAGCAAAATGTAAAAACAGGTAATCAGATGCAGCATTTCTTTTTTAACCAATTCTTTTGATTTGTAGTGAATATCACATAGTATAGTCCTTATATTTTAAGTTAATTGGCCACATCACTTGTAGCATCCACTATTGCACTGTTTATGACTCCAGAACAGTGTCTGTCAGAGGTGTATTTGCAGCAGCACCATCAACATGTGGATTCGCATCCTCAGCACGGGGGTCAGCTATTGTCTGAAACAGAATAAACAGATGGTGGGCTGTGACTCGCTTTTCACATTGACTTTGATATCTGATCATTTCTTTTTATTTCGGGCACTGTACAACTATCAGTACTTGAACTTTGGAGTGTCTCCGCCACTCTATCACTCCATCACTTTTCTGTTTTTTATACCACTGCTTAAGCCAACAAATAGCACGTTTCTCTGAGCTAAAAATCTTTTTTTACTTGTGCTTTTGCTGTTGTCTTTTAACAAAGCAATGAAGAAAAGGGACAATTTATATTGGTTTGCATATTAAAATATGCAAAATTCTGGGTGGAGTCGGGTGGGGCTGTAGGCATGTGCACATGCGTTAAATTTCATGTTTATTGGGATTTGTAAAGGGGAAGTTCGTGGAACCTGGCTTATGAACAGATTTATGTATTTGGATTTTTTATGCGGATGCACATTTCCACTTTTGTCCGTACGCCATGTTTTAGTGTGAATTTTACCCTCTACTTTTGCCACTCCAGGGGCCTCATGAATAAACAGTGCGTATGCACAAAAATTTTGCGTAAGAACGTTTCCACGTTCAAATCGCGATGTATAAAACCTAAACTTGGCATTAAGCTACTCACATTTCCACGGTTTCTCATACCCTGGCGTACGTAAGTTCTAAAATCGGTTTTGCAGACTGGCGGCACCCAGCATCAAAGCAGTGCTACTCTTCCTGTGTGGTTATCCTTTCTTTTTTAGATCCACATCCCTGATGTGGCTTTATAAATACACTGAAATTAACTGCATATTGTTTATTAGTTTAATGCATCTCATTGTAATTAACCAGTAACAATATAATGGTCCATGGAATGGTCAAACTATTACAAATACCATAGCTGCTTTAGCATTTTTGCTCTCACTGCACCTTCTTTTTCTTCTTTCATCTGCTCCTGTTAGGGGTTCCCACAGCGGATCATCCTTTTCCATATTACTCTCACTGCACCACTCGGAGCAGCTGATCAGAAAGAGAATTATTGGTATACAGCATCAAGCACACGCTGCCTCAGCCATGCTTCCTATTTGAACTGCTTCTCACACGGCAAACACTTCAAAACCTTTCCTGTATGGACCTCGCGGTTCATAAAGAGTTTCATCCCAAGAGCTCTAAACGGAATCAATCAGTCCATCAACTGCTTCTTGTAGAACTGTTTGTACTTATAAGTAGAATTACCTCACTGTAAACTGTAAACTTGCGATACGGTTATAATATTGCACAACCTGAGCCACTTTATAAAGCGCGTATTTACATATGATGACGATATAATTTTTAAGATGAAATGCAGCAAAATATGTTTATTATATTATGCAGATAAAACTTTAACTTCATTTAAATAATCTATATTGTTAATAATTAAAGGACACGGTGGAGCTACACTAGCAAGGATATGGAGCTCCTTTCACGGATTGTTCCTGCCTCGCACTGTATGCTTCACTGGGACTGGCCTGAAGGATAGAATAATTAAACATGTACTACAAAGATATTTCAATGTTCCTTAAAAGGTTTGAAGAATCGGCGTTCTAAGCTTACAGATGGCTTAATGTCTATTACAGAGCTGATTGGGTATTTGGAGAAAGAAAAGGAAGGACGGGAATTGGGGGTTAGTACGTTTGAAAGAAACAGTACTGCTGCAATAAAATCGAAGATTGCGCACAATCACTACGCCACCGTGTTCCCATGTTTATTAACATGCTTTAACTCCTATCATCATGAAAATTATATCAAGTATACTGTACATCTCAGTATTTTAATTATTCAGAGAGCTGTAATATCATGAATGTAATGGATTCTGTGTCCTGTCGGAGGAAGAGAAAGCCGGTTTAAGAAGCACGTAGTGATTCACACACATAGAACACATAGAAGATCAAATACAAAACAAAGCATTTAACGTGCTACTTTAGTTACGATGGGATTTGAGAAACTAGTAAATTATATGATTTTAAGATGATGTTTATGATGTTCTACTTTAATGACAAAATAAACTACGTGATTAAAGTGGAAATTTCGAGATTAAAGTTGACATTTCGTGCTTTTTTCCTCACTGTGTACCTATTTTTTTTTCTCTGTACTCTAATAAGCTTTCATATGACACTCAGACGGTGGGCTACGACTCGCCTTTTCATGGCGACTTTGATATGTGACAACTTCTTTTTTATTTCGGGCACTGTGCGACTCTGTAAACTTGAGCTTTTGAGTTTCTCAAACACGCTATCACTCAAACAACTTCCTTTTCTTGTTTATACCACTGTTTAAACCAACAAATAGTACGTTTTTCTTTGCCTCCACTTGGTATTCGCTGAAATTGTTCTATTTTTTCTTGTGGTTTTGCCATTGCCTTTTCACAGAACGCTGAGCTTAAGGGTTATTTATATTGATTTACATATTCAAAGCGGCGTAATTCTGGGAGGAGTTGGGGCGGGACAGCAGGCGCGTGCATGTGCGTTACTTTTCACACTGATTGGGATTTATTTAGCAGAAGAATGTGGAAGTTTGTGTACGCACATTCCCGCTTTTGCGCTTACGCCATGTTATAGTGTGAATTCTATGCAAGGCGTTATACATGAGGCCCCAGGTGTGTATTTCAATATCAATGTCCCTATCAAAATAACACCTACTACTGGTTGTAGTTAATCTCAAATACAGAGATTTTTATATTTGCATGTGAGAAGTACTGTACATTAACTTACTTTAATACTAATTGTGCTCATTTGCACTTGTTATCATTTTGAGTCAAATGCGCACTGTGCACTGTGCATGTTGCCTACCCCATAAAAAAAATTGTAGATTACAATATTGAAAGCAGGGTACTGTTTAGAAAATAGTTCATATGTTTTAATAGGGATATACTGTATTTACACAATATGTATATGGATGGGATGGCAGAACAGTGGGACAGCCTTGCTCTCCCACCTTCAGGAATATGGATTCACCCTCCAGCTCTATCACTTTCTATGTGGAGATTTCACATTTTCCTAGTATTCTTTTGGGTTTTCTTGAGAACACTAATTTCCCCTTAAAGACATCCATCCATCCATTATCCAACCTTCTATATCCTAATTACAGGGTCACAGGGGGTCTGCTGGAGCCAATCCCAGCCAACACAGGGTGCAAGGCAGGAAACAAACCCTGGGCAGGGCGCCAGCCCACCGCAGGGCGCATACACACACACACACACCAAGCACACACTAGGGACAATTTAGAATCGCCAATGCACCTAACCTGCATGTCTTTGGACTGTGGGAGGAAATCGGAGCACCCGGAGGAAACCCATACAGACACGGGGAGAACATACAAACTCCACGCAGGGAGAACCAGGGAAGCGAACCCCGGTCTCCTAACTGCAAGGCAGCAGCGCTACCCACCGTGCCGCCGTCCCTTAAAGACACATTCATTTAAATGGCCCAGTATAATACGGTATGGATGTGTGTGTGAGTGAGCCGCCTGTTCTGCATACCCAGCTTTCATTCAAACTAGAAACATACATTGACTAAATCCATTACCACAAAAGGGCACAGACATTTTCATCTTTGAAGTAGAAAAAAAATCAAAAACATAACTTCACTTGTTTGTAATTATATACATTTAAAGATAAGGATGCATGGTTTTCTGCTTGAAAATATTAACTTCTACATGTACTTTAGTACCCTAAATCCATAAACTTATTGAACACTCAATAATCACTGCAAATGTTTGTGAATGCTCAGTTATTAGGTAGATTTCACATTAGCATAAATCTTGTGCAAAGACAGCCTATTATTTTTGTAGTAACTGTCCAGTTGAAGAGTCCTTTGTAAAATGCTACCATTAAATGGCATCACACTACAGATATGCCCATAACTACTACCTTGATAACAACAGACAAAAATAAATATGCTTTTCGTGTATACAAAATAATTTTAAATGTACATTTCCTGCCTTTTTATTTTTGAGTAGCAGCATGTGTGTGTGTGTGAGATGGATAGAGAGAGAGAAAGCTCATTTAATATGCCAGTTTTTTTCCTATTAAGGTGTTTTCCATATGTGCCTGCTTAAGGTTTTTGTAACAAAGTGATAGTCGTTTTTTTCTGCCAAGTAAGAATGCAACACCTTTAAATGAAATTACAGAGCTAGCCTAGCTAGCCTCAGCTAGCTGCTGAACCTTAGCCATAAGGCTGTCTGTAGTGAACCGATTCCCAGGTGTGCACTGTCTTAAACTCCGAAACTCTGGCAGATTCTCATATTTCACCGACTTTAAATGCTTAAGTAACTATGACTGTCGCTAGTTAATTGCTTTAGTTTTGAATTGCAAGTATCATGCTGTATTGCTTCAGCTTTACACATGGAAATGGGCAACTGAAAAGGCTTAAGTGGCTCCTGAAGAAATAAATTTACTGTCCCCTGCTTATGTTGCAAGGGATTATCTTGGTGACCTTTGGTAATTTTATTAGACATATCTCTGGGGGTTTTCTGGAATTCTGCCAGTGGTTTCTCATTTGTGACTGTGGCTTTATAGACTACTAGGTTTAATTGTTCTCCAAAGCTGTGTGTTTTATAGCCTTCCTTTATTATAATTAAAATAAACTAGTGCATCCCCTTTTCACTTTAGGTGTACCCCCACATCCTCTGCACACACTTAAGATTCTTTAACTAACAGGGTTACAGTGTATATAATGTGGCATTGCAGTTTTAATGAAACACTTTAGCTTTTAGGTTCTGGATTTTTTTGATGTCCAAGTCATACCTCATTCAGATATCTTGATGTACAGTAGATGTTAGCCATGGCAGGCAAGTGTTTCCTTATGAAATTTAGAGAAAAGCCAAACAAAATGACATCTTTTATTAGCTAACTAAAAAGATTACAATATGCACGTTTTCGAGGCAACTCAGGCCATCATCTTGCCTGAAGAAGGGGCCTGAATTGCCTTGAAAGCTTGTATATTGTAATCTTTTTAGTTAGCCAATAAAAGGTGTCATCTTGCTTGGCTTTTCTCTACAGTCATAATGGCTAACACGGTACAACACCCTAGTACTTATGGAATTTAGGAAAGGGCAGTGAAGGTGAAGGCAAATCATCATTTGTTAAGCTGATGACATACATGAATGTTATGTAAGTGGCTTAGCTACTCATATTAAAATAAAGAGGTAGAAGAAATACAATGGGCAAGTGCTCCGAATTCACCAAAACCATCTTTTCTCCCTTAATCGTACCATTTACATTTTGTTAAATTTGTCTAGGCAGTCACGGGTTATTTGAAATCTTGCTCTCCTTAATTAGATGCCAAGAAACCATTGCATCAAATACTAGCAGTTTGCATCGTTGAACAATTTCTTTTTCCATTGAGGTCTTATTGTTATTGATATCCAACAATAGTCTAAAGAAAGTCATAATTTAAATGAGGGCTGCCAGTGCCATATGGGAACTATTTGCCTCTGCCTTTCAGAGTTTGTGTATCGGGTTCACCTTCAGGCCAGGATGCCACCTTGTTGCATCTGTCATACATTATACTCACGTTTAAGTGAATTTCTTTGTTTTTTTTACCAGAGTATTAAAGCATATTGTCAATTCCATTAATCATGGTTGCATTTACAATTCATTGTGCAGTTGATTCTAGGACAGGTTGTACATCTCCTGCAGTCCCATATTGAATTCTGGCAGATTGTAAAATAAACTAATGAATTTTAGGAAGTAGGGTCTTTGTGGCAAAAACTCATTTTTCTTTTCCATGTCATGGAAAAATGGTGCAATACATTGACTTAAAATAAGGTTGTCTTCATGTATTAAATCAATTTATTCAATCTCTGACCTATTTTTTCCAATTTGGGGTCACAAAAAGCTGAAGTCTATTTCAAAATAGATATAAATCAGAAACTAACTCTGGATGGTGTGCTTGTCCATTGCAGGTACAGTCACACACACACAACTATCCTACTGGGCCTATTTGGAGGCACAGGTAAACCTATTATGCATATCTTTGGGGTGTGAGGGGATCCCTTAGAAATCTGAGACAGAAATGGGGAGAATATGAATGCTCAGTGCCTTCGGTGACAGAGTGCCAGAGCATGTATTTAGTGTCTTGGAGCTACATATACAAAAAGTAATAAAACAAAAAACTCAAAATATTTGTACTTCAAAATCATTAACCTAGATGTATTGTACTCTGTGCATTACTTAGAGGCATTAAAAGATGGGAAAGCACTGCTTTCCTCGCGCTGTTCATAATGCATAAGGTTTTTTTTTTATTTGCTTGTGGATCGTTTCTGTCAATACTGGATCTTGTGGCTTTATGAAGCAGGGTGTGGTTGGGGTGTTTGGACCTTGTTAATGATGTACTATGAGGCACAAAAAAAAAAACACCACCAACAAAAGATGGCTCCCATATTGAAGCAAGTAACTGGAAATGTTACAATTTCAAAAATTCCTTCTTAGCCTTTGGCTGTCATTGTATGATTCTGGGCAACCCCCAC
Organism: Polypterus senegalus; assembly: GCF_016835505.1. NCBI lineage: Eukaryota > Metazoa > Chordata > Cladistia > Polypteriformes > Polypteridae > Polypterus > Polypterus senegalus. The sequence continues at coordinate 72,459,358 of NC_053167.1, forward strand.
ATTTTTGTTATTTTACCTTGGCGTCCCTAAAGTGATTGTGAAATATCACTCTTTCCAGAGGCACAAAAGAGATCTGAGTGTGCAGCCAATGAAAGGATCAGTATGTCACCATGAACCCCCCAGGCATCTGTGTTGTTTATATAAATCACTACACTGTAATTTTATTATTTTTTTACCATGTTCTATTGAGAAATAATTTTCTGGCTGTGCTACCACATCAATCAAAACAAAATGAACAGCATTTATTAATTAAGTATATACAGTCATTACTGAAGTATTTTGCCTTATAGTTTTGATGGAAATTCTAACATTTAGGCAATCATCTGTACTTTTTAGGTATCTGCACAGATTATCTGCTTCCCCAGAATTACTTACTGCTGTTTCTACTTTGAACAATATAGTAATTTCATATTTCTAAACAAAAAACAATTGAATGTACCATTTTTCATGTTGTTGATCCAAGAAAATGTCATTTGGAACATGACCAGAAGTAAGCGCACCCCACTTGCCAAAGTAAGCTAAAGCAGGATGCTGGCAGTTTTGAAACGGCTGCAAGGCACAAAGCAACGAGCGGCCTTGCTCATGCAGAAAGTCTTTGGCGTTACATGCTATGCTCCCATTGTACCCAGTGACTTTTCTATTCCTAACTTTTTTGCAACTTTTTTTGTTTAACATCCCAGGTGAGGATGTAGTGCAAGACGTGGCCATTGCTATTACAACATTCCAGTAGAAGATTTTTGTACTTATTAAATGGCAAAGCTCAGTTCTCCTGTGGTATTACTTAGCACACTGTTTGCTAGTCTTAGCACTTGCACAGATGACATTAAATCAATAGGTTGTTGTCAGTTCTAGTGATACTTTGGATTATCTGTATATACTGATGAAACAGCGAGAGCAGTTCTTCAGGCTGCAAACTGGCAAGATCAATCTTTAAAGAATGTGCTTTGTTGTAATAGCATGCTGTCACACTGACAGTAGAAGAAAGGCAGATCCGTAAGAGACACCTCAATAGGAGTACTCCTTTTACTTGTTATAATTTTTACTAGCCATTGTGAGATTGATTAATTGCAATAATCTCTGCTGGCAGCATGTCTGTAATCTGTTGTGTCTTCTGGGGTTACTTCTCTAAAACAGAATTTTTATTGCTAGTATAAATAAGTTTAGCTCGTTCCCCAGTTTCCTCTGTGTACTATTTTCTTTTCTTGTTGACATATCATGCAGTACTACATTCTTGTTTTGACTTGTACTTGCTCTTTTTGATTGTACTCACATGTTTTTCACTCTGCTACTATTTTGTAATCTCACTGTGTAAAATTGCTTTGAATGGTACTCTTGAAAACAAACATTAATTATTTGGTTAATACAGTGAGTTGCATGGTGGTGCAGTGATTAGCATTTCAGCTTTAGATATTTTGAGTCTTGAAACAAAATCCTAACCCAGGTGTGGAGTTTAAAACATTTCCCTCTGTACATTCGGAGTTTAATTCAGACACACCTGCATTCTCATCCCAGAGATATGCAGTTTAAGTTAATTGGTGAGACTAAATTCTCTTTTTATGAATGATAGTGGACTGGTACTTTGACAAAAGTTTATTTCCAACCAAGTTTGGAATATGAATGAATAATTTATAAAGGAGAGGCACATTAAGTGAAGGAGAAGAGTTCCATGTACTGGGATCGTTTCCTCCAGTTTGACATGACAATTTATTATTCATTTTTATCAGAGTAATAGTAAGAGGCAAAATGGAACAAGTCA